>NC_051155.1:146301971-146606971 GCF_013339745.2 Dermacentor silvarum
GTAAGAAGGGAGAGACCGGTCTGTTGCGCTGCTAACCACACCCGACGTCCTTTCGGTGTGTCGTGCTGGTAACCCCAGGCCGTATGCGGGGCGTTAAAGTCTCCTACGACGAGTAAGGGGCACTTGTTTGCTATGCGCTTCACAAGAGTAAAAAGGCGTTCGAAGTTGCTTTGTAGGCATTTAGGGTGGCTGTATACATTCAAGACGAAGATACTATTCGCTCGAGCGTGTTGTGGCACAAGCTCAATTAGAAGGTGATCAATGTCTTGAATCGCTAGGGAATGGGAGATGGTGGTGATTGAGCGGCTAACTAGAAACGCTACCCGAGTGGGCGGGGGGGGATGTGGGTAGAATAGGAGTATAGCCGGCGAGGGTGAGTGGGTTGGAGGGCTCCTGCAGGGCAAGGATGTCGGGTCCTGTAGCGCAGGACAGCAGTTGGTGGACCACATGACGCTTCTGGCCAAAGCCCCGGCAGTTCCACTGCCAGAGAGTAAGATTACGGTTTGGAGCTGCCATCATGCATGAGAGTCGATTGGGGGTTGGGAGTCGTGATACCTGGGGGGTGGGAGTCGTGAGCTGTATTAGGGATAGGGTTGTCCTGTCCTTCAGCTGCTTTAGGCTTCTTACGTCTACTTGGGGTGGAGTCCAGCTTTGTGAGGCGGGTTGCGTAAGAATTGAGCCGGGACTCAAGATCGCTATAGCGGTCAGAAAACCCTTGGGTTAGCAGGTAGAATCGGTGATTAAGAGCAGCATTGTCTTGTGTTATGTTAATAACCACGTCTTTGAGGGTTGCACATTCCTGGTTGATGTGAGTGACAGCGTCCTGCAATTTTGCCTCAAAGCGAGCAGCAAAGGACTCAAGCAGGGTTGGAATGTCGTCTAGTGAGAAGGGGGTGGAGGGAGGTGGCGTTGTGCATGTGGTTGAATTTGTAGAGGGTTCCGTGTCAGCCTCCATTGCTAGCGAATCAGGAGAGGAAGTAGGGTTGGAGTGGCTGGGCAAGGTATGGTCGTTGGGTGGGTTAAGGGGAAGAGGTTGAGGTGCGGTTGGAGCGGGGGTAGGTGAAATGGGAGATCCAGTGGCAAGAGCACTTATCTGGGCTTCCAGTTTGGCGATGCATTGTCGAAGAGCGGCGGCTTCTGCTCGGGCTGCTGTAGCTTCTGCTTTGGCTGCCGCTGCCTCCTCCTGGGATTTCGCCAGGGCGTGTTGTAAACTGGGATTCACTGTCATGGATGTCGTGTGCTTGTGAGAAGAAAGGGGCGTGCTCCAGGCTTGTTTCAATGACTCTGTCCAGGCTTGCTTGTGTTGGTTGGGCTGGGTGGGTCCAGATGACAATTGGGGAAAACTGTCCCTGGGTGGGACCGATTCCTGCTGCTGCGTTTCTGGGCGGCTTGGCTGTTTCCTTGACTGATGAAGGTTTCGTCCCTTGCACGATCCCGTGCCGGTAAGATGAGGGCCCTCACACAGAATGCATTTGGGCGTACAAGGAGGGTCTTGTTGCGAATGCTGTGTTCCACAGCGGGGGCAAAGATTGGTCTTGGGGCTTGGGCATACGTCGTGACGGTGACCCGGCTGTCTGCAATTGGTACAGGCATCCGGACTGCCGCGGTATAGGGTGCAGCGGTGGATGGCTCCCATGTACTTGATAGAGTGCGGGACTGCGTTTGCGTCGAAGGTGATTAGGATGGAGTGCGTCTTTCCCATGCGTCGGGCTGCTAGTATGGTGTACTCCGGATTTCTTCTGACCAAGTCTTGGTAGAGTTGCGTTGGGGTCTCGTCGTCATAGGCGTTTGTGATGACTCCTCTGGTAGCCCCCGGTGGGGGTGCCACGTAAGCCGTGCAAGGGTAGGTTTGGTCTCCAATTGCGAGGGAGGTTAGCGTCTTGAGAGTCTCGGCTGTTGGGGAGTGTGTTGTTGCCATGGTGAAAGTATTGTTGGTCGGGTGGGTGCGCAGGCAGAAGTCGTCCGGTAGAGGGATTCGGAGCTGGGTCTGCACTGCTTTCGTAAGTCGAGGTGTTGGGACGTCTAGAAGTCGTAGTTCACCTCGCGGGCGAACGACCACTCGAATAGCGTTGGGTGGGAGTGGTGGCAGCTGCTTGCTACGCTGCACTGTGAGGCGCGTCTCCTTGGTCGCAGGTGGTAGGCGGGCCGGCGTCTTGCCGCTGCGGGTGGCGGCTGTTGCGTCGTGCGCCGCGTTCCTGGCGTTCGGGTTAGCTGCCTCGGAGGTAGCGTTGCCGGAGTGGTGAGGTGGTTTCGGCGAACTGGCTGGTCGGGAGGCGTAGGCTTTATACAGCACTGGTGTCCAATCGTCTGACTGGAGCTCTTGTGCGGTTATAGTGTGGCCTTCAACCGTTACATCCATCATAATGGCTGGCGTTGCCGGCGGTGCCGGCGGAGAGGTAGAGTCCGGGTGAGGCTTAACTGGGCAGCTGAGCGTCTCGGTCCGATAATCGTTCTCAGCACAAAAAAGGTAGGATTTCACCCGGAATGGGCGGTTTCCCTGTCTTCCTTAGGCACTTATGTCGCTTCTCGAGCAGATTAGTGGCCGTAGGAGAGATTGGGTAGGAGCAGCACGTACCGTTTGCTGGAGCCGACGTTGCAGGCATCCGCTCGCGTTGGCCCCTACGCGGCGTCCCCATAGCATGCCGTGCGCAGAGCGCGCAGCCGGCGGGCGAGAAGAATCGAGGAGGAAAGCGCGGTGGGGAGGAGAGTGTCGCTACTTTCAAGTTATCAAGGGGCTTTACCCTTCGGGCGCTCCCCGGGCCGTCTGTGTGACGTCACACCACGGGCCTCGATTCTCCGGCGACTCGGCTCGTCGCGGTCACCGCGCGGCCACCGCTCATACAGGCGCGCGTCCGCCGTTGCCCGGAAACTGCCACAGCTGGCACGCTCGCAGCGCCCTCTGTGTGACGTCACACCACGGGCCTCGATTCTCCGGCAACTCGCCTCGTCGCGGTGGCCGCGCGCTTGCCGTTGGTTTTACCCGTTGGTTGACCGCAACGTCTCTCTTAGTCTAGTGGAAAGGCAACCCCAGTGGTTTTTCCGGTGAGGTGCTTAGATTAGGTCAATGGTTTTGCTCTTATTGCGATAGCAATTATATGGACACTTCAACCGGATTTCTGCCGTCGGCGTCGCCGTCGTCGCCGTCGCCGTGAGGTTCCCTATAGATAAAATCTTCGCCGCGCGCCGTAAGCCCGAGCGGAAGCGTGCGGGGACGCGCGCTATCACGGAGAGCGAACGCACTCAATCTCCCACGCGCAAGCAAGGAAGCGGGAAGCGAGCGCCGGAGGGAGCAGGGGGGGGGGGGGCGCACTTCTCTGCCAACAACCGCGCTCGTCACTCGTCGCTCGCGCGCACCGTCTCTTATCTCCACACGGCTCTGACCTTTATGCGCCGTACATTCGCCGCTCAGTTTCCGTTGAAGCGATAGACGCACGTACCTTCGCCCGCAGCGGCGTATGCTTGCTGCCAGCGTTTTGACAGTCGTTGTCTGCAGTCAGTCAGTGTGATCTATTCGTGTTTGTTTGTGCGCGCTCACACCACGCTTGTTCATTCAGTTAGTAATAGTCGGGCCACATTTTCCAACGCACGCTACACATGTAATGCTGCCCGGATCGGCAGTGCAGCGCTACAGGTGTGTCCCTTCGCACGCGCGCTGCCCACGGGAAGCGCTTCTCACCAACACCACCGTTTCACACGCGCCTTCTCGTGGTCATCGAGTCTCTCTTCATGTTGGTCTACTTACGCCGCAGCACACCTGCTTACTTAATCAGCTCATGTTTACTACAATTCATATTGCTACCAAAGCCGCTCACCTTACTTCGTATGACGTTGCTGTGTTGCTATCGCATTCATTGCTTCGCCCTTAGGGCGAAACTGTGACATTTTTTATAAGTTACATGAGCAAGTTGTCATATATAGCTTTGCGGTGTTGACGGGTCGCTCTTGGAAGGATCCAGCCATTTTTTTATTATTTAATAAAAGTCCTTTTCTCTCTATCTCTCTGTTGCAACGCCTCAGAAAAGGCTAAGTTGTTCAATCTTTATTTTACATCAGTTTTCTCTGCCCCAACAGATCCTCAGAAAGATCTTAAATTGTTGACACACGTATCCACACCCATGCCTAGTATAGTAATCGAATCTCGAGGCCTTGAATTACTACTTCGTGACTTAGATTGTACAAAGGCCGTGGGCCCTGATTGTTTACCTAGTTTTATATTGAAGTCTTGCTCTCATACAGTGTCTCTCAACTTGAAACTTATTTTTGAAAAATCCTTAGAACACAGTTCTCTTCCCGCTGATTGGAAAATGGCATCGGTCGGTCCTATACATAAAACTGGCCCGCGCAATGTTATTAATAACTACCGTCCCATTTCACTCACTTCCGTGTGCAGTAAAGCTCTAGAACACGTTTTATATACCGCCATAGTCAAACATATAGATAGTAATTCTTTATTTAACCCAAATCAGCACGGATTTAGACAGGGACTATCGTGCGTCACACAACTAGTAGAGTTCACACATGTCTTAGCGGCAGCACTGGACGACAAATCATCGGTCGACTGTATTTTTCTCGACTTTCAAAAAGCCTTCGACACCGTCTCACATTACTTGCTACTGCAAAAACTAACCAGTTTTAATATTAATCCTCAAGTTATTGTGTGGATCGCTGAATATTTACGTGAGAGGCGACAATACGTAGTCGTAAACGGCGAACAATCTGCAATAACTGATGTTACGTCAGGGGTACCTCAGGGATCAGTTCTGGGGCATCTTCTTTTCCTACTTTATATCAATGACATTAATGAAAACGTACAATCCCATATTAGGCTATTTGCAGATGACTGCATATTATACCGCAAGATTACCTCTGAAAATGACTGCTTCATTATTCAAAACGACTTATGTGCCATACACGCGTGGTGTGAGCGATGGGAAATGAAACTGAATCTTAAGAAAACGGTATGCATGAGGTTCTCCAGGAAGAAAAAACCTGGAAATTTTGAATAGACAATAAAATGCTCTCCGGTAAAAACGGTATGTGAATATAAATACCAAGGCGTTTACTTTTGCCCCTCTTTATCATGGAATCGGCATGTGGATTATACTGTTGGCAAAGCTTGCCGGAGCTTGGGATTTTTACGACGAAATACACGTGCGTTTCCACAACAAACCCGGGAGTTACTATATAAATCATACGTTAGGTCAGCGCTGGAATACGCGTGCTGTGTGTGGGATCCTTTAACAGTAACTAACAAAGATAAGCTAGAAAAAAGTTCAGTCCATGGCGGCAAGATATGTACTTGATATACCAATGTACGACAGGCAGTTTAGTGCAACGAAATCTAAGGCGGTGCTAAAATGGGAATCTTTGCAGCACCGAAGAGCGTCATTTCGATTGAAGCTTTTACACAGCATATATCATTTTCATACTCGAATTCCCCGTGACGTATAGATTAACCAGCCTCACTACACATCAGCACGCAAAGATCATGGACACAAGATTAGAGAATACAAATGTAATACATCGGCCTTTAGCAGCTCTTTTTTTCCAAGAACCATGAGTCAGTGGAACCGACTACCTTCCTCAGTTGTAGAAATCTGGTGTACTAACACGTTCTTTTCTGCATTAAAAACGATAAAATCTTTTGAACACTAACGCTTGATATATATCGCGGTTATGTCTAACAATCATCATGACCGATACAGAATCTTAGTTGCAAATGATATTCTTTTTTTTTAGTGCTGCTTTTTTGTTGTACTGTACCCTTTATCACTACCGCGTGTTGATGCTATTCTTCGCTTGTTCATTGCCTTTTTATTATGAATCTTTGTTATCATTGTGCTTTCTGTGCTTTTTTTTTTTCATGCGAGATCTGCAACGCGCCTGTGTTCTACGTGGCTGTGCGCAATGCGGCCGTATGCTTTCGTGTCGACGTATAATAATCTATTTTTCATTTACACAAATTTCGGCAAACCTGCAATTTTTCTTTATGCTTGTTTTTCTTCTGTACCCCCCCCCACTCTAATGCCTGAATGGGCGCTGTGGGTATTAAATAAATAATAAATAAATAAATAAATAAATAAATAAATAAATAATAAATAATAAATAAATAAATAAATAAATAAATAAATAAATAAATAGTCTAGAAGGAAACCTCTAAGTTTAACAATAACATGTCTAACTACAAGCGAAGCCTAAGCGCCGCCTGGGGTGTGTAGATATATCGCTACTCGACTAGGTTTAACCAGAGCTAAACCGCAGCCAATTTTTTCAGAACGTGTGCACACCTTACGAGTAGTCGCACTCTGCGTCGGGTCGGTGTACAGTCGTTGCTATTTATTTTGATTGACATCGTTTGTCCTTCTATCATCGCTTCTTTCATTCATCCCCTTACTCTAAAGTAGGGCAGCCAGCCGGTCTATATAGCCGGCTAACCTAGCTGCGCTGCATCTAACGTTAACGAGAACGATCTTTCGCAGCGTAGGAGCGCAGTATTGCCAGTAAAAGTGCGAGTGCGATGATTGGCAAACAGTCGTTAAGTATTTACAGTTCAGCGCAGTATTATCGGGGTCCACCAATAACGCCATCAGTCAAGGATTACTCGCCAAGTATGAGTCCTACTACGGCCGCTTCCTGCGCTTCGCATAGGATACATGCAGGGCGCCTACAAACCACTAACGCCGGAAGCCACGTGGCAACACGGCATTCATTCATTCATTCATTCATTAACTGTCGTCGACGTCTAATACATAGATTTTGTGATGGTGACTAAGCATCTCTTCTGGTCCTGTCTTACTCGATTCGATCGTAAGCTTGTTTGAATTTTCTATCGCTAACTTGGTGCTGCATGAGATGATACATTTAGTCAATATTTCAAAAGCGGCAAGCTCTCGTGTCTTCATGGTTGGGGGCAGCGCAAGGGACGAAGATGAAGAAGGCAAGACGACAAATGCATTGTGTCTTTGTGTCTTGCTCTAACGCCAACCATGAATCTTAAACAATTTGCCGAATTCTATGTTCTCCGGTTTCCTCTGTAGTTTAACTATTAGCTAATAGCGTTTAACTATTGCGGTACAAGAGATCCTGTTGTTTATTAACTGTTCAAATGCTGGGAACATAGGCCACCGATGGGTCGGCTATCCCAGCAGTCAAACTGAACCAACTAAATCATCTAGAAAGAAAAGGGTAAAGAAACACAGAAGACACAAGTGCAGAATGAAAAGAGATAGAAGATTGGGCGGAAGCCATCGATGATGATTGTCTACGTAGGAAGAGCCGGAACGGAAAAACAAACAAGCAAGAGCAAGAGAGCGAGCTAACGTTTTCCTCCCCACGTTCGACCACCGAGCAAGCCACGAAAACGGCCGAAATATCCGAAAAAAGCTATTCGAATTAGAACGTCATATAACTCAGACACATCCAACTATACTGTATTCATAATCACCAACAAGCAAACGTCCAGTCACAGCCGCTCGTTACCACAACATATAAACTACCTGTACAGTAAGAAAGTGCGCTAGTATACGAAAGGAAAAAAAAGAGAGAAACAGAACCTTGTAAGCATCGAAGCAAGAAGCACGTCACTCAAAATACTCCATTTAAGGCATTACAATACATTATACCTAAGTAAGCAGAAAAGACTGGGGCAAGGTCAAATGAGCGTGCAGGATGCAAGATTACACAACGATGTGTCGAAATAAGTATTTGCCGCTGAAGAGACACGCACAGAAAGGCAGCAACACTGAAGACGGCACGGCTGATGCCAGTGTCGTGATCAGTGTTTCTATACCTTCCTGTGCTTGACCTATGAGTGGTAACTGTCGCACTTCGGCAAATACTAACTCAGCCAAGAAGCCGTTCATTTGAAACGAAGTGTGCCCGCCGTGGTTAGCTTAGTGGCTACTGCATTGCGCTGCTTTACTCGAGGTCAGACAACTGGCTGTAGAGTGAACTGATGTTTACAGTGCTAAGAGTGCTACTGTGCTGCGCAGTGATTGTATGCGATGACAGCAACCGACTGTGGTTGTGTATCTATGCTCCCTTTCTTTCTTTCTCCCTCTACTTTCCTGTCACTTCACCTCCCCCTCTCCTCTCTCCCCAGTGTAGGGTAGCAAACCGAATCTTCCCTTCTGGTTAACCTCCCTGCCTTTCCCCTTCCTTCCGTCTTTCTCTCTCTTCTCTCTCTACTCGAGATCGCGAGTTCAATCCCGACCGCGGTGGCCGCATTTCGGTGGCGGCAAAGTGTAAAAGTGCTCGTGAACTTACACTTAGCTGCCCGGTAAAAAATCTCTGGTGGTCAAACGCAATTCGAAGTGTCCCCCTTTTACGGCATGCCTCATACTCACATCATAATTTTGGTAAGTAAAACTCAAGATTTTCTTTTTAAACGAGGTGCCTCATGAATGGAGGATGCTTGTATGAATGGAACAAAAAATTGTCATCCACCGGGGAGTAGACTGAAGATTCGTACAAAGAAAACCCATACGGGCTTCTCGGAAAGCTTTGCAGACCAAGATAAAATGATTTGCAGATTCGCACTAATTGCTCCCCCTTGCGGATTTCCGCAGAACCGACTTATACTTGTGAGGAGTATAGTGTAATATGGGTTAAGCAGGTCTGTGGTTATTATACTTTTCATTCTTGTCCCAGTAATTCCATCGTTTACTCAAATCGTAATATATGGTCTGAACAACTTGTTACACATTAATAGCTGCCGTTTAAAACGGGCTGCAACTATGATTTGCGCCTTTTTTTTTCTTAGGCTTTGATAGTCCGGTACGTTCGTTACATATTTCTTTAATTGATAATTTATGCTGCTGTTCACGCTACATTCATCCCCAACCTCTATCTCAAGGAAGCGAGAAATAGAGAAAAGAGAGGAAATGCAGGGAAGTTAACCAGACGCGCGTCCGGTTTTCTAACCTGCAATGGGGGAAGCGGATACAAGGACTAAAATAAAGTGAGAGGACTATGTTATGACAGTGTAGGCTAAATTGGCGAATCTAGCAGAGACCGCTTCGTCAATGTTTGCGCCTTATGGGAGCGCAAAGTGTTCCATTGTTAGAAGCACAGTTCTTCTAATTTTCTATCTTTTGCTTGAAAATTCACTACGAGAAGAGGAGGATTAGAAGAAGGAAAGAGCAGATGTAGGAAGGTCAACCAAACGTGCGTCCAGTTTGCTACCCGACGCAGGGGAAGCGCGTTAAGGGACAAAAAGGGAGAGGAAGAAAGGGAATGAGAGGGAAGGAAATATCAACAGTGCGAACACGTGGGCCTGCCCACCACGTCTATACAGTCAGTCACTGAGGGCAGAAATTTCGTAAAGTGAAGTAACGCCGGCGCTGCTTTGTAAGCCGGCGGAGCATGGGGCCGTGGTTCAGGGATCTTTCTCACGGAAAATATCTCGCGATCAAGCCCGTTTAACATATTCCGGAGGCTGTCACGTTGGGTGTCATAACGATCACAAAAACACAATACATGTTCGATCGTCTCCTCATAACTGTAAGAGTAAGTCACGTAGGCGTCTGAGAAGACATACGGTTAAGGAGCTGCCTGCAGCGTGCCTTCTCTTTTCGACTTACGCGTGTCTATAGCGCTGCCGTTTCTTCAAGATGCAGTGTTAACTAGACCGTCAATCTACCATGAAATCCGGAAGCCATATTGCACGTCTCGATTCTTTGGCTCCGCCGCAATAGTGCTGACACTATCGTAGCATGCTAAATGCCTGCTAGACGTGAAGAGCACCTCTGCCTCTCTCTCTCTCTCTCTCTCTGTCTCTCTCTCTCTCTCACTCTCGTGGCATATGTGCGATGAAAATCGCGTAACAAACGAGCATCACTGTGAGCGTAAGCACACCTGAGCAGACACTGAATAGGACACGTAATTGGATTGCGTCCCGTGCAGCGGCGTGCTCGCAATTCAATTAGGCCGTCTCCCTTGGTCTCACTGCGTTCACGAGTCCTACTGTTCCTTTTTTTTCCCTCTCACTCTTACGCTTGCTCTTTCGCCGATATCGTCTGCCTCACTGAACGTTGGCACGTTGGACTACATGTTGTTGTTGCCTCAGAACATATATGCCCCACTTTCTTCTTCTTCTTCTTCTCTCAGCGCTTCACGTTTATAGAAGAGAACCGGCTTTTTAATTATGAAATGTGGCAGTTCTTCGGAATATACGAGTCCTTATGGAGTTTCTATCCTTTTTTTCCCCCAGTAGCTTCAGAACATCTAGGTTTTGTCACTTAAGTGCAGGGCTCGCGAAAGGTGACTGGACTTGCGGATAAGCAGCGTAGCAGCCCCCTTCTGCGGGCTACAATAACCACACTCGAGCTCAGGGAGTCTCTGTTTCGAAAGTAATTGTCGGCCTTAATTACCGCACCTCCGGCGGAGACACGTTTCCGTCCGCCCTCCTCTTATACATTGCTTCGCTTTGAGTCATGGACCTGGGAACTATACACGAAGAGAAAGTGCAGCATACAATTTGTGACAGGATATTACTTCTTTTCCTGCGGTCACGAAAAAAAAAAGGAGATATGGATGTCAGTAAGGAAAAGAGGGTGACAGGAAAAGGGACGAGGAGCGAGTCGCTTTTTATCAAAGGACGTGTTTTGTTTGTAGGAGAAGAAATTATGGCGAACGGAAGAAAAGCGACGTCCAAAAGAGGCGCAAATGTTTCGGTTACCGCCCTGCCAGGAAAAAGAACGAAGTAGCTGGAGGTGAAAGATAATTAATTAATGTTGTTTTTCATCGCGAGAAAGGCTCGACAAAAGACTGCAATTGCGATAGGTGGTTGCATGGAGCGCCGCATTAATTGCTATCACTAGAGGTTTCACAACGTAAGCTATAGAATGGTTAGCACGCAGACATGTCTGCCTGTGGTCTCACGCTTAGTGATGGCTGCCGCCAGCGCTTGCGGATGGTGAGGCCTCAAGTACGTTTGCCAAGAGGAAAACCTTTTAAGAAAGATCTAGTTTCTGAACGCCCCGGCTACATTAACCTGGGCCTTGACGCTGAGGTGTTCGTTGCGAAGTCTTAAAGGGTTGCTAAAGAGAAAATAAAGTTGGGCTGCGCTAGTAAATTACCGTTCCATAATACTGAGAAAGCAACTCTTGCAGTGGAAAGAGGCATGATAAGACAGTAAAGACGCAAGAACGAAAGACGGCTGGCGAAGCCGCCTTGACGTTCACGTGCTATACTCCCCCGTGATGTCATCACGCATTGCGACGGAGCGTTCTCGGCTCTAGGTATCTTTTTATCGGTAAAGGTGCATAGCATTGCATTCCGAAAGCTCCAAAGACTGAACTCAGCGAGTTTCATGAACATAACTGCGCCCGTGAGATCGTTATTACGAAAAGATACCTAAAAATCGGTGGCCGTCATACTAACGTAAAGGAGCTAAGCTAAAGAACATAACACGGGGACCTTCATTTTCTCATTTCATAACAAACCTCTTATTTTAAACATCATGAAACTAGTGTTTTTAAGGAATCTTTCATGAGTCTAAACGGATTTAGTGTATCTATTTAGTGTTTCTTTAAGCAAGTTCTCCCAGTCTCGTTTACAACCTCTCTATCTATATTGTAGTGCTATGCGCTACTGGGACCAGGTGCCTACAGGGAACGAGGCCGTCAGTACCGCTACTGATTGATTGATTGATTGATTTTACCGTTCCAAAGCGACACTGAGGCTATGAAAGACGCCCCCGTAGTGGAAGGCTGCAGATTAATTCTGACCGCCTATGGTTATGCAGCTAAATATAATTTGAACGAGCGTTTCCGCCACCATCGAAATGCAGCTGCCACGGCCGGGAGTCGAACCTGCGACCTCGTGCTCAGCAGCACAACGCAACAGCCCGGCGCCACCGCGGTGGGTTGCGTTCGGCTGCAGTGCGAGCCGTAGACGTGACATGAGCTTCTGAAATACTGAGTAAACATAGCCTAGAAAAATGTAGCAGCAAGCAGCCCACACGAAAATGGGCCGCCACGCATGTTCTTCAATAGCAGCAAAAGGGCCGAATCTAGTGGGTAAAGCAGAAAAACGCCGTCGCACACCCAAAGCGACAACTCAATTGAAGCATTTTGAAGAAATACGGTGATATTCGCTTCGGTGACTACGCCTCCATTCTTTCTCCAAAGGAATTTACCGAGAAGACTCAGATGTTTTTAAAGGTTCTCCTTTCATACCTAGAAATATGCTTCTGGGTAATCGCCTTCCGAGAAGACGTACTTCAAGCACGAGGCACGTACTCATGAACGCCTCCTTTTAGCGACGAGTATCGAGACGATCGTACCTTGTGTGGCTTCTTCGTATACGAAGGGGGCATATAAAAGGTGGCTTTATGTATAGGGGAAACCTGGCGGTGTTTCTAGCCTTTGTCAAAGCGGTGATTCTTTTTATAAGCTTTCAAAGGCACGAGTAAACCTACCTTAGTCGCGGTGGCACAAATGGTGCTTAGAGTGGTGTACATGAGGCTGCGTATGTGTAATATGTACTTGCGTTTTCGGAACCCTGCTTTTAATGTTGAAGGCTGTAGGGTACACGTGCTTCATCGCACAGCCATTTGGCTGCGAATCCGTTTGCACCATAGCGTTGATGACGTCTTTGACTTTTTTTTTGTTTGTTTGTTCATGCAGAGGAGCATAGCTTAACGTGTCATTTGAGAGCCCCCTTTTCCACGCTCTTTAGCTACATTACAGGCTAGCAATTCTCTGTCATTAAGAAATTTTGTTTAGGTCAACCGTCGTGGAATGTATTTTTGCCAAGTTGGCCTTCATTTCTAAGCACTCGCGTGACAATCACCGTCGCCTTCTTTTGTTATTATAACACGCAAACGCCTTTTTTATGTTAGTGTTTGTCTAAAGTGTCCAGCGCGAATGTCTCGTTTGGGCTGGCCGGGCTTCTATTTCATTTCAGAAATATGCCACTACAAACGCCACTTTTAATGTGGCCGAAGAGTTTACCTTGTCCGTATTCTTATACACCCACTGCGCTGCGTATAACATGAACAAATACATAAATACTGAATATTTGGTCGGTGCTATGAAACAATAGCTAATCCCAAAATCTGCAAAAACATTTCCTAAGAGCGCCCGTAACCGAATGTTAATTTATGACGGCTGATGCGTCTTCATCAATAGCGAAAAAAAAAACGAAGCGAGACCGACGGTGTCACATGCTCATAAAATGTAACATGCAGACTTCCTTGCACAAAACTACTGAAACTTACATTACCTAAGTTTTTTTCTCCTTCTGCAAAGGAAGTATCTCGGGCGCATCTGCGAATGTTTACTCCACCCGATACCGCACGAAACAGTGCAAGTCATATTCCGCATAATATTCTGCCAGCTATCGTGCCACTGCTTCGCTTTACGGGGCGGAACTGTGACATGAGATATGTTAATTTTATTCAGCGGGTGAAGTGTTTTATTATTTTTTTTAACTCAGTGGAAACATCACGGCCTTGAGGTCGAACGGTAACTTTCTGGTCATGCTACTCTTCCTTCGTAATTAACAGAAATACTAGTACTATTCTATGGAAATATCGTTCAAGATTTGGAGTCGCTCACTGCAATTCTACGGTACGCATGCGGCTTAAAACAGAAAAGCATGCGAGAGAGACAGCGCGCGCATGCATACGATCACCGCTATCAGGGCGAGTTAACACCAGTATCTATTACACTACAGTCGTTTATGCAGATATGACGCTATTTGCAACAGCAACGCCACCTTCACTACTCTCTGCTGCTATGGCTGGCGAAGCCAGCATTCCAGAAGTGCCTGTCCTGAAAGTTGTCTATCATCAACGCTGTACCTAACACGGTCACCACTGATGCTCTCTGCAGACTGTCTCTAGGACAGTAGCAGTGAATTGAAAGGATAACATTGGATAGAGTCATATGAGGGAGGAAAACGGCACAGCGGTTTACAGATGAAGCGAGAAAAGAGATTACTCATTACGCGTAAACCGCTCCGATGGTCACGTCAATGGGGGTGGCCTTGCTAAGTGCGCTAGAGAAGGGGGCAGCCGTCCACCGTGAATTTCTGCGTCGCTGCTCACGTTTTCGGAGTGAAATAAACAACACCCGTCATATGTGTATGTGGTAGTGGAAGCTTCAAGGCATCTCGAAAAACCACTTTTGTGTGGTGGGGTGCTCAAACAGCTAGAAAATCTCGCCTGCGACACGGTTCTACTCATTTCCCGCGAGGCCTGATGTGCGGTAGCGAGTGCGGCAATGGATAGGCACTGTTCGGCGAGAAATTTTTTTCCCCACGCTTTCTTTTTGTTATCCCGGTGTTCGTTGCACTCGATGATGTTTACGGCGATAAGCTACGAAGTTGATAATGACGTACCCATGATTTGGTTAGGTTTGTCTGCCGTGCAGCATATTATTATTATTATTATTATTATTATTATTATTATTATTATTATTATTATTATTATTATTATTATTATTATTATTATTATTTGATTTGTACACATATACACACAAGGACACAAAGGGATTAAGGAGGGAGCAAGCTGACAACTGCCACCGAGAGGGGCACAACGCCTGCCTACTCCTATAGGAGGAGGGAATAGAGGAAATGAAAATATGAGAAAAGAAAAGAGGAAATCAAGAAATGACGGAGACACAGACAGAACAAAACAAAACAAAACAAAAAACAAAACAAAATAAAATAATGTCTATAAACGGGAGGCCAAGTCAGTGTCCCTCAGAAAACTTAGCAGGGCTCGATGGGCCTGGTCACGTCTTGCAGCGCTCCCCCTTGGAAAAAGGCAATCGTCAAGGGTCGCACATTGCAGCCCCATAAGTCTATACTCCTTAATTAGTAATGTGCGCTGCGCAACGAATGCGGGCCACTCTAAAACTAGATGTTCAAGTGTCTCACAGGAGCCACAAAACGTACACGACGGGTGTCCACACGTCCTTGTCGGTATAGGCGTTCGCGCACCAACACAGACCCAACCCTTAACTTGTATAGCAGTGCTCTAGCACTGCGGGGCAAGCCTCGACCACGAACACGGGGAGGGAATGATCCGTCTGCAACACGCTGGTCTGGGTGCTGCTTTAGGAGGTGTCGGCGTATCAGGAGACGGGCATTTTCAAACGTGCACGAAATGTCAGGGCAGTCACATTCATGGTGGGCACAGCTTGAAGTGAGGCGATCAGCCTCTTCATTTCCAGCGATGCCCACATGCGAGGGTACCCACTGGGCAATGAGGGACACTCCACAGGAAGTAATTTTGCCGGAAGTTTCTTGGATACTGCACAACAATGGGCTATCGGAATCTTGTCTAAGTCTGCTGAGGGCAGCACGGGAGTCTGTAATAATGACGACCTTCAAGGCGTTTAATTCTTCGTGTACGTATTTCAGAGCGACATCAATCGCTGCTAGTTCTGCAGTTGTTGATGAGGTTGGATGTAGTATTCTAAATACCCGTCTGATGCCAGTCGAAGGGCAGAAGAAAGCTGCAGAAGCGCCTTGCGCGTCGCTGTGTACAGATGCGTCCGTGAATACTTCAATATAACCTTCAAATTTTTCAAATAGGTGGGACTGGGCCAATTGAAATAGTGCCGGAACAGGCTGACTAGATTTTTTGTGGATTTCAGGAATTGTCAGATAAATGGGGAAGGAGCATTTGTTGCGCTTCGTCGGAGTTGTGAAAGAAGTAGTGTCTCCTGACCTGTGAGTAATGTCCACAAACAATGCCGCCATTTTTCCCATCCGAGAGAATGGGCGCTGAAGCAGCCGATTAATCAGTGCTTGGCCGTCTGATGCTCGGTGCAAACGCTCGATATGGTGTAGCGCTCTCTGGTCTGCTTGCAAGCTCAGGGGCAACTGGTACGCTTCCGTGAGTAGTGGAACAGATTGCGCCTCACGAGGTAATCCAAGCATGACTCGGAGGGCAACACGATGGTCTCGTTCCAACTCAGACATCACATTTGGCGGCGCGTTCAAGACTGGCAAGGCATACATCATGCCAGAGAGGACAGACGATTGGTATACCTGAAGTGCTGTCGTCTGGTCGCAGCCAGCGCCCCTAGCAGTCAAGGCGGCCACATACTTGAGCAGCGACCGGGATTTGCACCACACAGCGGTAATGGCAGGGAGCCAAGAGAGGCGATCATCGATAATTACGCCCAGGTAGCGGTGGTGCTGTACCCATTGTACCGGTGTCTCTCCGAGGTACAGCCGGCTCATGGTTCGACGAGCCCGTTGCCTTGGATGATACGCAATCGCGGCTGACTTAGCTGGTGAGATCTGCAGACCAACTTCCTCCAAGTACTCTGAAGTCGCATTCAGAGCTCTCTGCAGGATTCCACGAAGACGTGGACCGTGGTACGAAGGACCGCTGATACACAGTGCAATGTCATCAGCATAGATTGCTATACATATTGGAAAGTCTGCTTCCTGAGGCAATCGGCTTGGAAGTCCAGCAAGTACACTGTTGAAGAGAAGCGGCGAGAAGACGCTACCTTGTGGTACACCGCCCTTAACAGGGCGAGAATCACTTGTTGCTTCTCCAACAAGCACTTTCATGTGGCGCTCAGATAGAAAGTTTTGCACGAAATGAAGCAGTCGACCCGAAATTCCCGCATTCCTAAGGGCGATAATAATCGCCTTATGGGGAACCGAATCGAATGCTTGCTGTATATCCAAGAAGAGCATGTATGCAGAGTGCTTGTTTTCTCGAGCAGACTCTAGAGATGAAACGAGGTCTGCTATGCTATCGAGGGCTGAACGGTGACGACGAAAGCCGCTCATGACATCAGGAAAGAAATTAAGCTCTTGTAGCCTGCCGTCTAGACGAAACAGTACCATTCGTTCCATCAGCTTCATAACATTAGAAGTTAGCGATATTGGCCGGTAAGACTTTAGGTGTTTTGCAGGGCGGCCGGGCTTTAAGACTGGTATCACCACAGATGATTTCCAATCATTGGGGATCAGAGACGTTCGCCACACTTCGTTATATGCGTCCAAGACATTTTGATGAAAGGCCTCATCGATGTTTCGTAATGCCTGGTACGTAACACCGTCTTCACCAGGGGCAGTGCGACGTTTGGAGAGGCTGAGGGCGTGATGCAGCTCTTCGAGAGTAAAGTCTGTTTCATCCATCTGACAGGCTGGACCATAGCAGAACGTTGTGATGTTCTGACTTGTCAGAGGATTAAGGTCATTGTTTGCGTTGTCACTTGGCATAGGAGGTACGAAAAGGTCGGCAAATGCTTCCGCAAGAATTTTCGGAGTCCGGCCAGTCGTTATGCACAAAGCAGCAGTTGGATTCTTGCAGATCTCAGGAGTGCGAAGAGCCTTCAGTATTCGCCAAACACTTCCAAAACCATTTGCCGTATGCAGTGAACTACACAGTGCTGCCCAGCTCTTTCGACGAAGTTGTTTTGTGTGCCGCCGTATGGCTGCGTCTAGGCGGTTATACACCGTCCAATCGGAGCTTCTTTTAGAGCGCTGCGCTCTCCTGTAAGCGCGGCGTCGACAGGCGCGTAGCCTCAAGAGCTTAAGATCAGGGTTCGGTTTATCTATGCCCCGCCGTCGTCTTACGGTAGCTTGTTGAAGACACTCGCTCACCAGTTTAAACAACTTGTCGTGCGATGGGGCCTCTGAAATCAGCTGACGGAACTTGTTCCAGTTCGTCACTGTGTAGGCGGCAGTCTGGCGGCTAGGAGTATGTTCTGGAATCAACCAAATTGGTAGGTGATCTGAGCCCCATGGGTCAGATTCACATGACCAGGCAAGACACACATCTCTTGTTGATATCGCAAGGTCGATGGTGGACTGTCCCTTCCCTCTGCCGACAAATGTAGGTGAGCCGTCATTGAGTGTTTGTAGATCATGCCTAACAATAAGCTCGTTGATCTCTATCCCACGCTGGTCTTGTTGACGAGAACAGAAGCGAGGATGGTGAGCATTGAAGTCCCCACACAGCACAAATGACGGGCCACACCAAGAGACTAAGAACTCCAATAAGGTGGTGTCTGAAGATCGTGTCGGTCGATAATATATACTTGCCACAGTCGTCGTCGTATCTCTGAGACTCACAGTAACGGCTGTACATTCAAAATCGGCATCGCAGATATCACTTGTGTCAATAACTGCAAAATGTAGGTCAGCTCGGATGTATAGCGATGCTTTTGAAGTATTTCGCGGATGCGTGGCGTCCGTACACTGGAAGGATCCGCATGGCGGCACTGTGCATCGAGCGTTGCTGTGGATGCCTACGTAACCAGGAAGTCTGAAATCATCTTTTCTTACATTGGTTTCTTGAAGTGCTATAACATCTGGCGGGGTGTTCATTGCGAGAAGCCGAAGGACTAGATCCGCATGCCGCGGTCGTAAGGACCTGACATTCCATTGCAGCACAGAGGGACGGGGCTTTCCACGAGCATTCATGTTTCTAGTGAAGGCCGTCGAGCACTGGAACAAGAGCCTCTAGCAGTTGCTCTGCGGCTAATGCTGCCGGTGACTGACGACCGGCAATCAGAGACCTAACAACGTTGACAAGCATCTTAAGCAGGTTGATAAGTTGTTCGTCATCGTTGACCGAGACCGCTGTAGGCACCCTATTTACAGAGTTTACTACTGCAGACGGGCACGGCTTGGATGGAGCTGGTTCCGAAGCTTTCGGAGGCGTGATCTTGGCAGATACTGGTTCGGACGATTTCGATGGAAGCGCCGGCCATGATATCGCAGAGAGACAGAAATTCCGCTTCCCACTTTACTGCCGACGCGCGTTGTCCTTGTTATTCTTCGTACGTGCGGGTATATCTTCAGTATACGGATTTAAGGTATTAAACCAGTATGATAAGTTCCCGAATGCCACTAGCCGCTTCTACTGTTGGCCGTTTCTTTGTAGTGTTGTGTGTTAAAGCTGCTGAGACTTGCAAGCACTGATTTTGTTGGTTTTATGCGGCCCATTAAATCGCCGCAGCAGCTATCACTCAGTTAATGTGCTTGGATCTATTTTATGCGCGGCAGCTTGAACTGTTGCTATGTGCTTCATGCAGATGTGTTGTTGAAGTTGAGGTTTTTGCCTCGCCTCACTTGTAGCGGTGTTAAATCAAGCTGCACATGGGTAGGGTTTTATAGGAACGGTTGCAGGCAAGTGAATTTTTAACAGATTGATTTTTTTCGCCCAAAGACATCTTCGATATTGCGGTTACTTGGAAAATGTCTTAGAAAAGAGGAAGCTGAGGACGAGGATTGCTTTTAGCTAATGCATATGGTATCGATGTTCGATTCTTGCTGACAAATTCGCGTCATTTGTGAATCCAATAAAGCTTGTTGCTTTCGGAACACACTTAGCACGCAGAGTGCTTTCTTTGTTTCACAGCTTAGTGCCTTTTTCGTGTGCATATTATAATCATTGAATTTTTTGTTAATATCGTTTGCGGCATAGGAGTGCAGTGTGTATGCTTGAAAGGAATAAACCTGGCCTTGCCACCAGTGCGCATCTACGTATACTTTGTGCGGAGCTGCTCCGCCTTTAAATACATTGTATGGCTTCTATCTTCAGTAACATTAAAAATCGAATAATCAACAGTTGGTAAAACTGTCGCATGTACGTTTCCAAGCACTTAAATAATTTCAAATTCAGATAACCCTAGCACGAAAGGCAGTTGATCGACAAACGCAGCGGAATTGCATCCGTCGTGCAGCGCTAACTCGCGCTTGTATTCACCCATGCTTTTGGCGTGTTTGTTGACTGTGATAGGCATTTACATTGAGAATTTCACAATTGCTCTTCATGAGGTGATTTTCACGGTGGTTATTCGTCGATATCGCGCGTATTCAGTGGTAGCAAGATCACTACAATGTGTGCCGGCATTGCGCCATGCAGAGTCGTTCGAAATATAAGCCTGCACTAATGGCGTGTGCTTATTATTTAGGTACAGACGTAGTAATGTGGGTAGGGTAGAAATAAAAAAAAGGGTAGCAGTTTCGCCCGAAAGGCGAAGCATCGATTGCGATAACAAGTTAGTAGACAGCTGTACACAAAGTAAGGACAGTAGTTTTATCGGCCGTATAAACTTACAAATATTCGCTTACTAAGTTAACAAGCATGGCGCTAGCGCCCACAGGCAAAATGAACACATCACACTCCATTACCGCGGACACTCGTTATCAAAACGCTGGCGTGAGGAAGCACGGCAGCAGCAGCAACCGAAGTGACCTTCGTGCTGTCTATCGCTTCAACGCAAACTGAGCGGACAGAACACAACACGCACAAAAGTTTGAGTCGTCAGCGCACCTATACTCCGTTTCATACATTAGGTGCAACGTTGTGGAGGCTAGAGATACTTTTTGCAGTGGCTGCGTTCGCACTTAGAAGTACTTCGGTGTTTTTTTTTTACCAATCTTTGTAATAATGTTTTTTTTATATACGCTCAGCTCTGAACGAAAAAATGAATTTACCCTTAGAAACAAAGAAACCATGTACTCGTACGGCTGCTACCACGTTGTTTTAGATCAATTTGCTTTTCGTTGTTTTTGTTTTTATTTGCAGCCCGTCGCGGCAGCCTCACGTGCAAGCTCGCGCGAGCGAATGCCGCTGGCGCGTAGCGAAGTGGAGACGGAACGCGCGGAGTGACACATTTTAATGATTGTACTTCTTGCGTAGCTTCCACAGCGTTGCACCTGATGTATGAAACGGAGTATAGACTGCCCACAACGCCGATCCCTTTCAAGACCGCGCGGCCGCGCTATACGCAGTTGCTGCCGCAGCAGAAAGCGCCCCACCCCGGTGCCCTTCTCCTCCTCCCCCCCCCCCTTTGCCGAGCGCGCGACGGAAGACGGCGCGCTTCCTCCCCATTTTCCTCCCTTGCATGCGTGAGATTGAGCCGCGATCGTCGGCTCCCCTCCCACGCTTTCACTCACACATATAGCATACGGCACGCGGCGATGATGTTATCGCCCTTGGACTTTATACGGAACATCACGGTGACGGCGACGGCAAAATGCGCCTGAAGTGTGCATATAATTCCTATCACAGTAAAAAAAACAATTGAGATAAAGTCAACAAAACGAAAAAGCTACTTAACACGAGCTCCACGCTGTAACTAGGCTTCGTTACCCTTGTCAGCGAAACGCCCCTGGCACGTGTGCGGACTGGGTTGTTCCAAACTCCGGTAACAGCGTGTGCATGTTCGCTCTCATCGAGGCCCACGCCTTTACTGCAGCTGTCACCGCAGAGCAAGCAGTCTGGCACACGAACAAAGGAAATATCGCGGCTGCGAACTTCAGCCATCCTTGCTGCCATGGGTTGTCGTCTTCTAGAGCTCTCGAGCGTGCTTTCGAAAGCGTCCGCTAGGCGGCCATCAGTGGCGGCTCTATATTGTCTGCGCACTACGCGTATAATTGCAATTCTGATAAAAATTACTACATTGGGGTTAGGACAACTAATTACTGTGGCCACTGTGCGCTTTCACGTGTGCACGCGGGATGTCGATACGCTCCCTATGGCAATACTTACTCACCGGTGTTTGCAGGCACAACGCAGAATTTTGCGGCACTGGTATAAGAGTTCTTTACGTCAGTGATCGTAACTGTTGACAGTGTTCGGTTATAGAGCAGTTTAATGCTCACAATAGGGTACCGCAAGCAAGCGCTCCAGGTCATGCGCTTATACCATTCACCAAAGTTGGATCCCTATCCTCTCCAGCAATGATAACTCGCGATTAGGCAGAGCTCCCGCCAGAGCGACAAAGTTGCGCCGCTAACTACGTGAGCCTGGGGGTACATCGATCGCTTGCTTCTCTTTCTCCTTAATGTTTATTTTGTTCCGGTGCACTTGCACTTTCTTTTTTCTTCCTCTCTCTTTTCTTCTTTTCGCTTTCATATGTTCTCTTCGCGACGCTTTCCCCACGCACTATTGGTTTCCCTCCTCTTTTGATGCCTCTATAGCAACCTCATCCACGTTCTCTTCTGCAGTGCAAGTGGATAGAGGCTCTTCGGCGAGCCTGGGTCGATTCCACAGGTGTAATCAACTCGCGCCTGCATTACCTGCCGTCTCATGATGACGCAACGATATTGGTTTTATTTTTCTTTATTCTTTGCTACGCCATCGAAACTAAACCGAGTAACCTGAATGATGGAAGCAGCTTAAGAAATTGAGAGTGGAGCGGGGCACAGTTTTTGGTAAACGATAGTATCGATGACTTTTAATCTAGAACGTTGCGCGTGAAGTCGAGGTTGCAGACAGGGCAAACCAGGTGCCGAGGAACGGGGTTGCGCCCCGCAAGGCACGTTCAAAGATACTTCACACTTTCGGGAGTCCAGGAGGAGGCCGTCTAATCTTATTTTATTTTGGTCCTTTTTTTACGAGGCTGTGGTTATCTCAGGCCCAACGAGGCCGTAGAAATGAGATGGTTCGGTTTAACAGCATTTATAGAATAACGTAGCGGAGTGTAGGCCCGGGACAAAGTTCGCACAATCTTCGTGAACAATTAAGCCTGAACTTCGCTGTCCCTCGCCCTGTAATCTTTCTGCAAATATCGCTACTCGGTGTACCCAGGAGGAAAAAAAGGTGGTTTCTCTTGTTTTTGTGATCTTCATAATGGCATGGTATGTGGCAAGCCCTGCAACATGTTTTCGTGATGGTTGGCTACAAAGCTAACTTGTTGCGGATGTATTTAATTTGATGCTGGTCTGCGTTATTCAGCCATACACAGAGCGCCCTCCAATTGCCTAGTACTCGTGAATCGAGAGTCATTTGTTAAAAGCAATAATATGGGAAGGCCCTCCATCGCTTATTCCTCCTGTCAGGATTTCTTTTCCTCCAACTTACTCCGCCCCTTGACAGCAAAGATCGACATTTGAAACATGTGCGATAATGAAAAAGCAGGGAACTAATACTCATACTAAGGTAATAAAGCTAATACTAAACTTCAGTGTAATACCCGCCTATTTTTCTACTTTCTGGTTCTAAAAAAATGTCGCAGTTTCGCCCGAAAAGCGAAGCACCAATTGCGATAGCAAATTAGTAGAGAGCTATACGGAGTAGGGATAGTAGTTTTATCGGCCGCATAAACCTGGACACATTCGCTTAGAAACTGAATTAAGAAGCGTGGTGTCAGCGCGCAGAAGCAAACATGGATACATCACACTCGATGACCGCAGACAACTACTGTCAAAACGCTGGCGTGCGCAAGCACGGCCGCCGCAGCGAGCGAAGGTTCGTGCGGTCTATCGCTTCAACCGAGACCGAGTGGCGAAAGGCACAGTGCACACAAAGGTCAGAGCCGTGTGGAGATCGCTATCACGATACGGTGTGCGCGACCGCCCACAACGACGCAAAGTACAAGTGCGCAGTTGTTGGCTGAGTAGAAGCTGCCCCCCCCCCCCTCTCTCCCGCGCTGCCTTCCCGCTTTCCTCCTTTCGTGTGGGACATTGAGTCGCCAGTTCCCTTTGCGCCCGGTTGCAAGATAGGCATTTGGTGCCGCTACACAGCGTCGCCCCCCCCCCTCCCTCCCATACCCCCACGGCTTTCGCGCGACGAAAGAAGTGGCGTTTGCTCTCCGCCGTGCGTTCGCTCTCCGTGAAAGCACGCATCCCCCGCGCGCTTTCACTCGCACATACGGCGCGAGGCGACGATTTTATCGCCCTTGGACTTTATACGGAACCTCACGGCGGCGACGCCGACGTCAGAAATCCAAATGAAGTGTCCATATAACTGCTATCACAATAAAAAATGTGATAGAAGGCGCTTAAACGTACATGGTGGTCTTCCTAATAGTGATGCGTTAAGAGAAACACACTAAAAAACAAAATATTTGAACGGGTCAAAGAGGTCGCTCAGCTGAGTGTTGACGATAGAGAATCTACTTAGAGTCTGTAGCACCGTATAGTATTTTCATCAACGGTGAGTACCCGCAGGAAAAGCCGATGCGTGCGGGATCCTGCTGGTCGGGAATAATACCCAGGGCTCGAGCCACAAAGGTGGTGTTTACGTGACGTCGATGTTGCTGTCCTACTTATCTGCTGTAATTCGCTGGCGCCGCTTTCACAACCGGCGTAGAGTGTCTCGATACCAAGTTAGGCTGAACGGCCGCGCTGATAGCGAGGTAACTCACATTGGGGAGGAAATATTGCTCTATATTTAACCGCGCTTATTCAGTTTTCACTTGGTTGTCACTACTTCGCTGGACAAACAAGATAATGCCTATATTTCTTTAAGGTTATCGCTAAAGGTACGCTAAAGGTATGTACGTTAGACGGATCTGCAAGTGCTTTTATGGCAGTGCGTCCGACGTTTATAATTGGTTCTTGCACGTTTCATGTTAGCATACGTTGGGCATAAGCAGACTGAACAGCTGAATGCATGTTTCCCTCACGTCAGCACTTACTTTGTATGTGTTGTGGTGCAGGCTGCCTGTTTCGGCACAGCCGGCTGCACCGATCAGCGTGCTCACTGTTGCTGCAACAACTGCCACATCTGCTTCCATGGCGTAGACGCGAGCTTTCACAGCAAGACAAAAAAAAAAAAACGGATTCCATTGGGTGTCCCTCGATGCGATACTTTAACAACGTGTGCTTATAGCGCAAATACCGCAATTCTGCAATCACGCTGCGCTACCGATCCACTTCAGTGATTGTTGGAAATCTGTTCGTGTTGCAGCATTTCGCAACTACGAAGATATTGAAGTCAAAACTGCAATACACAAATTAACAGAATCGTTTACTAGTGAAAGCAGAGGAGCGCAACTCTTTTGCGCACAGTTAGCTCCGCTGACCGCTCTTCAAGGAGCCTTCAGTTTTCGTTCACGAACGGGCGCGAGTGACCCTTGTCGTACCGTTTGCTTTGTCGCTAAAAGCAGGTGTTCCTTGACGCTTTTTCCGGAGGCTGCTTTAATCACATCGCTACGCAGACCACTAACACAAACCTGAAAATTGATAGCGCGAGGTTCGGCGTAGTATAAGAGGTCGTGGTTCTGCATAGGTTTAATATCATTTTTGGCTCTGTCTGTAGAATATGCGCAATTGTACTTTGTTGCTGCGCCATCTACTTAAGGTGGTGAGTGCTGCATAGATGGAATTCTGCGCAAATGGGACCGAGATTGCACAGGCAGCAGCTGACTTCGATGGTAATTAGTGCCAACGTGGCGGAGGGTTCGTTTTTCTAGTGAGACATGCAGTGGCTGGCTGTTCACGTTCAATACGTTCTAAATAAATGGTAAAAGTAGCATGTACGTACAGTGTGCTATATTTGGATTTCAGAAACACCTAAAACAACAAAACTTCGGAATAGATACTTGAGACTGCTTATGTGTGGGAATGCGAAAGCATTATTGTCTCTTTGGTGAAATGTTTTCGATCATTTTATACACTCATGACGTGGCGCCACCTCCTCCTCACTGGATGCGCCGTCACGTGCCCGATGACGCACGCATTTCATGACACCTTTAGTCAGGCAGAGCCGTGGAACTACCCTGGTGTGGGGGAAGCGTGCTGAGGCCTGGGTTCGATTCCCACTCAGACGGAAATTTACCAAATCTTCTTTTCAAAGCCATTAATTTACTTTGTTTACAGGAAGCTCCCAGATAAATGTGACGTCAGGGCGTTTTTCACGTGTTTTTACTCTTTGCACCGTCGGCCATTTTGGTACCATCGCTCGATTACGCCACAGACGCCGCCACCGGATTTTATCGTAATGGGGCTCATAATGCTTTCGCATTAAAATCCGGGAGCAGAAAGCTGAACAGTAGGCAGTCAGCGGTTAGTATTACAAGTAGAAATTATCGCAAGTCAGCCATAATGTTAGCGTTGCGGCACAATCTCCAGTTGCTACGCTGGCTGCCTGGGTTGGACACCATTTCACAAATTTTATCCAACCCAGCTCTTGGTTAGGCCGCGTAGTGCCAACAAAAAACTGTGCCTGGCTATGATGTCACCACGCGTTGCCTAGCAACCCCCTAGCGGAGCGGCGTGTGCTTCGCCTTCTCTTCGTGCCGTGCTCATATTGCCTTGGCATGGAACGTTAAGGAGAGGGAAGGAGAGCATGCGCGCGGCGCGCGCTATGTTCGAGAGAGAGAAAGAGAAAATGAAAGCGAGAGAGAGAGAGAGAGAAATTGTAGCAGCGCCAACGAGGCAACGCCCAGAGATGCTGCCGACGCCATCCGCGCTTCTCCGTTTCCCCACATTCTCCGCACGCTCGCGGTGTCCGTGATTAGTCTGTGAATGCAGCAGGCGCCTCTGGCGGCGGCTCGGCCGAGCTCCCACCAGCTGCGCGTTACTGTGCATGCGCCGTGACGTCATCCCGGCGTGTCGTCTGCTGCGCGCCGCCCGTAGACTGTGCATAGCTTTCGCCCCACTTCCCCTGCGTGTGCTCGGACTGCAAGTGCTTCGCGAGGCGTTCCCCGATGCCACGGACCACGAGGAAATGTTTATACACTTCGTATAACTTAGCATCACTTGGCATTACTTCGTGTAACTTGACATTACTTCGTATAGCCAGAAGCAGCTAGGAACCGATCAGCTCAGCTGTGTCTTCAGCCTTGCGCCGCTAGTGGAAGCTACCCCGCTTTTCCTTTTTTTGTTTTTTTCAGGGGAAGTTTGCAAAATCATTCTGGGGTGGTCCTCTACAGCATCCCTGATAACTCACTGTGCATGCAGTTTTGAGACATTAACCTCACAATTTAGCATAAATGTGCTAAGAAAGCATAATTTTAATAAAAGCAATGATAACCCTTTTCTAAAATTGGTGGCTGCTGCGGCTGCAACGACGATGACATCGTCAGTGTTGTTGTTGTTTTCGTTGTTCTTGTTGCTGCTGCTGCTGCTGCTGCTGCTGCTGCTGCTTCTGCTGCTGCTGCTGCTGTTCTAAATGTCCGCGGCGCATCTTATAATAATAGATGTATTTCGTATTAAGTAATGTACTAACAGGTCAAAACCGCATTACCAGGTCCGACGGTATCCTTTAAATAGAAGAAAATGTTTCTTTCTGCCTGTACTACCTCTACAGCATGAAAGTGTCTCAGATGTTTAATTTTTATCGTCGCGAGAGAGGCCATTCTTTCCATGAGCTTGGCCAGCCGTATTTTTACGAGGAACCCGTGTCGATGTGTTTTTGGCGGCACAGTGGCGCACTCAAGGAGACGACGACGAGATGTTCTTTCTTCAGCAGTCATCGTTATGCAAAAAGAAAAATAAATTAGCATATTTACTGCTCACAAATACAGAAAAAAAAATTCTGAGAATGGTCTACTAAAGCGTAAGCATTGTTTGACTCGGCTGGGACTTCGCTTTTGCTTACTTTTGCTTGCTTGCCTTTCCTAGCTTATGCGCGTGTACCCATGGCCTTTCTGGTGGCATAGAATGCTTAGGCTTGAGTAGACAATTGTCAGATGTTCTCAGCGCGATCGTTCCAATTGAGCCGGAACGCCATGCACGAGCGCGCCGCGACGGAGCAGAGCGAGCGAAAGGTGACACCAGCTGATGAGGGAAGAGTCCATCGCCGCAAAGCCTGCGAGTGTTCCTTGTCAGCGCAAGCTCTCACCTGCGCCCTAACTGCACTTCGGTAAGGCCCAATGAAAACGCGCCAAGCGTCTCAATATGCTGGCTTGCCCGCGAGGTTTTTATAACTCGAAGGACCAGCTGCGCTCAATTCGACATTGGGCCACCCCAAAATTTTAAGTTGGCCCACATCCAAGTTTCCAGTTGACCCACGCCCAAATTTAGGTAGGTCCACCCCCAAATTTTAAGTTGGCCCAACCCCACATTTCAGTTGTGCCAACCCCAAATTTTAACTTGGCCCACCCCAAAATTGAAGTTCGCCCACCCCAAATGTAATTTGGACCACCCCAAATCTAAATTTAAGTTGGCCCACATGCAGGAATAAAGTTGGCCCACCCCCCAAATTTAAGTTGGCCCACCCGCAAATTTCAAGTTGGCCCACCCACAATATAATGTTGACCCACTCCTAAATTTAAGTTGCCCGACTTGCAAGTTTCTAGTTGCCCCACTCCGAAATTTCAGTTTGCCCAACCCGTACTGCCCAAATGTAATTTGGACCACCCTAAATCTAAATTTAAGTTGGCCCACATGCAGGAATAAAGTTGGCCCACCCCACAAGTTTAAGTTGGCCCACCCACAAATTTGAAGTTGGCCCATCCGCAATATAATGTTGACCCACTCCTAAATTTAAGTTGCCCGACTTGCAAGTTTCTAGTTGCCCCACTCCGAAATTTCAGTTTGCCCAACCCGTACTGCCCAATTTCGAGTTGGACAACCCTCGTTTAGGTTGGTCCACCCCTAAATATCAGTTGGCCCAACCCCAAGTTTCAAGTTGGCCCACCACTACTGTAAGCTTTCACATGCATTTTCAATGGAGTCCTATGCATCTCTATGGGTATCCTCTTATAATTTTTTTTTAGTTGCACAAGCATTGAGTGGCATTCCGTTTCTTGCTCAGCAACTTCCGGTTAGGGACCCGACTTTCGGTTTGTCACAGAGGTGGAACAAAATTAAAAATAAATCATAGAAAAATACAAACAGGTCGATATCGATTGATTCTACTTATGGTTGATGGTAGATATGACATCAGAGCACAGGATTTAGTACAGTAAAGAGCTAATCAAGTGTCAGAAATAATTAGAAACAATTAAATGAAGTCTAATAGCCGTACACCAAAGCACACAATCGTATACTTTAGATACACTTTATCCCAGATAAGTAACTTTAGTAAGGTTACCGTGAAACTCCAAGACCCACGAGGTCGCGGGATCGAATCCCGGCCACGGCGGTCGCATTTCGATGGGGGCGAAATTCGAAAACACCCGTGTACTTAGATTTAGGTGCACGTTAAAGAACCCCAGGTTCTCCAAATTTCGTGAGTCTCCCACTACGGCGTGCCTCATAATCAGATCGTGGCTTTTGGCACGTATAACCTCATAATTTAATTTGTTTAAAGTCCAAGACCACAAATGACGTTATCAGTGGCGTCACACTCAAAGCAGGGTTACCTGCTCCTAACTAATTAAAATTTTAAAAAACAAGCTAAATATAACTACACACCACCTGACACAGTGAACAACCTACCTACCTGCCTGGAGAGGTGACGTCACTCCCTCCTCTCTGGCTTCTCCTCTCCCGACGAGCACCTGCTCCGTAGCTCGCTCAAATGCGCCATGCTGCGCGCCCACGCTCGTTAGATGCCCTCACATCAGCGGCGTAGGGGCAGCGTAAGGGGAGCTTCGTGCGCCGTCCGCTAGGGGGTTACGCGCCGTGTCCTCTTCGCCCTTTTTCGCTCCCTTACTCACTCCTCTGTGCATGGCGGTTTCCCGCCAGTTCCGTTTGCCATGCCAGTAGACGACGAGGACGCCGGGCCAAGTGTTGTGTACCGTCGCGTTTCCGACGACGAGGACGCCGGGCCTAGTGTATGGTAGTAAAGTTTACATCGCGTACATCAAGAATTCAGCAGCATTCTCTGTGTCTGTGTCGTACTTCACTTGAATAACACAAAGTTAACCAAGGAAAACGCAAAGCTAAACAAAACAATAACGCCATGTTAAACCAACGCCGAGGTGCAAGTGCCACTAGTAGACACCTAAGTCAAGGATTAGGGTGGTTTCTGAATTTTTGTTTAAATTGTTCCCTATCGCTTATAAAGCTACAAAACATCTACATTTACGCGACTATAACGAATAAATGTCTTAACTTTGCAAATTACGCATTTTTGTGCAGATATAAGGCATTACATTCTTCCCATGACGGAGCTGGGGTGCTTGTCAAAGAGTGCTTACGTATTAAAATATAACTATAAGCGTGATCAGCAAGAGCATTCCTTGCTGTAACCCATGGAAACACTGCACTGACGCACAGGAGCTAACATCGCGCAGGTCTCAATTTCTCTTTTGTTTCTCTTCAAACTAGCGCAAGACTTTCCGCTATCCCGGAATAGTCGCACATTGCTACGTATTTAACTTCTCTTTTAGCACCAAGACCACCGCCTTGGGTTTGCTTTTGGGTAAATTTACCGCATCGCTCTTTTCCGTTGAGTTCTTCCGCCACATTTATCTCGCTCGACCGAACTCTAATGAAGAGGGCCGACCGGAAGCTGATCCCAATTTCTCTTTTGTCGCCTTTCGGGGCAGAACCGCAATATCGACGACGTGAGCAGTAAGGTCGCGCTTGGCGCCGGGCGCTGCATTAGGGGCACCGCGCTGGAAAATTGGAGCCGCTGACGTGCAGTGGTTTTCAACGGCCGCTCAAATAAAGTCCCTTTGGCGAGCTTCACGGGAGGACATTCTCAGATTGCGCTTAAGGGAGAAGGTGGGTCCATGCCGGTTGCCAAGAAATAAATGAGGAGGTCTTTCTATCCTTCTTTACCCAGTTTGTAAATAATAATAATGTTTGTTTCCCATCAATACAAAAATGATGATGGAGGGGGTGGGAATAAAAGCGACAATCCGCTTGACAGAGTTCCCACTCCCATTACAAGAGGCAGCAGCAGCGGGGCATACAGTGCAGAAACAATTGGGTGCATATACGTAATAATGTTGGTTAGAACCAGCGAAGAGATAAGAAAAAAAAGGAAAGGTGTACAGACGCATTCGTTGACGCTGACATAAAAAAAAGAAGAAAAAAAAGCGTGCATATACACATCCACAGGCATAAATGAACGCCCATATATATGCACAAATGCGCACATATAAATAAAGATATATATATATATATATATATATATATATATATATATATATATATATACGCAAACATACGTACACATAAATACAGCCATAGCAAAAAAAGACCATAGCTTCGCTCACAAAAAAAATAGATAAACCAGCAAAAATCACCTAATTAGAAGAAAGTGGGTAAATGCGAGTGATTATTGTTGTGGATTTTTTTTACGCGAAATTTGCGTATGCCCAAATTATTGATGTCCGGAAAACTAACTTGCGCGTCATATAATTCATTCAATATGAGGGGTAACTGGTAGTGCAGCATTTGCCTTCTGTAGATAGTCTGTGTAGTCGGTAAAACCCAGTGAGCCTTGTGGCGGTGTGGATATGGGGATTGGAATAAGCTTAATTAAAGACGCAAGACTAGACAAGCTGTCCTCGCGCGTTTTCAACTCCGCTTTGTACCTACGCAGTAGCCTGTAGTGGTGTAAATTAAATATATGAACAATATCCAATTTAACGAAGAGATCCCATGTTGTGTGTCCATAAGGTAGTATAGATTATCCTAAGTAACCGTTTTTGTATGATGGATATTTTCTATAGGTTTGATATTGTCGTCGTGGCCCACACAAGTGTACAGTAGTTTAAATAGGAACAAAAAAAAGAGAGTTATGCAGGAATAATTTTACATTTTGAGGCAAAATGCTTCTGTGGCGCAGCAGCTAGAAAGCCTACTACTCGGGATGTTTTTAAGAGGATATGGTTAATGTGGTCGTCCCATTGCATGTCTTCTGCAAAGTATATGTCAAGTGATTTAAAAGATGGTACTGTCTCAAGAACATCTGATTGATATACAATATTTCCAAAAACCGTAATAGGTTCATTTTTAGGATGAAAAATTATAGCTTTAAGCTCCAATACATTGAAAGAAAGCAAGTTAGTATCAGACCATTTTTCTAGGTTTAGCAGTAAATTATTCGCTTGAGTTAATACGTTGTTACAGTTCTCGCTGGGAATAAACATACTAGTGTCGTCTGCATATATTATAAATCGGGTGACTGTATCAATGGTTACGATGTCATTATTGTAGATAATAAAAAGTAGTGGACCGAGGATACTGCCTTGAGGGACGCCGCAGACAACGTGACGTAAAGATGACTTCAACTGATTAATTTGAACGTATACTGCGTCCGTGATGACACGTAAGACTTAATGAGGAGCAAGGCATGACCTCTTATCCCGCACAGTTCTACCTTTTAAAAGAGGATATCGTGATTTATTCGATCAAACGCTTTTGTGTAATCTATAAAGATCCCTAAGACAATTTTTCTCTGTTCAAAACACTCTAATATATATTTTTTCGATGAAGCAGGGCAAGTTCAGTCGAGCGATTTTTTCTAAAACCATATTAGGAGTCAATGATTATATCGTGGGTATGGCAACATTTCTCTACGTGTCGAAGAATTACTTTTTCAAGATCCTTGGAAAAAACACAAAGTATACTAATAGCCCGATAATTTGAGAAATCATTTTTATCGCCTTTTTATGCAGAGCGGTTACCCTGGCAATTTGCATGTAAAGCGTAACATGTGAACCAAATTCCACTCCATTCCATTCGGCAATACTATCGAGGAGTAAGTATAAAGAATACAATACGCGGAGTGTTATAAGGAACACAGTTGCACGTGAAACGCTTGATTTCAGTATGCCAGGGATAGTAATGGAAACGATGAGGGCGATCAAGCAGTTCAAGTGTTGTCGCTTGTTTTTGGCACGACGAACCTTGGATACCGCTGAGATGTGCACATTGTTATGTAAATACTTTCAATTAGGGGATCGATGCGAGGTTAAATGAAACTGGGAGGACTGAATAGAAGAGGGTGTAGAATAAAAAAAATATTAATAAAAGGTTTTACGTGCCGAAACTACTATATGGTTATGACAAGACAAAAGTTAGAAGGAAGTGCAGTGTGTTGATGACGCCAGAAAACACCCGGTCATGCATTGTTGACAGTCAAGCTAGCTAAGAGAAAAGAAGTATGTTGTCCTATGTCATACTGTTCGTGTCATATTGTCCCATAGGCACATGTTATTTATGTGTTAAGATATAAGAAACATGCTTCATGCGTTGAGCCCATCTATAAAGCGTTCCTCTACTTAGAACGTTCAATATATTTATAGGCTGTTGTTGTAACTGGTGTCGTTCCGAATGACTTAACGAGAAGACTTTCGGGAATTTTGTTTGTGGAGTTGTTTTGAAAGCAAACATAAAAATGCAGTGATTACAACACCAATGAAGCGAAATCATGAAGGAGCTGCTGACACGACTATCTTAAGGCGGCGGTCCCACTCCGGCGGCACGAGCCCCTCGTTTTCAGTACTTTTGGAGCAACCGTGGCGGCTCTTCTACTTAAGATATGAAGTTGTCGTATAAACCATAAAAAGCTTAATTCTTGTAGATTCCAACTATATATAATATAAAGAAATTTATTGGTGTGATTTAGAAATAAATGTTCAAGAACAAGCATGAGATACATGGTTTTTGCGAACTGTGTCTCAGTTGTGACCATATTTAGAAGAAACTACCGCACTTACTGCATTGCGGCTTGCTCTGTAGCTTTAGGACATATTTATCTAGTTCCTAGACGTAGCAAATTAATTTTTAATTTTTACTTTTTGGATAATTTGCTTTTGAAAATTGCCAAATATTGCAATCTTCTGTTGTAAACAGCCCGGCAACTACATGCTCAAGGAAGTTAAATTTTAGATAAAGTAGAGATCAAGGTATTTCCATTTAGGAGGCAAAATTTCATTCGTGTAACTTTATTAGTTTTTCTAATAATGCGGCCGAAAGTAAGCAATATTTAGAATGCTGGTTTTATTTTTGCCCAGTTTTGCGGGAAGGTAATAAAGCTGCGAAGCTGCGCTTTAAAACTAATAAAGTTACATGAATGAAATTTTGTGTCCTAAATGGAAATTCCTTGAACTCTACTTTATTCAAAATTTAGCTTCCTTGAGCATGTAGTTGCCGGGCTGTTTACAACAGAAAATTCCAATATTTGGCAATTTTCAAGAACAAATTATCCAAAAAGTAAAAAATTAAAAATTAATTTGCTACGTCTAGGAACTAGATAAATATGTCCTAAAGGTACAGAGCAAGCCGCAATGCAGTAAGTGCGGTAGTTTCTTCTAAATATGGTCACAACTGAGACACAGTTCGCAAAAACCATGTATCTCATGCTTGTTCTTGAGCATTTATTTCTAAATCACATTAATCAATTTCCTTACATTATATATAGTTGGAATCTGCAAGAATTAAGCTTTTTATGGTATATACCACAACTTTATATCCTAAGTAAAAGAGCCGCCACGGTTACTCCAAAAGTACTGAAAACGGGGGGCTCGTGCCGCCGGAGTGGGACCACCGCCTTAAAAGCATCCGTTGATGCTTTCGCTATGCTGCATATTTTGCCCGAATATAGAATTATCGCTTGGAACAATAATCAAATAAGTTTAAAAAAGATCCTTCGTTCTACCCTTTTATGCTTTAGGCTGATGTCACCAAATGCAAGGTAAATATCAGCCCGAAACTGTTCGGTTTAATTGTTTGTTGCTAATGGGTACCATTGGAAGTTCGAGCGATTAAATTTTTTAATCCCTTTTATTCGCGCTGTGGCGGCGCCGTGGTCATCACACCAGAAAACATCCGGTCATGCGTTTTTGACTGTAAAGTTACCTATGAAAAAATTAAGTAATTTATCCCATGCATAGAATATAGGCACATGGTCTTCATGTATTAAGACCTAAGGAATGCTTCTCATGCATCGAGTTCATCTGTGCCGCTTACTTGTCATCATCATCATCATCATCAGCCTATTTTTATGTCCATTACAGGACGAACGCCTCTCTCTGCGATCTCCAGTTACCCCTCTCGTGCCCTGACTGAGTCCATCTTGCGCGTGCAAATTTCCTAATTGTATCGTCCTATCGAGTTTTCTGCCGTCCTCGACTGTGCTTCCCTTCTTTTTTCACCCGTTCTGTAACTCTGATGGTCCACCGGTTATCTACCCAATGCATTACATGCCCTGTCCAGAACCATTTCGCCCCCCCCCCCTTGTTGGCAAGTAGAATATCGGCTATCCCTGTTTGTTCTCTGATCCACACCGCTCGCTTCCTGTCTCTTAACATTAGGCCTAACATTTTTTTTTCGTTCCAGCGCTCTTTGCACGGTCCTTAACTTGTGTTCGAGCACATGTGTTAACCTCCAAGTTTCTGCCCCATATGTTAGCACCGATTGTACACTTTTCAATGACAGTGGTAAGCTCCCAGTCAGAGTTTGTTAATATCTGTCATATGTCTTCCAATACATAATTATTATTGGGATAGCAATTACATGGACACTCCAGGCGCTTTTCTGCCGTCGGCGTCGCCGTGATGTTCCGTATGAACTCCAAGGGCGATAAGATCGACGCCACGCGCCATATGCTGCATGTGCGAGTAAAAGAGTGTGGCGGTGGGAAGACGATGGGGGCTCAATCACGCGCGCCCGAGGGAGGAAAGCAGGAAGAAAGCACGCCGTCTTCCACCGCGCGCAAGGTACCGGGTGGAGGGGAGGGAGGGGGGGAGGCGTTCTACGATAATAATCAATAGCTAATCGATAATCGATCAATAATTAATAAATTCTGGAAAATTCTGGGGATGACTTGGTAGTGCTTAGCCTAGCGCAATACCGCGGACTAGCTAGGTGCCCATTAGCTCCGCTGTCTCTTTAGCATTGCGCCTACAGTGCTACGCTACCTCTTTGTACTTTATATGGTAGAGCATGATCACTTTCCTTCATGCTTATATAGTTAATGTACAATAAAGACGCTTGATAGCTGCTGAGGATGACGCATTTCAGTAAGTGTGGTTGTGAGCTTGTGAAGGTCAAGGCGACATTATAGTGTAGAGGTCTGCTGTTCTAGAATGAATGACGTTTGATAATTTGAATATTATCTGTTCCTTTGCAACTGGTATGTAGAATGCGGACGTTGAACTTTCTTTTTGACATGAGCCATCTGTGTAAACCCAAATGAGATCCTTTAAAGTATAGTTGATATGAGACAGTGCTGTTTCACATCTATCTTGGTAGGCTGCATTTACGAGAAATGCCTTTCACTTTGGTTGAAACCTCTGGAATGGATAGGAGCCGTGGATTTTCGGCTACAATTCACATAGGTATTTTCTTGTCAAATCGAGCAGTTTCGTTCATAAAAATTGACGCCAATACGGGATGCATGTTTTGCTATGGCCTATTTAGGCCGTGGAAAATTTTGACGTAGCTACAACTGCGTTAGCCCTTACGCATTCGAAACAGAATTTACAAGCCGCGGCATGCTTTAGTGGTTCAATGCCTTGAAGGGTGTGCCGAGCAATGGCCACCGAGCCTCGTGCCGTTACTGAAAAAAAATCAGAAGTGCAATATGTCGTTCGCGTTGTTTTTAACCTGATCACGCAACGATATATATGTATAGTCTTATTGCACACTCTGCTCAATGGCAAGATTTTTTTACATTTCTCTTGTAAACGTACATACACGTGCCTCATTCGGGGCCTCATCTAGTGTTTGTTGCGCAACAACCGACACTGTACCCACCATAAGACGCAATAGCAGCGGCAGAGCAGTCGCATATAGGATTGCATGGTCGCAAAAGAGGTCGCCGCGATGTCATCGATTGTTCTTCCAACCACAGGAAAATTGAATGCGGGTGCCTACCAGCCACCAAAGTCAAACAGTCGAAATTAGTTTTTTTTTTGTTTCTCGCCCAAACGTCAGCAGGTAAGCTGCAACTCGATTACTCTAGCTTTTTTTTTTCTGCTTTATATTTAATATTATCTCCCTTTTTCTTTCTGCTTTTTTACTGGTATCTGTCATTTGTATTTTGTTTTGTTCTGTCTGTGTCTCCGTCATTTCTTTATTTCCTCTTTCCTTTCCTCCTATTTTCATTTCCTCTATTCCCTCTCGGTGGCAGTTGCCAGCTTGCTCCTTCCCTATTACCTTCGTGTCCTTGTGTGTATATGTGTGCCAACCAGATAATAATAATGATAATAATAGAAACTCCTATATGCGACTTGGATCGTAAGTTCGTTGATGCTGTAAAGCACGGCCACGTTTGTTTCTTTCGTGTTTTCTTTTTATCCCCTCTCCTCAAAATTTCACTTGGTGCTTTAATTTGGGCTTAGGCTCCTGCCGCGGTAGCTCGGCGGTGTGGAGTTATCCTCCACAGTAGGAGGCGAGCTACACCCTGATACCAGGCCACCCAGGTGGTGACTAGAGGGCCAATTCGCAAAATGTTTCATTCTTAGGTGACGTTTGCCATTGACAGGCTGCTTTCACCTAATGATAGGTCCAGGAAAAAAATTGGCTGACATTTTCTCTTACGGAAATTCTAGTACAACAGCGTTTTGTGAATGCGGGCCCAAGTGAATGTGGAAGAGGAGGCACGCTATAGTATAGCCCCTTCTGTAACGACGAACCCTTAAGTGTATGCCACTAATGTTTGCCATTTCTGCGCAGCCGTGGCAAGGAATAGACTACGTACATTAAATGCCTTCCCATTTGAGGTGGCCCCATTTCGCTTCTGAGCTCAATGTATTGCTACAGATAGACAGTTTCCTGAACTCACTACCATGTTAGACGGGATTTTCGACATCCAGTAAGAAATGACGGAATGGTATTCTTCTCTCGCAATGCACACAGCGAATAAATAAATTGTGCGTGCGTTTTGAGGTGAGATTTAATTCTTTTTTATCTTTTTGAAAGAAAGTAGTATGACTGACTATCATTCATAGATATTTAATTACTCAGTAGTTATTATGGCTCACAATAAAAGGCGCTGAGAGTCATTCTGCCAGCTCTGACTTGCTTTCTATGGATTCTCCTGTAATTTGACAGTAAACTTATGCAAGTTTCACATATTACTCGATAGCTGATCATAATTTGTGAGTGAAGCTGATAGGCTGCGAATTTTATTACACGCGAGAGGACCACAGTCCATCCTCACTTTGGTTTGTCTACCTGTCCTCGATACGATGACCGCATGAAAAGAATAATGTACAGCTAGTTCCAAGGAGGAATAGAACCCGGGCCTGCAGCATGGTAAGCGAGTACCTATCCTTGGCGCCACGCAGACGGTGGAGAAGGTGGCATGGAATACGTGGACAGTAGACCGAAACGGCACCGCCACTGCCGTGCTATCACGATATCGATGCGCATCCGCGGCTAGAGCGTAGAGGATTAGATGGTCTCCAGACATGCGCAGTGCGTTTGGGTGCACAGGCGATGACGCCAAACGGACGCACCGTCAAGCTCCGCTCAATCAGCTGTAATGGAAGGTTGAATGAAGTATGTGTGCTCTGCTTATGCGGGCTCTCGCATAACTTAGTCAATCATCGTGTATTGGTTCTGGCAGAAACTTTTCATGGTGCTTTCTCACTGGTTTGTATATACTCCAGCTCTTGAACACAAACCTCATGTTTCTGGGGAATATTATTAACAGAGGAACTACACTTAGGGAATGCTGTCGACAAAGGAACCGAGGACAGTTTGAGGTTTGCGTACGCCAAGTTGTTGTCTGGGTACGCAACTTAAGCTCTCTGTACAACGACCCGCATTGAAAGTGCTTAGGGCTGGTCGTAAAGAGCAGGTCCGCCATAGGCCTAAATGGAACTACCAGCGAAATCAAATAGGAGAGTTATGATCACCCAGGAACGAAAAAATTCAGAGCCCTTCCCCTGTCAAGAAAATGGGGGTAAGCGAAGCTTGTGGCAAGACGACACTGTCGCAGGCGTTCCGCTTCGTTTGCCCTAAACTCAGGGTCGGCGGCTCTTCGCTGACGTTTGGTCTCAACGTCACGCTCCCGCAACTGTGAATCCGCGGATCTTCGCTGACGTTTCGCCTGAGCTTCGGAGGCTCTCACGCTAAAATCGGACGACTAGCTTCGCTTACCCCCATTTTCTCGACAGGAAAGAGCTGGTGATTTTGTCTATTTGGCTCCCACATGTGACAAGGATAGTTCAAGGGCGCATTACAGGTTCCCGAGCCCACAGGCGTATGTGCAATTGAGCTTGGACTCTTTCTGCACAATTACCAGGATCGGCCCACTATTCAGCGTGACGCCGCCATCACCACCACCACCGCCGCCGAAACTTGTGAGCCTTTATATATAAAGCTTCGCTTAAAAAGCTGGGAGGAAGCCTCGCATGACAATATTGACCCACATTCACGAACACACACACGCACGCACATTCACGAACACACACCAGGAAAGAGAAAGCTGGGAGGTAGCGCCTCACACGAAAATATTTACGCCTAGTCCACTAACACACACACATACACATATGTACGCACACACGCCCACGCACACACGCACACATACGCACACACACGCGCGCGCACACACTTTACCGTGCTTTACTGTGCGCGCAACACACGGTACACGAGCGTTTTCGCTTACCGTCCCAATCGTAATGCGACCGCCGCGGACGCGAACGAACCCGTCACCTCGTGCTGATCAGCGCAACGCCATAGCCACTGAGTTACCATAGCAGGTAGGTGTCAACCAAGTGTTGACTCTAAAAAAAGACAAGTCTGACGTATGTGGTGGTTCAGAAGCCACCCCGATTACGGCTAACTATGCTTCTTTATTATTATATTCTTAGCTAATGACAATGGATACGCTTTCTTGACATAAAGATGTAACATTTGATGGTTCATAAGTCGTCTAAAGATCACCCGTGCCGATCGTGTTTTAGCAAGTGATTACAAGATACCCAGATCCCCGATCCACCCATACCGTGTGAAGTGAGCTAGGGAGACCTTGTCTTTAAAAAATTGCAGGGAACTTATGCTCCGAACGAATGCGAAAGCATTGCGACGTCTCTTCAATGACACCTAGGCCTCGTTCGCCTACTTGCGTGGAAGTTCAAAGAAGCCGGGTGCCGCTCCTGACTGAGAAGTCGAAGTCGAAGGTTCGTCCATTGGAGCGCCCGACAGAACTCGCCGAAATCACCACACCGGCTGGCAGCGCCGCCACGCGCGGCGCTATGGCCACACAGTTGACGCTTCCCGGCAACTTCAACTTATGAACAGGTCAAGCTGGCGGCCGAGGCCAGTGGGGCCCTGGACTAAAGGGGCTCCGATCATTACACCAAAATGCTTTTGATCAATAAACGTTTTCTTCTTCTTCTTCTGTGCAACAATAATCTTTACCGGGAAACGCATGCGGCGAACGCTATGCGGGAAGGCGAGTTTTCTGGTTCTTTTTTTTTTGTATTCCCCCGCACGGCCGGCGCCGCCGCTGCCGAGGATGCGCGGAGGGGAGCGCTATCCGGGGGTGCTTCAAGGGAGCCAGTGGCCCACGCGGCGCGCGCCTCCATTGTTGATTGACTGTGACCACGTGACTTTTTGCAGCATCTCCGGCCACGATAGCTGATTTTCCGCTTTATGAGCCATGTAATGCTTTCGAATTAAAAAAGAAAGAGCCCAAAGAAAATCATGCACCCAAGCAGGTGATGGGTTCGTCCTCTGCTCGTCGCTCGGAAGTTGTAACGCGCGTCTAATCACGCGTATGTTTCGAAGTTATTGTTGCCGCTGCAACAGTAACAATGGTTTCAGGATTCAGGCTAAGACCTAAAGTCATCAGACGAGGCGAGCAGAAAGCGAGTAACACGAGCCGGAGAAAGCGGCGTTAACTCTCGCGGCCAGCGGCACTAAAGCTATCCAGGAACCCAACCACGTACTGAGTACCGCGGCTAGAATTCAAGGATCAATGTTCGCAATTCCATAATTCTTCAAGTAAAAGCAGGGAGAGAACGGAATTAGAGCAGGTGCCATGGCCTGACATCATTCTCGTTCTGAGTTTTATGTTTTCCTTTTCATACGAATAAAGCGCAACTATAGAGAGGTGGTAAAGAGTAATGCAAAATAGTAATCTCAGATAATAGCTACAATACGTGGGGTTGTAAACTTGCAGGGGAAAACTAGCGCTTACAGTAACGCCCTAAGTATCCGAGTAAGAAAAAAGTTATATATTCTTTCTAATGCCCTCTTTTTTAGTTGGCGAGATTTATATTTAGCGCAGCCCTCATGCCATTTGAAAAGACACGCGGACTCAATTGGCTTCTATCTCCATATGAAATAGGCTTTCAGATGCACTTGCTTTTGATCTATCTGACGCGCCTTTTGAGAACATTTGGCCAGTTAATCTGAATCAAGTAAAATACGTATGTGTGAGCCAACTGCACCAGGTATTGTGGTTCCGGACATTATTGCTTCAGGGTCGCGATCGCGTCTTCTCTCGCGACAGAAACGCGAAAATCCCGATAGCCTTTGTTCCTCCAGAATTTTCACGCCATTGAACTGAACGAGAGCTTCTTTTTTGTATTTGTCCGAGCCAGAAAGTCCCCAGAGAGAGATCTGAAAACATTCACTGGAGACGTCTGTGAGATCTGGAGACTTTCTGCTCGGGAATCTTGCTTATGAATGCGCATTTATTTGCCGGTGCTATGAAGGACGACGCACTTTTCTCCCGTTCAAGCGCCGCTTAAACTTCCGTCTAAACGGAAGCCGATACAGCTGATACAGAGCTCGTAATGGTGAATCAATGGTTTTTTTGTCGTCAGTTCTTGGCCCTTGTAACCGGGGGAGCACGTAACAACAGGTTTGCCGCTTCGCAGTGCGTCTTCGGCCCTCTTTAAGTGCCAAGGTCGTCGGCGACAGCAGAAGTATATGTGACACTTGGCCCAGCTCTGCGTAAACGCCGCTCATCCATCAACAAGAAGTTCAGTATAACGTGCCAATTAGTACTTTACAATAAAGTGAATTCACAGTAACGATGTGTCATTATTCATTGGTCTGCGACCTCTAATCTGCCACCGCTATTTTTGACCAACCACCGCCAACTAAGCGAAGGGAAGCGGACCAATCGTAGATGCTGGCGCTGCCTGCCTCAACCGGTTGTCTACTTTCACTGTACTAGCTCGGACCCAGCGAAACCCTAACCGCTTCCGAACGCTCCTCGCCTCTTGTTAGCCAATCAGACATGAAAAACGTGTCAAGGAGTCAGTGCTATTTCCTTTCAAAGAAAGCAAAAGTGACCTCCTTATAAACGAGGAGTGCGTTTGATTGTGTTGTTCAAACAACACTGAGGACCACCGCGCGAAGCTTGCGTCGACGGTTAAGTAAATTTGACGAAAAAATAAACTGGATTAAAATTACAACGGCATAGGTTTAAAGCTATACGGCCCAAGGTTTCGTTTGAAGAGATAACGCCAGAGTCCATGAACCCCCAGGTTTTAAACGTATCTCATTTGTTGGAACGTTCGCTACCATGTGTACAGATATACAGTACCCGCCTCTTTTAGGGGGAAGACCCAATTATTATTCAAGAGCCTATAACAGTTGATGTTCAGCGCAAAATAAAGAAAACGATTATTCCCTTTATCAGTATCATCATTAGGCGCCGTACTCGGCACATTTCCCCCGTGAAATAGAAGGCATGTTGAAAGTTATACCTGCTTGGATACTATTCAGGCGTTTACTCTACACCGCACGACCCTGTACATATGTATCGCAAACGTGGTATAAATTTCTTAGGAAATAATATTGCCTTGGAGAACCAGCGAACCCAGTTTCATACAAGTAAATTGATGTGCATATGGCCCTAAATAAAAATGTCATTATGCAGTTCTTGTTAGTTGTCTAAATGATATCAATGGATTGTCTCTCATGCTAGGCGAGTTCGCTCTAGTAAGGGATGAGTTATTAATCTAGAGCAGCGTATGTTTTAAAACTCTCCGGGGAAGTGCCTCATACATGCTTTCTTCAGATAAGCGTATGTCAAAAGACAACGTCAGCGGTTGATTTGAGAATTTATCACCTGCTTTAACGAGAGTGTCTCATGCTCTGCTCTTCGTCACTGCCTCCGTCGTTCGCTCTTCGGCCGTACAGTATACGCTCGATGCTTGTGCTTGTGCTTGTCACTGGCGTTCCTCAGCGGTAGCGCTCATGGCCTTAAATTCTTCTGGCGTGAGGGCTCTTCCTGATTACCATTGTAAAAGAGAGGTTGCACGAAGCGCACGCTCTGTTTTATAATAGCTAGGGCACTTCTTCTCTCTTTTTCTTTAAGTACACAGTATTCTTGAAAATCTCATCGGGCAGCAAGCTTAATTGCAGTTTTTTAGCTATAGATTACTTTAAGAGGTGGGCACTAACTACTTGTAGGAGAAATCAAAATGCATGATCCACTAAATAATGATATTTCACTAATTCAGTTTAATGACTAATCCTTTACGGCACACATATTTCAATTCACGAATTGTAGCCGGTGAGCTCGCAAAGCATATTCACTCGGAACGAATCCTGAGGCAACTTAGTAACTTCTAGTCTGGAACAAAAACCTTTGCATTTCAATTACTTTCAGCGCTTGAGAGCACAAAGCAGCGTTTTATTATAAAGGTAATGGTGGAACGAAATGCATCTCTACCGCAAGTTTGATGGTGCATATATCGAAATCGATGCCATCCACAGAATTCGGTCTAAGCTCACCGGCTACAATTGTTAAATTGCAATATGTGCCATATAGTATTATAGCTGAAAACTTAATTATTGAAGTTTAGTAAATAATTTTATTATAATTTCGATTTATTGCGCAAGTAATGTCAGGCGTATTCGTGCAGTCCAGATATCAACTAGCGGGATTGTGCTTTATGCCGCAGGACATTTTTTTTTTCAAAATCGGCACAGTCTAAATTTTATACTCTAAAGATTAACAGCCGGCATACAGACCCGGGATCGTGCATCTAGCCATTGCATCAGTGCAAGTGTGAAGAGTGCGTCACGCCTGTACTGATGTGCCACCAAGCTACTCGGTAAATAAGAGTTCGCGTCGCTTTGCCCCACGCCGTAATGCGCTGACTCATTCGCCTTGCCCGTGTTGTACCTGCATTCCGCGAGCGACGCCTTTGTTTACTAGAGCCTTTTTAAATGCGTAAGCATTTCTATACCTGCCCAACGAGGAAACCCGTCCATCCGTCCGTCCGTCACCTAAGGAGATCGTTTATCAAGATAGGGCCCGCAGCAGCGAGCGAATTGACCTTCGTGCTACCTCTCCCTTCAACGTGAACTAAGCGGCGAGAACAAAGTGCACACAAAGCTATCAGCACTCGGCGCACTGTGTCCCCATCACAGATCGCTTTCAAGATAGGGCCCACGTGGCCGCACCATACGCAGCCGCTGCCGGAGTAGAGTTGATCACGATTGATAATGGTTCGCATCGAGAAGAGGCAGCGTCATCGACCAGGAACGATGCCTACCAAACGTGACACTGTTCAATTTCCGTCACGTACTACAACCCGTCATCGACCAGTGCTCATATTCCATCAACTAGCGGCATCATCGAAACGCATCATCATATAACATGGGTGAACACTGCTACTACTTGTGTCTTCTTCGTCGTCTCATACTGGTGTCAGTCAAAATTTCGGTGTTGCAACTGCGCTTCTCCGTTTCACGATGCCCTTTCGCGGTGTTTCTCGCAATTATGCCAAACACACCATCATACGACGATGAAACAGCAGGCGATTATTAGCAAGTGCTTACGCATCATTTAGATAACTCCCACAGGAGATTCTGCGTGAAGTTTTTCGGAATATCTCTTGCTAGATGTAGCGACGAAACGAATGCACGTAGACTATCTACGAAGTTTGTTCTTTTTTCCTGCAAGATTTTAGGCCTGTAGGCGCCATAGATTGCCCGCGTTCATTTCCAAATAATGGCAGCTCACCGAGGCGCTCCGACTGTCAGCTCTCGCCCGCTGTGAAGGTTCATCTAAATCTTTACACATTTCCTTGCGATGCCCCTAGCGATGTCACAAGCAATTTCGAGCACCTAGAAAGACCATGCTATTTATTTGCGAAATTCGATGTACCTCGCTATTTTTGTATTTCTTCTTCTTCTCCTTCTTCTTCTCTTGTTGCAGTCATCGGCTATAATATATATATATATATATATATATATATATATATGCTCTTCGCTCAACTGGTATTTCCATATTTCAGCCGGTTATCCTGGTTGATCTTCTACGGATGGCTCCATGAATTCTCGGAAGCTTTGATAAGGTTTCGATAGCACTGAATGCATTTGCACAGAACTTTTCATACGTAGAATGAACCACTGACACCTGGAACTGTCAGAAAATTTGATCAGGCTAGACAAAGCCATCAGTATATTTAATTTTAGCCTTCACGAGACTACAGAGTGATTGTAATTATCGCGCATCAATGTACTATGGTTGGGACAGACGGTGATATCGTGACCACGTCTAGCAAAGCTTTGGAACTGCTAGCTCTAAGAAAACAAGAAGGTAGTAAAGAAGCATAACTGCAGTAGTTCTTAATCATTCTTACTTCCCCTGCCTCAATTCAACATTCGAGTTGCGTTTCGGCGAGCACATTCCCAACTTCTTGGTGATGATGCTTTCGAAGCTGTGAACGTAGGCGAGCTGACCGCACCCACTACCTCCGAACGAACGACAACGGCGCATTAGTCGCAATACACTCTCAGTAAGCGCATCCCTCGCGTTCGAAATGGTATACGTCGGAGCATTTCCAAATTCTGGGGTTTCTGCTTAACAAGCTCGCTGTAGTCAATAGTCAATGTTACTGAACTCTGTACTCAGTTACCGAAACCCTACGACCCATGCTTCAGTATGCAAAGGTGCACTCGTTTACAGTACTATATAGCGACGTAAGGTGCCTTACAATCGTACAAGTTAGCGAGTCTCTGAGAGCGCCGAAGTGTATAACAAACTATACTAACCTGTACTTAACTGTACCTTGTTAGGCCAGAAACGTGCTCGGTGGAACACGATTGAATGAAACATTCAGGAAGCCTTCAGTTCCCATTCGCGAGACATTCAATGTCACGCTGAACCAGGCCTCGCTTCGAGGAGAGAGGTATGTCGAGGGCCGCAGCGCGAATGGAAAAGTGCTGCAGAGTATCGTTCGGTTCGTGGCCGCACTGCGTTTTCCGTCCCACTTTGCTAATTGCGTCGGGACGTCGAGCAAACACGGCCACCTACGCTCTACATTTCTTGCTTCTTTTTTTAGCACCGGAACCGATGTCCCCACGCGGATGGAGGCTTGGACAAACAGAGCCTTTGCCGACACGGAAAGTGCGAGTCAGCAAACAGAAACCTCACCTGGAAAGCGCGTGTTGGGTCGCGGGGAACAGAAAAAAAAATTGGACAGATAATTTTGTCACGCCTTGCTGTTTTCCATTCTCTTTGTCCTGTTTTCTTATTCTTTATCCTGTTTTTTTGTGTGTGTGGCAGATGCATAATACAAAGTGTGCTTCTCGTGCTTAATTATACCACCGACTAACTTGACATGGATGTTAATAAAGAAGTCAGAAATTGAAATTAGGATAAACACGACGTTATCTCAGGTCCTCAGCAAGTTTGATTGACAAACTTTCTTCCGACAGTGTTCCAGAGGAATGATGCCTAAGCGCACACGTGTGTGAAATTTCTCGCCTAATCGACGTAAAGACTGCAACTTCATCATTCGCTATAGTTAACTGTGTACACACGTCACATTGGGTGTGAGTGGTGTGGTCTTGATATTGTGGTTACATAAAGCACAAGTTCAAGTTTTCCAAGCCCGAAATCTCAATATATTGTTACGGTGAAGGGAAAGAAGAAGGTGACGCGAACGAGAGGAAGACGAAGTCTCTCTGGCCGTTGCCTGAACGCCATATTTCTTCGCTTGTAAATATACATCCTTCTACACTCGTGGGCCTGCTTTCTTCCTGCAACATTTTGGTGGAGGTGCGGGGTACAATCACGGAACTTCGCAGTGGACGTCATCTACCTGCCGCCACAATGGCAGATCAACCTACACAACCGACAACGCCTCAGCAGTCCACGCCAATGGTCATCCTCACTCATCTGCGGGACCCGGGGACATTTTGTGGCACGGACAACACCGACGTCGAGGACTGGCTTGCGATGTACGAACGAGTGTGCGACAACAACAGGTGGGGTCCAACAATGATGCTAGCAAACCTCATGTTTTATCTGAAAGGAACTGCGAAGCAATGGTACGATACGCATGAAGCTGACCTAACAAGCTGGGATGTCTGCAAAGAAAAAATGCGTGACCTGTTTGGCAGACCTGTCGGTCGTCAGTTGGCAGCAAAAAAAGAACTTGCATGCCGCGCTCAGACGTCCACAGAATCCTATGTCGTGTACATACAGGATGTGCTGGCTCTCTGCCGCAAGGCTGATAACACCATGACCGAGGCGGACAAGATTGGTCATATACTAAAAGGTATTGCAGACGACGCCTTCAATCTCCTGATGTGTAAGGATTGTGCCACTGTGGATGCAATTATAAAGGAGTGCCGGCGCTTCGAACAAGCGAAAGGCCGCCGCGTCCCTCAACATTTCGACAGGCTGCCCAATACCGCCGCGACATCTTCGTGCGCAGACCCGCCGCGGTTCGTTCCGCCGACAGGATCAGAAGATCTTACGCGTATCGTTCGCCGTGAGCTTGAGGCCATGGCTCCGGCTCCAATTCGTTCCGACTGTCGGGAAAGTGTGCCCGCTATCTCGCTTATACAAGCGGTCGTTCGGGAAGAAATAGCGAGTTTGGGCATTCCATCTCTCTGCTCGGTCCGCCATACGAACACCTACCAGATTTCTCCGGCCGCTCGCTCCCAGACGCAAAGCTTCCCGCCACTCCGCCGCAACCCCGCTGACTGGCGCACACCGGATGACAGACCCATCTGTTTTAATTGTTCCGGTATTGGACACATCGCCCGTCATTGCCGTAATCGCTGGTCGTCGTCTCCTCGGTGGTCGTCTCCGAGTCACTACCGCCAAGTACCAGACAATCGCACTTTCTCGCCCTACACGCCGCCTCGGAACATCAACGCCGACAGTGCTCCACCAAGATCCAGCCGCTCCCCGTCTCCGCAAGGCCGTCGGTCCCGTTCGCCTCTCGTTCACCGCTCTTCGTCCCCATCTGCAACCGGTCGCTTCCCTTCGGGAAACTAGGCGGTGCAGCTCCCGGAGGTGAAGCTGCAACTCCGACCCGGCCCACAAATCCTCTGTTGACCCTGCCTACACGTGGAAACCTACTGGACATTGAAGTTGATGGTGTTCCTGTCACATCTCTCGTTGACACAGGAGCGCAGCTTTCAGTTATGAGCGCTGCTCTCCGCCGAAGGCTCAAAAAGGTTCTGACTCCCGCCGTACCGTGCACTGTGCGAGTCGCCGATGGGAGTACTTCACCTGTTCTTGGAATGTGCACAGCACGTGTGACCATTGCGGGCCATTATAGCGTTGTTTTATTTATCGTCCTCGAGCACTGTCCACACGACCTAATTCTCGGCCTCGACTTCCTTTCGAAACACTCTGCCCAAATTGACTGCTCCGCAGGTGTTGTACAGCTGGATCTGCCGCTTCCTGCCGACGCAGACGCAACAACTTGTGCTTCACCCCGCTTATGTTCTGCTGAGTTTGCACGGCTGTCTCCACAGGCGGCTACCAATGTCCTCCTGACGCCCTGTCCTCCCGTACCTGATGGCGAGTACGTCGTGTCTCCGCTTACTGACGTGGTTTTGTCACGAAATATTGCCCTACCGAGCACCTTAATCCGGATCCTCGAAAACTGCGCTCGGGTGCCCATCCTCAATTTTGGATTTTCGACGCATGTGCTGCCACTCGGCATTGCCGTCGCACTTATCACTCCTTTGGATGAATTTGAGATTTCTTCTTTGGCCTCCGAATCCTTCCTGAGTACCAACGCACCTTTGTCACCCATTCCTTCGTGCTCGACGCCTGCGGACGATGTTTGTAAGATGATCGCCCCTGACCTTCCTTCCGAGCAAACAACAGCTCTTCGTCACCTCCTGTCATCTTATCGGGATATCTTTGATTTGGACGACCGTCCACTTGGTCAGACATCTGTTGTCACGCATCGCATCAACACCGGTGACGCCAGCCCCATTCATAGGCGGCCATATCGTGTCTCCGCAACAGAAAGGGCCATAATCCAGAAAGAGGTCGACAAGATGATGGACAAGGACATCATTGAACCTTCCAGTAGCCCGTGGGCATCACCGGTTGTCTTAGTAAAGAAAAAAGACAACTCGTGGCGCTTCTGCGTTGACTACCGTCACCTCAACAAGATAACAAAGAAGGATGTTTATCCCCTGCCTCGCATTGACGACGCTCTTGACTGCCTTCACGGATCCCAATACTTTTCATCAATTGACCTCCGCTCCGGGTATTGGCAGATTAGCGTCGACGAGATGGACCGCGAGAAAACCGCCTTCGTCACACCGGACGGTCTGTACCAATTTAAAGTCATGCCCTTTGGATTATGCAATGCGCCAGCTACATTCGAGCGCATGATGGACTCTCTGCTGCGCGGCTTGAAGTGGTCTACATGCCTCTGTTACCTCGACGATGTGATTGTCTTTTCGTCGAACTTTGAGAGCCACCTGAGGCGCCTCACGACCATACTCTCCGTGTTTCGCAGGGCTGGCCTTCAGCTAAACTCCTCCAAGTGCCATTTCGGTCGCCGTGAAATTACCATGCTCGGCCATCTCGTAAACGCCGCCGGAATCCAACCTGATCCACAGAAAGTCCACGCTGTGCGCAATTTTCCTGTACCTTGTTCCACAAACGATGTCCGTAGTTTTCTGGGCTTATGCTCTTATTTCCGACGATTTGTGAAACAATTTGCCGACATCGCTCGCCCTCTCACTGACCTTCTTAAGAAAGATGCCTCTTTCTCTTGGGGACCACTGCAGGAGCAAGCCTTCTCTACCCTGATCGAGCGGCTTACAACCTCCCCGATTCTGTCACACTTTGACCCTTCTGCACCTACTGAAGTACGAACTGACGCGAGTGGTTATGGCATCGGCGCTATCCTCGCTCAACGTCAACAGGGCCACGACCGTGTCATCGCTTACGCCAGCCGCCTTCTTTCCACGCCCGAGCAAAATTACTCCATCACTGAGAGGGAATGCCTCGCGCTCGTATGGGCGGTCGCGAAATTTCGGCCGTACCTTTTCGGTCGGAGCTTCTGCGTCGTAACCGATCATCACGCCCTCTGCTGGCTCTCCTCTTTGAAGGACCCAACTGGACGACTTGCACGTTGGGCATTGCGTCTGCAAGAATATACATTTTCTATTACGTATAAGTCAGGGCGCCTGCATAAAGACGCTGACTGCCTGTCGCGCAATCCTGTGGATCAACCGTACGATACCGATGCAGACTCGGACATCAGTATTCTGTCTCTCTCCGGCTTTCTCCATATTGGCGACGAGCAACGCCAAGATCCTGCTCTTCGAACACTTATGGAACGCCTAAGCTCCTCGCCTAATGACCCGTCTCTGCGGATGTTCACCTTGCGCGATGGAACTTTATACCGTCGTAGTGTTCGTCCTGATGGCCCGGAGCTGCTCCTAGTCGTCCCAAAGCACCTTCGACTGGCTGTGCTCCAGCAACTTCACGACGCTCCTACTGCTGGACATCTGGGCATCACTCGTACTTACGACCGCCTGCGGCGCCGCTTCTTCTGGCCCGGCATTTATCGCTCTGTGCGCCGTTATGTCACTTCTTGCGACCTGTGTCAGCGCCGCAAGACGCCTGCTATGCCTCCTGCTGGTTTGCTTCAACCAATTGCTATTCCTACAGAGCCCTTCTTCCGTGTGGGCCTCGACCTCCTTGGCCCCTTTCCTATTTCTCTGAAAGGAAACAAATGGATTGCTGTAGCAACAGATTATGCCACGAGATATGCCATTACACGAGCGATGCCAACCAGCTGCGCTACAGATGTCGCCGACTTCCTACTATACGACGTCATCCTGCACCACGGCGCCCCTCGCCAGTTACTCACGGATCGCGGCCGCTACTTTCTCTCGAAGGTCGTCGATGATCTGCTCCGCTCCTGTTCTACAGAACACCAGCTCGCTACCGCATACCACCCTCAAACGAACGGCCTCACCGAACGACTCAACCGCACACTAACCGAAATGCTGGCCCTGTACGTTTCCGACGATCACCGTGACTGGGACGTCGCTTTACCGTACATCACTTTCGCATACAACTCGTCCCGTCACGATACTGCCGGATTCTCCCCATTTTACCTTTTGTATGGCCGCGACCCCACCTTGCCCTTCGACACGTTGCTACCTTCCGCAGTACAATCACCCAGCACTGGTTACGCTCGCGATGCTATTGCCTTAGCCGCCCAGGCCCGAGAGGTTGCGCGTCACCGCCTCACAGTCTCGCAAGCTTCTCAAAAACGACGCTACGACCTTCGGCACCGAGACCACCATTTTTCACCTGGTTCCCTTGTCCTTCTCTGGACGCCTTCACGTCGAGTCGGCTTGTCGGAAAAACTCCTTTCCCGTTATTCTGGTCCATACCAGATCTTACGACAACTGTCCGACGTGACATACGAGATCGCCCCAGTCGGTCAGCCTTCAGTGTCTCCCAACGTCACCAGCGATGTTGTTCACGTCGCCAGGCTCAAGCCATTAAGCGACGCTCCATAACCTGCACCGGGACGGAGCTAACCCCACCGGGAGGGTGATGTTACGGTGAAGGGAAAGAAGAAGGTGACGCGAACGAGAGGAAGACGAAGTCTCTCTGGCCGTTGCCTGAACGCCATATTTCTTCGCTTGTAAATATACATCCTTCTACACTCGTGGGCCTGCTTTCTTCCTGCAACAATATATTGTGAAACACAGTTATTTATTTGTGAATTAGGACCTTGTAAACTTTCTTACAAATAAATTCTTAACGATAGAACTGTTTGTAAAGGAAGATGCATGGTATTGGACATATTATCGAAGACGGCCGTCAAATGACGAACATGGATGAGATGGCTCAAAGAGGCCGATCTCGCTGCAAGAGAATGATGGTGCCATTTCTCATTGGGTGGCGTGTTTTGCAGCGCTTTGCCGTAGCGGTCAAACATAGCGCCAATGTTTTGTTGCAGTAACATCACGAGCTGCCCGTCTGCGACCTTATTCTGGGCCTTCGTCCCTCGATACCGAGAACCAATCTAAGAAGGCTATCGAGATAACGCCCGAACTTTGCCGCTGAGGTGAGATAAAGTGTAGCCCATGTCTATATACAACACCATGCCCTTCACGTGAATGGGCAAACAACCGATCTGTGGTTTTCCCTGTAGCGGGCAGGCCTCGGCATTGCAGGTGTCGCCATGTAGGGCGATGACGTTATTTCCGTTGCATCCGTGAAACGGAAATCTAAAGAACACCTCGAAAAACATTGCTTCTGCGGTAGTAAGCATCACTTTTGACGAAAAATCCCGACGACGAAATCATCAACCTCTAAGAGATGCATCTTGTTTTCAGCGACTTTCGACGCTCTTCCTCTACCATTCACAGAACCTGATCTCCAGTATTTAGCGATCGCAAAAGTGACAAGATCCGCAATTATGACATTATGCTTCAAAAGAGAATACCAAAATTCCCAGCTGGTCCAGAAGGTCGATACTCAAGTCGGAGCGACTGCTGCGAAGCTAGCGTATCAACGCTTAATTTACTTTCCTGGTATTTCACTGGATATTTAGGCAAACATTTTCGTCTATCGTCTTTGTCTCGCCGTGTAAACTGAACCGACACTGGCGCAAAAGTATAAGTAAGTTGGGACAATCCCGGAGGCCGTAATCAAAGGCGATGACTTGCTGTCTCGGTCCTGACACCAGTGCACGATATGTGTCCTCGCTACGTTTTTAATACGGCTCGTCACGTGAGCCGATTCCAGTAGCAGTGCAGTCCTGATAATACTGGCAATGCTATTCCATTACCATCGCTTACGTGGACCAAGCTTCTTCGCCTCCTTCTCTGGGTTTGGCTTCGTTGTCTCAAGTAAACATAACGGAGGGTCTCCCACAAAGCAACGGCGCTGCTAATCAATTGTATAAGTTGGAAATAAAATACAATTGCCAGCACCATGTGCAATTGTATTTGTAAACACGCACCATGTGTCTCATTGCATAGCACTTAATTGAAGGGATTCCAGAAAGCATCGCTTAACGTATAGGAGGACGTCGGATACCCCGTAATTTTATTATTTATTTTAATTCAACAATTTTACAACAAAGCTGTCTATGGATAGGATCTGTGGTTTCCTGGCGTCCGCGCAGAAAATCTCTCCCCTAGAACGCTCCCCTAAAAAGTCAGAGTGAAAGGGCCAACAACAAAAGCCAACGCATATCGTAGCTCGCGGTGGAGCAGGTTTAACGGCCACCTTTGTCTAAAACGATGTATCTCTGTGAATGCACGACGCAGTGTTTGACGTAGTGTACGCCTGATAAGTCGACCAAGGGGAAAGGGTTGGCGCAACCACGTGAACGCGCTCATGCCACTGCTCACGAGTTCGCCGTCGTCGTCTTCTTCCACAGCTGGCTGCGTTGCGGCCAGTTGCGGCTCATCATTCCAGCGTAGAATTTCACTTCTCTTCTGTCATCGTAATGGGGAGGCCGCGTCTACGGAGATATGAGTCATTGCTTAAGGAGGTATGTCCGTCTTACGTGACGGACAGATTTAATCACGGACGTGACACGTGAATGCGTGTGCGTACTTATCGTCACGATGACCACTGATCAGGGCAATAAATATGTTCGTACCTTTGTTCAAAATTCTGTGTCATCTCTGTGTCGTGTGCTAAACAGCTTCGCCGGTCATCCTCCTTCACAGAGTGGAACGGCTCATGAATTTTTTGTCGCCTCTCTTGCCCCTGCGCATTATGCATTTAGACTCCTAAAGTGGCCCTGAAGCACTTTTTATGGAAGTCGAGAAATGCATTTGAAGTTAAAATAGACAATTCCACAAATCCTTTTCCGCAAAAAAGTCGCCTATGATTTTCTTCGCGCTGCTCCCGCTCATTCTTGAACGCTTTGAACGGCGAAGGCTACGGCGGAGCTAGGCGTGCTCACAACCCTCCGTCTACTCAACGTCACCGTGGCGCGCAGTTCAAACTTGATTTTGGATGTTCATGTAGACGCCACTATAAACGCGATAGCGTTTAGGGCCCCGTGTCGCAGAAAATCCGGCGTCGGTGTCGGCATTGGCGCCAGCTGCCGTGAAGTCATCCCCAACCATGTTTAGGTATGCCACGCCGTTCTATCATTAATGTTCCTCATACCTTGTCTTGCATTCTTGGCAAAGCTATTCCTCGGAATTTTGAGAATTACAATCCAGAAACAAATGTCATAAAACAAAACACCCACAGCACATGCCTTTTATGTTAAATCTTCTCAGACTGAAATAATAAAAGTGCGAAAGAAATGCGGAAACCTGAAAATGATGTAATTTCTTTGGCGCGGTTGTGCACTATCTCTGGGATCGGCCCACGCAAGATGCCGCGCTTCCACCAGAAAGCTCGCCTACGTGCACAGCGTTCGCCGCCAGTGTTTGCCAGTAACCATGTAGGAAGGAAACCCAGGAGAGGCCCCAGCCAGCATGGACGTATTGGAGACGATGTGGCGGAAGTCACGTCCGGTTTTTCGCAAAGGAGCACTGGGACGGGTACCCCAAATGTCAACGTTGCCATAACAACCGCGCTTCTGAAGCTCTCGCTGCTGTTCTAGCCCTCTGAAAAGTGAGATAAGCTCTTTCGCCCCGTGTCTTTCTTGCAGCACATTTTGGTCACGAGAAAAGCTGACTTTAGAATGTGGTGTGTAAGCTTGAAAGTTGTTTGGGCCTGTGAGTGTGAGTGTTATACACTCAAGCAATCACGGCGCGGGTCTTCGTCGTCGTCTTCAACGTGCCACGCAAAAACACAGGAGTGCGTATGCTTCACTAAAACTGCTACAGAAGTTTAGTAGGCTTTATTTTGACGTGCGGCGGCAGCACACACTTCCGGCGGCTCGTAACAATGCAAGTTCAAAGTTCGCGCCCATCTGCTCCGGCGAGCTGCAGAACCCCTGATTGGAGGTGCAAAGGGAGATGGCACACCAACATGGCTGCACTTCCGGCTTCAAAAACGTGACGTCAGGGCCTCTCCTGTTTTGTTTCTTTCCTCCATGCCAGTAACCGTTACGGTTGCATAAGCTGCAGTCGTCGGGAACCATGAGTAGCAGTCAGGGATTTTTGAATGCTATCGCGTTTTACTCTTAAAAGCGAAGCTTAAGCGTCCTCCCAATGTTTTTCCGATTTTGGCGCCTACGACGCGCCAAACGTAGGTAGCCTACATGCAACAGCGTTGCATGTAGGCTCCCTAGCCAAACGCGGTTGTCCTCAGCAAGCCGCAGTGAGCTCAGCCAGCAGACTCATCGCGGCAATCCGTGGTGACCGCCGTATCCAGCGTTACTAGATAACGCTGGCCGTATCTACGTAGCAGACCGAGTCTGCATGCAACTAATGAATGTGCGCGGCGTTTGCTTTGTGCATGACAGGGCTTCAGTTTGCGCTGGGACTCGTGTGCTCCAGTCTGGCAATGGTACGTGGTGCGGACTGTCTTTGTCCTGCACCAGCTTGACCAACGGAGAGTAGCCACATCCAACTTGCGCATTTTGAAGTGCTTTCAATAGCTCAATACGACGCGATGTCTGCCAAGACATCTGGCCAGGAGCGGCCAGGAGTGAGCGCTTGCTTGCAAACGTGCGTGTGGTGTGACCTTAAGTTTCACGTGGTTCGACGCCAGTTGAGTGTTCAAAACTAACTCAAATTAGCGAGACCCGATGGCTACGACATTGACAGGCAGCGTTGCTTAAGTTTCATTCCTACGCGGGCGATCACGCACGAGCGTTGAGCAGACGACAGTTGGCTACAGTATACGATAGTCGTACTTCCGGAAGTCCGTAATTCCTACCAAGATTCGAAGCGAAGATTCGAAACGAAGAACTGCGGTAATAAATATGCACAGTAACAGTATCAAGAAGTGCACTGATTCAAACACCCTTTCTTGACTGATGCCAGCTATTGCCAATAGCAGCCGGGTATGGGCCAAATACACTACATTAAAAAATAATTAAGGCAGCTCGAAAGGAGTGAGGAGAAGGTTTTTGTTGAAAAGAGAGCGTTTGAGAAGCACTCGGTACAGATGGTTAACCAGCGATGCTGAAACGTGCGGCCCCGGTGTTTAGCAGTGGGTTAATGCCGACGCTGTATTGAAGAGTTTCTCAATTGTTGGTTACATGTTTGTGTTCCTAGTAGAACGCAAGCTCCAATGGCGGGCGGATGCTGTTAACCACGACGTCAAGCTAACTCGAGATATCGAACGCATGCGACAACGGCGAGCTGAGGAGCCGGCGTTGCGGGCAGAGCAAGTACGACGCAGAGAACGACGTCACTAACGGCGCTGCCAATGGCGCGCGCGCTTGGGTGTGATGTAGAGGACGACGTAACTGACGGCGCAGCCAATTGAGACGTTTAGCGAAACATTGGTCGAACGGGTGTTCGTTTCGCCTAGCCATATAAAGCTTTCGTTGTCAAAGGCGAGTACGCGCTCTAGTTGGGAGCGCCTCGCACTGTACACGACTGCAAAATTTTGTTCACAGCAGTGTATGCTATCCGCGAACTTCGTTCAGGACACTCTTATAACAGGTTAGTTTCTTCTACGCCGCCTCATGATTAAGAAATAATGCCGTAAAACACTAGTCCTGGATAAAACGTTTACATTTGGCCACTATGACATCGTGATTCCAAAAACCCTCGCAACCAGCTCCAAGAACCGTTTGTGGATTCCAGGTGTAACCACGTGAAAGTAGATAAAAATTGTCACTTTTCGTTATTTTCTGGACGAAATGAATATGCCGCACTGCTTCAGAACAGCCAGCAGTAACTTCGGCGATTATGCACTTCACGGCGAAAACAACGAAAAAGAAAAAAAAAAGATAAAGAAGGAAAAAAAAAGAAAGGAAAAATCGTGGTGGTATTCGCTGCAACTGGTGGGCAGTGCTTTATCTGGGATGGCCTGAAGCAAAGTGGCCTTCGATGGACGCAGTGGAGGTGTGTGTAGAACAAGCAATCGTTCTCTCTTTACTCTGCCTAGATACAGAAAACAGAAAAAAAGGCATACCTCCAGGCGTCGCAACAGCAACGCACCTTGAAAGAAGATGCGGAAGTCGCTTATGACAGAACGCACTACCTGCTCTTCCGGTCGCTATGCGAAAAACCAACATACCTGGCCTCTAGCCACACTAGAGAGACGAGAGAATCGTTACTGATTCACCTGAGTGTTTCATATTTGATGTGCGCCGGCTTACGCACGCGGGTAATCGTCGGGCCGAGCAGCTCCTGAGGCGCGTTTGGCTTACGTGGCCAATAATAAACGCGAATGGTGCTTCCGAGTGCCGCTTCCGACACTTCCGGAACACGTTCGCTTGACGGCTGCGCAAACCAGAAAGCGCGTGCGAAAGAGGGCTTCCACGATGCGACTCTGCATATTTGATTGCGGATCAAGCAATGGTAGTGGCGGCATTCATACCTTTGATTTATGCTTTTGTACACACAAGGATGGAACTTCTTTGGCTTCCGTGTCTCTTCTAATAGAATCATCAAGGGGCTTTGAAAACATCACTGAAAGAAAAATTACGGGGCCTAACGCGGATATCTTAGACTGCTCGTTGATGAGTGCCCGTGAAAATAAATATTCGTGGGTCTTCGGGGCCAGCATTCGCAAGAAAAGGTCTTAGACCAAGTACGCTCCTAAAAGCACATGCTCGAGAATTGCGCGGTCGGACATCTCATTAGCGTAGGTGTCTGGCCAATGGCAGAGAGCGCTTACGCATTAAAAAAAAAAAAAAAGCTTTGTGAATTCAGCCCATCAGTGCCAATTCTCTCTTTGACGAGACAGCTTCAAGCAGATATTCGCAATAACATCTTGTGTCTTTAGAACCACACTTCCCACCATCTCGTCAAATGTTCCACACAACAAAAGCGGTTATTAATAATGAATACATTTGTTTACTGTAGAAAGCAATATTATAGCCAGAGAATTAGTGAAAAACAATTACCAGACTTCAGGTACTCCTCCAGCTCTGAGCTGCGTCAGCACCAGCTACTCACGACGGACATCGCTATCTTGTCAGGAAAAAGCTATTAGCAATTCACGTAAGGTCACCATCATCCGCTACAGTGCTGTCTACTAGAAGAGTCTGTTGCTGGGCCTGTTGGTACAGTCAACCACAAAAGTTTGCGGACCACGCGAGCGCGTGGCCAAGAGCCTCTTCGCGACACTTCCGCTACGTCACCAGCGATCGACAGCAGCGCTACGTTGAAGACGCATCCCTCCTTAAATCTATGGCCTGTCTATTTTCGCACTGTGCGCAAATATTTTCTACCTATCTCTTTCAACGTGACGCGCTCTTTGTTAGCCACGGCTACTTGCTTATATTTTGAGAGCAGAATATCAGTACAAGTAATCAGACAGCGTATTCTTCGGCTGTTATCAGTTCTATTTTCGCGTAGCCATGCTGTTTTTTTTTTCGTGAGTGCGTGAGTGAGCGGTGAGGCAGCCATGGGACACAGATGCTTAGTCAGTAGGCAGAATTTTTCCGTTCCTCCCCCATCGCTAAGTGACAGTAGCGGCCGGGATTTGATCGCCTGCGCCCAGGTTTTGCTGCGCAAAGCCCGAACCACCACGCTGCTATAGTGGTTACATTTAGAAAAATAAGAAATAATCGGGTGCGATGACTCTTTTTATAACCCTTTGCGACACGGCGTCCTCGTTTGGGGACTCGAACTTCGGAGGCACGTCCCACGCCACGTGTTTCTTCAAATGACCTAAAACTCAGTGTGCACATTCGTGTCCGCTTCCTGATGGGACAACTAGCGGTCAGTTAACTTCATTGTCCTGCGTATTGCTGCAGATGATCACTTTGCTGGAGACACTACCATGTTAGACAATCGTTCGACGTGCCGCGTTCCAAGACCAACGTCAAGAGTATTTTTTTTCTCCGGTCGACACGAATACAACCGAAAAAGCAAGTGCGCATGCGTTTCGGGCCTAATAGTTGATTCTTTTTATGCAAGCATTGAATCTGACGGATTTCAGAATAATTAGATAATGAGTTATACGCTAATTAATTTTTTTTACTGAAACTCGCACAAAACAGCACATTGCTTCGTCTTCTTTCTTGGAATGTAATAGTGAGCGTCTTGAAATGATGCCATGCGCATTTGACGCATTTGCAGACAGTGCATCATAATTCGTGTCTGAAGGGGATGAATTTATTCACAAGACATTTACAGAAGTGTCATGAAACATAGGTCTCTCAATGATCTAGTAGGAAGTGAAATGTCCGCCGTTTTCTAGCACCTTATTGATGCGTGTGGGCATCGACTCGTACAAAGATTCAGTAATCTCCGGTCGACCGCGCAGGCTTTCCCATTCTTGTGCGATCGCTTGCCACTGCGTATCGGCCGTGCGGCCGCGGTTGGCTCATGTGGACAGCCGTTTCTTCAACATGCCCCAGACATTTTCTATGGGATTCAAGTCGGCGCCACATGGAGGCCACTCAAGCTGGCAAACAGCATGTTCTTCTAGCAATGACTGGACGATACGTGCTTTATGGATCGGGCTGCGGTCGTGTTGAAAAAAATAGCAGCCGTCGCTGAAGGGACCGTCCAGCGCATACGGAACGAGGTGTCTAGTGATGACGTCGCAGTACCGTGACGCAGTGAAGGGCCCTTCCAGACGCACAAGGGGACCAAGGCCATCTTTGCTGATTGCTCCCCACACGCTCACGGAACACCGTCCACTGGATAGAACACTCTGTGTGTAATTAGGCAGATATCTGCAAGAAATAGCATACAATTGGGTTCCAGCGGCGCGTCTAAAAATGTTGTGATTCCTCTTGCGTATGAACTTTATAATGCTGTTATAGAGTTGCAATAGAAAACGTGCAAACATCATTAGATAGTACTGAAAGACCCACTGGCAGCTTTTAATTAGCTTCAGAGTAAGTAGTACTTTGAAACAATCGTTAATTTTTTCAACATAATACCACTACAGAAAAATCTCGTAATGTCCAAAAGCTCATTTTACGTGAAACATGTTGTGATGCAGAATTAGCTTCGTGAATTAACTGCCAATACACTGTAAACACACCTGCAGTTTAGTGGACGCCAAACCCGCTTCCGTTGGTCCCAGCGCGTGGAAAAAGTTGACTCGTCGCTAAAGATGACATCGCCCCATTTCTCTGTTGTCCAATCTTTCATTGCTGTAGCGAACATGAGTCGTTCTTGTAGCTGGCTGTCTGAGAGGCAGGGCTTCTGTGCTGCTACGAAAGACTGCAGGCCAAGCTTACTCAGCCTTCTTACAGTCTCAGACGATACAGTGAGCGAGAGCGCTTCTCGGATATCCTCTGCACTTTGAAAAGGATCAGCCACGATGGCGGCCGTAATCAGGCGGTCCTCTTCCTCAGTCGTGGCCCTTGGACGCCCACTGCGCTCCATATCTGTGAATCTGTCATCGTCGCGGAAAGCTTGAATAATCCTATTCACGGCAGTCCGGCTCCTGTTGGTTCGGCGGCAGATTTCGCGCTGAGGTATTCCCTCTATAAATAAACGCACAATGTGCCTTCTTTCGTCAAGTGGAACACGCAGCGGCATCTTTCCAAATAGGCAATCACCACGTGGCCTGAAGCAAGTCTACTACGTTTTCAGCGACTGATGCGAAGATGCGCCTATGTGTGAAAGAAAATTTTCTATGCATCCGCTTTTTCTTTATTTTTGATGACAGTGAAACACCTCCCTACCCTTTCTCTCAAGACGCAGAAGCAGCAACACTCATTGGACCAAGATGCTGCCAACCAAAGTGCGCCAGTAAACGTCGCGTAAAAAAATCATCGCAGCGCTTCGTGAAACTTATCTACCCACTGGCACACCAGTCGACAAAGGTTGCAGTGATTGCTCCGATACTGCTATCAAGTCAGATATGTGGCGGTCTTATCGCAGACAGCGCTCTGCGTCAACACAACGAACTAACAATGTCATGCTCGGGAATAAAAAATTAACAGGCAGGCGAGTACCAAGAGGGCTCATATCCGGGAGAGCGCCCCTGTCGCCGCTAGGTGGCGTACCGCTAGGTGGCGCGGATAGGCAGTCTGGCACGCGCTCGCGTGGTCCGCAAACTTTTGTGGTTGACTGTACATACTTTAGAAACGATGGAACCCAGCCTTCAGGACGCAAACACCAGGAGAGAAGTAGACGGACACACGCTGGGACTAGCAACAAGTTTAATGAAAACAACCACACAGAAGTTCGCAGTGAAGCCAGGGCGCGCATGCGTCGTACATACCACGTGACAATGGAAGAAAAAATACTAAATAACACCTAGTAGCCACATTTTTCTAAATAAGCTATCTCTTCCTTTGACAGCGATAACAAGGGCACACTAACACACTGATTGTGGTGTTTTGGGATATGGTACACTTCAATCAGTTCACGTTCGTAACGTGTGTTTCCCTTGCCTATTATTTGTGTGTCTTCCAAAACAGGCGAGCAGCCGCACACTCGGCAATGAGAAATCAGGTTTGCTCCTCCTCCTGACGTGACAGACGTTTCGTGTTCTTTTAAGCGGATATTTATACAACGCCCCGTCTGGCCTATATACACGCGACCACACTTCAATGGTATGCGGTAGACGACATTTTTGATGCAAGTTGTGAAGTTATGGCGGGTACTGCAGGCACTCCTAGGTTTGCGATTTTCAATCCTAGCACATAGACTTGACATATTGCATGGCGCGGAAAACACAACACGAACGCGGTGCCTTGTGGCAACTTTTTTTCACATTGTGGGAAAGCTTGTGAATGTACGGCATGACTTCCATTCGCTTACGGTCCTCACAGGCAGTGTTCTGTGCTCTGCCTTCTGTTTCTTTTTTCAACTTTTTCAGTTTTGTCTCGGCTACTGCCTTGAGAACAGTGTCAGGAAAGCCGGCCACCTGTAGACGCTTAATCTGCTGATGAAAACTTCGCTCCATTGATCGATGGCAGCTTCTATTAACGGCATTGTTGATGCAGAGGGTAGCTATGCCACGCTTCACTAGTTTAGAGTGCGACGACTCGAATGGTAGAAGCTGTTTCTGGGTACGAGGCGCATACATCCAGCAGACGTCACCATTGTCAGAGAAGGTTAGTTTTAACTCTAAAAACCTAATAGCATTGTCCGATGCCAGTTCCGTCGTAAACTTCAGAGCCTTCGTGCATGCTCTGAATGAGCTAAAAATATCACTTGAAACCGACTCTAGTTCCAAAGTTCCTTCAGGTTTAACAAGGTCAAAAAATCATCAACGTACCTGAAGACCTTGACTACCCTATCGTCATTTAAAGAGCTGCTCAAAGCAATGTCAAATTTTGAAAGAAAAATGTGACATAAGACGGGTGACACTGGACCCTACGCATATACCATTCTTTCGCACAAACAATTCATCCTGAAATTCAACAATAGTCGACGATAGGTACATGGCTAGAAGTTCCAGGAAGAAATCAATAGGAACACCGCAGGCGTTCTGGAACGGAACTGTCCCGTTTTCTTCGATGAGCTCCCGCACAGCTACAAACAAATCAGCATGTTGCACTGAATTGAACAGGTCCTCTACGTCTAAGGAGAACGCCGTGTTGCCAAAGGGCTCTTTTTCACGCCGAAAGTTCACCACACAGTCCGAAGAAGTGGCAGAAAACGGATCAGCTACAACCAGTGTTTTTAGCCAGCGTTACAGGTAAAGGCATACCGACTGCTGCCAGGTTCCCTTCTCCGTCACAATGGCTCTAAACGGGCAGTCGTCCTTATGGGTCTTTGCTGCAAAAAAGACAGTAAGCTAGTCCGTCTTCGTTTTCCGTACCTCCTTTACTAGCTTACTCATGTTAAGCTCACTGAGTAGCTTGATAGCCTTTGTCTTAAGTTTTGCGGTTTACCTTTTTAAAGTTCTTTGCAACCGCTTGCATAGCTTTTCCTGAGAAAAGATCGCGGGGAAGGACAACAAACCCGCCTTCTATATCAGCCTGTAGTAAGCTGAGGTTCTGCTCACGAAAATAGCGAACAACGGTGCGTAGTGAGCGTTCGCCGCTTCTACGTGGCCTCTCAACAGAATGCAGAAGGGAATCCACACCTTCATATATGCAGCGTTCCTTTTCATCTGACGACGCCTTGCTGGCAATACGATGAACCGTTGCCAAGAGACGCGATGGGGGCAAGCTGGGTTCCAAGCTAAACTTTGGTCCCTTTTCTAGCAGCGAGCGAATATCAGGTGGCACTGTGGGCGCTTGCAGGTATGCAACGGATCCACCAGAACGCCCGGTAGACGGCTTGCGGGGTAGATTCGGTCGCATAGTGTTCCAACATACCTCAGTCAGCTGTGATGCCTTACAACGGTGTTGTCGCAGTGTGTCCAATGAGCGATAGTCCTTTCTCCCGTTCAAACAAAGCAACTGAAGACAATCTTGTAAATAGCCAACCTCTCTTCTAGCTTCGGACTTTAAAATTCTGTAAATGCGTTTCCAATGGCCAACCGAAGGCTCAAGAAGGCCAAACTTGCTAAGCACACCAGGATGAGGTACCCCAGTTTTGATGCAACGGGCTAAAAAGCGTGCCTTGCACGTCGTGAGGGAAATTACAGCGACGCATGCAGTCAGTTGGCTTTCCTTTGAACACACATGTAAAAAGCCGCCCATTGCAGAAGAAACAAATCGTAGAAGAGTCTGTTGCTGGGCCTTCCTTCCAGAAGTGTCCTTTCTTCCATTGTCACGTGGTATGTACGACGCAAGCGCGCTCTGGCCTCCCGGCGAACTTCTGTGTGGTTATTTTCATTAAACTTGTTGCTAGTCCCAGCATGTGTCCGTCTACTTCTCTCCTGGTGCTTGCGTCCTGAAGGCTGGGTTCCATCGTTTCTAATAGCTGTTTACTACACGCACCAACGCCTCAGCTCTCGTGGCCTGCGTGGCGCACAGCACACCGCCCAAATTACACAACGCAAACGTTGCCCGGTAGCTCAATGGTCAGCGTGTGTGGCTTCCAAACGCAAGTGGCCGCAGGGAACAGGAAGGAGTTCGGCGCTTCGTGGAGGCGGCAACGGTGGACACCGTTTCATCTTCCTTCACCATATCATATGGCAACCACGAAGGTGAGGATTAAGTCTGACGACATGGACGGCGTTATGGTAAAGAGAGACGTGTACTGCAAACCCAGTTTCACGCTTGTAACTACTGTCGAGCAAGAACATTTGTTAAGGTAAAAGAGAAGCTCGTATAATGCTCATTTGCGCAGGTAGTTTACAGTTTGTAAGGTAAACAAACGAAAGTGCGCTTTCTGTCTGTTCGTCGTTAAGCGGCATCATACATAGTTGGAGGCGAGGGCGTCGAAACTGTCTGGTAAAAAAAAAAGTTGTCGCAGTTTCACCTGAAAGGTGAAGCATCAATTGCGATAGCAAATTTGTAGAGAGCTATACGGAGTAGTGATATTAGCTTTATCAGCTGTATAAACTTGGACATGCAGCAGCACCGGCAACGCGCAGAACTGTTGTCGACGCCATCGGCGTTTTGCCCGCGTTCGCTCAAAATGCGTGCGGCGTTGGTGACTGTTGCCGGAGCCTCTGATATAAATAGGCACTTGGTGCCGCAGCTAAACGTCGCCTCCCTTCCCTCCCCCTTCCCCCCCTCCCCCACGGCCTCTCGCGCATTTGCAAGAAGGCGCGTTTGCTCTACATATATGGTGATTGTAAAGGAGGAAAGAGACGCCTACTTCTGCAGCCCTTAAGGAAGCACGGCGCAGAACGCGCGTTTGTTCTCCGCCGTGCGTTCACTCCCCGAGAAAGAGCGCGTCCCTCGCGCCCTTTCACTCGCACATACAGCGTTCGGCGGCGCGCGGCCACGATTTCATCTCCATTGACGTCATACGGAACCTCACGGCGACGGCGACGGCGACGGCGACGCCGACGGCAGAAATCTGCTTTTGAGTGTCCATATAATTGCTATCGCAATAAAATTGATTTCAGGCACGCGTTTCAGGCATATCTCACTCTGAACGCTCTTTGACAGCATTTAGACGCATAAGTCCTCCTAACACAAAAAAAAAAATTTGTCGCAGTTTCACCCGAAAGGCGAAGCACCAATTGCGATAGGAAATGAGTAGAGAGCTATACGGAGTAAAGGGCTCGATATACTCCGACGTAACGTCGACGCGCGCGCACGCTGGGCGCAGCGACGCTACGCTAGCAAAACGCGAGCGCTCTATAGTCTGACGCGTGGCGCGACCGACGCAACCAGCGTCCGTCGGCGCGGTCCGGAGGCAGCCGGCGCGAAATGCAGCATGCTGCATTTCGCGCCGACGACATTACCCAGACTGCACCGCGTCCGTGTTTCTTTCCACGCGGCGCTCACTTGCCGCGCGCCGCTCTGCTCTACTGAGCATGCGCTGCTTTGGCTACGGCCGCTGCGTCGGGCCGCGTCGCGTTGGACTATAGGGGAGGCGGATTTGCGTCTGGCGGGGCATCGCCGACGTGACGAGACGAAACGAACCCCGGTATAACAGAGCCCTAAGGATAGTAGATTTATCAGCTGTATAAACTTGGACATGCAGCAGCACCAGCAACGCGCAGAACTGTTGTCGACGCCGTCGGGGTTTTGCCCGCGTTCGTAGCGAACGCGCGGCGTTTTTATATAAATACGTATTTGACGCCGAAGCTAAACGTCGCCTCCCCTCCCTCCCTCCCGTCCCCCCACAGCCTTTCGCGCGGCGGAAAAAGTTGCGTTTGCTCTCTGTATATGGAAAGGAAGAAAGAGACGCTTAATTCTGAAGCCCTTCATGGAGCCCGGCGCAGAACGCGCGTTTGCTCTCCGACGTGCGTTCGCTGCCCGTGAAAGCGCGCGTCCCTCGCGTCCTTTCACTCGCACATACAGCGTCCGGAGCGCGGCTACGATTTCATCGCCGTTGGCGTCATACGTAACCTCACGGCGACGGTGACGACGATGGCGACGCCGACGGCAGAAATCTGCTTTGGAGTGTCCATATAGTTGCTATCGCAATAAAAGTCAACAGAAAGCGGCACCCTCATCTTATTACCGCAGAAACCCAGAGTGAATAAACCTTTTCTCTAAAGAAAAACATTTTTGCAGATTCCCCACGTTCTGCGAATTGTTGTTATGTGAAGCATTTTGCAGGCAGCGGGATATCCAGTATTGTTTGAAGTTGTGCCATGCATAAACAAACATGTTTGTGTAAGGCGAGCAATTGTGTCTATATGTAGAATCTATGTTCGCTGCACCAAACGTGGTAATTCGACTATTTGGTTCCGCTACATTGTTGGAAAACAGTGCAACTCACTTGACGCGAACCTAAAAGAAGTCACAGGGAGAGAGTGAATTCCTTTTTGGTGGTTGCTCTTCACCCTTGCGTCGTCAGTAATTGCATGGGCTTTCAAAGAATGTGAACATTGCGAACGCCACAGTGTCTACCTGAGCGTGCACGGCGAACTAGCCACCGAAAGCATGTTGCGATGAAGTAAGTGCCATGGAATCTCTGCATCAAAGGAAACATTCAAATACGTTCTTTGAGTAGAAAAGAAACGGGGTCCGTATTCACGAAAAAGCCCTTACGCTAGACCTGTTATTTCGAGCAGAGGCCAGCTGACGTTGATGGTGCGCATGCATTATTACCGAAGGCGTTCTTCCAGTGACAAACAGCACTTCCGCCCTAAGAGTATTTGGTATTCAGGCCCACAATCCGTGTTCACATAAAGCTTCGAAGGCGGTCGGCCAATGGCAAACGGCATGTAGCACAAACGAATAGCTTTGTAAATTCGGGCCCAGTTTACCGACAAGGAACAATGTGTAACGCTCGCATTGCTAGCGAATGCGACGCGACAGGAGGTCTGTTGCAACAAGGGCTGGCAATGCCGCTTGCGTCTAAATATTGCGCATTGTCACGAATTCTCACAAAAAAAAAAAGTGCACGAGCCTTTAATACTCCACGGGAACGGTTTCGAAGCCCCGCGCCTTGGGTCGAATCGCTCTCCCCACCGCTTGGATTCCAACGCGTTTGTGCCGCCGCAGGTATCGACGGCCTGCCTGGGACGTCTGCACCCTCTCGGCCCCCAATGAGAAGCGTCCAAAAAAGCTCCCGGTGAAGTGGCGTCACTCGCGCCGAGCTCGCCATCTTGCGGACACCTGGGGCAACGGTCGGGAGCCACGTGATTGCTCGTCGCTTTCGCCCCGTTCGCCCAGCTCCTCGCCCGTTTATTCGATGCTTCTGTTGGATACCGGAGCGGGCTGTTTTGTTTGCGGCGTCGGAGCCCAGGGCGCCAAGTTTACCTTCGCGCGACGGATAACGACGGACTACGCCCGGGGGTCAGCCGTCAAACTGTGTTGAATCGTCGTTCGCCGCATGGAATACTGTGCTGCACGTTTTTTGGCGCGAGTTCTGCTACGTGTTCTCCTGCGAGTGAGTGCCGTGAAAGTTGGAGCCCCCGCGAGTGCATTTGATTTTCCTCGGCCGTGACGCGTTCGTCGACGTCCAATCAGGTGAGAACTACTTCGGGAGTCCGATTGTTCGTCCACTCGATCAGGCTATGCATCTTGAAAAAAAAAAAATGTGCACATGTGTCTGTTCGTGTCTGCTCGACTCCCTGATTGCTCCATGTGACGAAGTTGCGTGTCCTATTCAAGATGAAAGGCGACACCTATTTGACTTTTTTTTAGTGGTGCGGGCTAACAGTCTGATCAAGGCAGGTCTCGAGTTGCTGTTTCGTACACTGGCACATTATCTGGGTATGCACAACACTAGCAGTTTCATTTCGCAAGAAACGTTGGCATTGAAACGTGCGTATATATTTATCTAGAATTTTCGTTTCTATACTGATATACATACTATATAAAAGTTACGTGTGCGTTGTCGAACGGCAATCGCCTTTCTTCATGTAAAACTATCGTTGTTAACACTGAAGGCGGACACCTGTTTGATTCCCGCTAGGCTGACGCTTGATCTGTTGCTTTACAAGGCACGCAGAGTGTAATCTTTTGCGATACTAAGTGTAGGCAACTGAGAGATAAAGCGTCAAATTAAACAAGTCGGGACTTTATAGTTATGATTGCGCTCGTGTTTTAGCATTTAGTCATATCAGCTTTATGACAATACATTAAAATATATCCTACAATCGATTCAGTTTCTGACTCTGAAAAGAACTTTTCATTTCATAGACAACTGTCCCGTTTGTGTCCAAATGATCACCTGATTTTTATACAACTATTTTACGCATTGATTTTGTCTTGCCCTTTTTTTTTCATGAATTGTTTCTTTCTCTTTGAAGAATCTATATCAAATAAGCGTCATATTCAAGTTATCTGAGTTAGTAGTAAGAATATCTCGACACTCGAACCAGAACATAACATCTAAAATGCAAAGAAAACGAGCCTAAATGAGAGCTCACGGGCTCTACGATTCCCACTTGGGAGTTGCTCTCAGCTTTTATCTCATAGTAAATCTCCCTCTCTGGGTGTCTGATGCTGGAAATAAGGGCGTGTCTGTCGTTACGGGCCATACCTTGCGCCGTGCCAGGAATGAGGCTTCCGGTTCATTCTACATGCTGGCGCGATATTTCATAGGATAAGAGGCCTGAGTGATGTCGTCTCTCTTATCTGGCCCCGGACGGTGGGCAATATAATTTTATTCTTCAAAAGTAAAATTGAGGGAGCAAAGCACCAGATTAGGACACACCTGTCGGCGGCGCGCATTCTGATTTAGGTCATACAAAAAAAAAAAGAAATTGCTGTGTGTCCCCTCACGCTTCCCAGAAAACGAAATTTAGTGATAGCCCTTCTTCGCGCAAGCGCCACAGAATAAAATCATTCGTTTATCGCGTGTATAAAATATAAAATAAGAATTTTTGTCTTAAACGCTGACACGTATTTTATAATTTATTCGGGGAACTTGCGGCAAAGTACATCTAATAAAGACGGGCAAAAGAAAAAGGCATCAAATAAATGCACACAGTCTATTAGGATGCAGGCGCGGCTACCAAGAGCTCGCGAATTTGTTGTTCGTATATTTCCGTGACACGGCTGCGCACCCACACCTACGCTACTCAGCACGTAACGCTCAATGTGTTCCCCAACATCATCTTTCACAATTTATTTCCTTGGACCGCTGACCGCAACGGTGTATGTTTGCGCACGTCGAAAGTTGGCCACCGAAGTCAATTTACCATTCGACACGCTTTTATTTCACAACCTAGCCGGATCAGCGACCCTGAGTTTCATTGCCTTATGATTTGTAGATCTATATATGATATATGACGTTTACTTTTTCTCATGCAGTACTTATGGTTTTGGCAACAGGTCATACTGCCTGAAGGCGAAAGCTTAATTATCGTACACGACTCTCTACGGGTCATCTCCTGTTTGGTAGGTATCTCCTAATTTCAGAGCCCATAAGAGCGGTTGCTTATGAACGATAGAACTGCGAATATAACATCAACAAAGCTACGGGTGATGATAATTAGGTTGATCGTATTAGAGAACGGCGCTTTAGATTCTGCGCATACCTATACGCCTAGAGCTCTGGCGTGACGCTCCACAAGAGACTGAATGATCGCCAAAGCAAAACTTCACCTCGGCGCACCGTCTCTGTCGTAGTCGATCGACTGCTAAAGCAACATAAAAGAATGGAAAGGAAAGAGAAGCGCTGCAAACGTTAAATCAGAGCTGAAAAAAGAAATAGGAACACTGATTAGTATAGAGTCGTTGAGTTTTCTCAGCTTGAAGTGTGTTTCGAAAACATTTGTTGTCTTTTTCTTGTAGCAGCTCTCGATGCAGTGCTGAAGCTTCGACGGTTGGTTTTCACTCACTGCTTCTTATACGCGCTTAAATGAGGCAGCGATCGGTGAGCTTTAGCAAATTTGTGAAGTCAGCTCGTCCGGATTCTATCACGAGATGCCCACGAAACGTTGCCCGGCTGGTATCATTTAAAACGATGGATTAGAGCTGCCAATACTGTCATCGAGATAATCTGTACGCGCACTCAAATAGAGTGATTGAAAATAGATTAAACGATAAAAAATTCGTTTTCTCCGTCTTTTATAGGAATTGCTCATAACACGAAAGGCAAACGTGTATTCTAAGAATCAGTGGCACTTTCGTTGCATATTCACAAGTACAAGTCCATAAATGTGGACAGCTTCTTTACTAATTAGTTTCGCTCGAAGCGTGAAGCAATGACAGCGAGAGCAAGCACTCGAGTGCAGTGCTACTGCGCGCTCAAACATCACTCTTGAGTCTTTCAGGCGTCATAGGTATATCAGACGCGAAGATGAGTCTGTATGCGGTGAAACGGCGCGTCGTTATCGCATAGCGCGTTTTCAGTGAGTGAAAGTGCAATGCACGCGATAAGCCTGCGCCACCGTAGCCGCGAGAGCAAATGCACCAAGACAATGAAAACGAGCTGCGGTGTCGCCGTGCATCTTCATGCCTGATCGCATTTCGCATTGTTGTTTATGGTCGCACCAGTAAGCGCATGCTGGTCGCCGCCTCGCCCGTCCGCCGAGGTGTTCCGAAGAGGTGATGCGCCGACGGCAACATGTAATGGCATATTCCGACCGCTCCACTTTCAGCTCACAAAACGGCGGAGTAGCGTCACCTCACCCGGATATCAGGAAACTAGCGCGATGATGACTGCGTGACGCACGTACACGGGAGAAATATTTGGTGGGGGGAACAAAACACTTTCGTGGTAATTTGTACAGAGGTTAGGGGCGTACAGCGACGGGCTTGACGCTACTTCAGGTGCGATGGTGAGGGATGACTGAAATGAAGTTGGGAGAAAACACACTCGGACATAGCATAGTCTCGTAGGCCGTGAATCATGTAGGAATGTATACGTGCCTCATTCGGGCGCAGTTGAAAGCCAAAGCCAGGACATAGGAAAAATCTCACCAGTTGCATCTATAGGCATAATTGTTGCCGCTTGCCTTCTTGTGCGCGAATCGCACACTGCGCCTGCTTCTTGAAACCTGTTGCACACTGATACCTGGCAATTGCCATACAATGATTATGTGTGGAAAAAAAAAACTAGAAGATGATTATATCTTCGCATGAAGGCGACTCCAGTGTGTGTTCTAAAGGAGCAGCCTGAATTGTTCAAATAACCAAAAATAAAGTTAGGGTGTAAGTATTAACTTCGTTCCTCGGAATACGTAATGTTTCCTGTCGGCTTCTAAGATCTGCAGAAACCTGATTACGAGATCAGGAAGTGCACTAGAATGCTTTAAAATGACTTAGCTGTATCCTTAGCTAACGTTGGCCAGCCGATCCGAAGCACTTAACATCATTCGATTTTTTCAACTTTCACAATGGGTGTCCATCGTTGGTTCACTTCCTGGATTTTTTTGGGGGGCAGCTGTGTCCAGAAATTCAAAACTCTATTGGCACATATACTCCCAATAGCTTCCACAGGGGGCCAGATGTTATATCTTCAGTAATATGGTTTGCAGCCCAAATTGCAAGAGAATCACATATGTTCCATTCCTTTCTTCGCTCAGTGTTGCGGGAAAGCGCATGCTAATTATTGAATAGGAAATTTTCAGAAAAGAATGCATGCACAGTAATCAAAGGAATGCGTTTGTGACTGTACAAATCAACACTTAAAACACATGTAGTAGGATCTTCCAGTTAGATTTACCCTAGGTCTGCAAAGCGTACAATCTGTCCTGCACTATCTGCGCATGCGTGAGGCGCGCGTGCCGGCAAGCGTACATGTAGTTTGGCCTTAGGTCTAGACAGAAGCTAGGTTGTCACTTCGACCCCCCCCCCCCCCCCCCCTCCCTGTACCTTTTCTGCTTCTGGTTTTCTTGCTGTTCGGGCCTCCAAGGAACGCTGGAGGCATGTTTGGCAGGTTAGCGGGGAAAGGTTCGCTACGAACCGCTCAACATCCCGACATAAGCGAGTAATGCATGCTGTGTAAGCATGCCCTTTCACCCTCGTGGCCAAGGTCAGACAAGGCCAAATGCTACGGCTATGTGGGCTGTGGTGTTGCGAGAAGCGAACGAGATTGAAGCCGGCCGAGTTTCACGAGTTTATTAGGTTTGGTCTCCTCCGTTACAGTTCCCGCTCAGCACGCGCTTGACATCTGCCGTTTTGTCTGGCCGAGCGTAGGCGCTCTTGCTTTCGTACGAAAGCCGTGCGGGCTAGCGTTCAGCGCGACTGACGACTGGCATCATGACACTGGTCGTTTGCTGGTTGCGCTGCGCATCTACGTTTGTGGTAATTTCTGTAATGACTGCTACTCATGTTCCTTCTGCGGAGCGACCGAGATTTTCAAATGGTCAGTGTGCAGCGTAATTAAATTAAATTATGGGATACGTGCCAAAACCAGGATATGATTGATGGGGGAATCCGGAATAAGATGGACCACCTGGGGTTCTTTAACATGCACCTAAATCTAAGTACACGGGTGTTTTCGAATTTCGCACCCATCGAAATGCGGCCGCCGTGGCTGGTAGGTTCAGCGTAAACGATGGTGAGCCGAACTTCCAGCAGTCCTCTCATGAATCGCAGTTCGATTGAATGTTGGTGATGTAACTTTGGCGCGGACACTTCGGTGCCATGGAGAAAGAAGAAGAAAAAGTCGCAGTTTCGCCCGAAAGGCGAAGCATCGATTGCGATGGTAAATTAGTAGATAGTAGTTTTATCGACCGTGTAAACTTGTAAACATCCCCTTACTAACTAAATTAACAAGAATGGTGTCAGCGTGCACAGGCAGACATGAGCACGTCACACCCGATGACCGCGGACACTCGCTGCCAAAACGCTGGCGTTGGGAAGCGCGGCAGCAGCAGTGGGCGAAGTGACCTTCGTGCTGTCTATCGCTTTATCGCAAACTGAGCGGCGAGAACACAGCATGCACAAAGTTGTGAGCTGTCGGCCACCTACACTCTGCCCCCAACGCAAATCGCTTACAAGATAAGGCGGGCGCGGCCGCGCCGTACGCAGTTGCTGCCGAACTAGTAGCTCTAATTAGTAGCTCTAATTTGGGCACTACGCTCAACAGGGTCTTCGCGGCTAAGTCTCTTCGCCTCGTTTTGACGAGAACGATCTGAACTGTCCGCCCGGCGTTGACGACGAGCTGCGGCTTATAATGCTCTCTGTAGATCAGTCTGCGGAGTCCGATCAAGCCTTACAACTGCAACTTACATGTCGGGCATGCCACGTTTGCAGGCACCTTAACTAGATGGCACCACCATACTGGCGGAGGCTCGGCAGCTCGGGAGCCAGTTGATTACGAGCCTCGTCTGAATCGCATATCGTCGTCCGCGCCTGCGGACGCTGCGTTTGCAGGCATCTTACCTAGATGGCGCCACCATACTGGCGGAAGCTCGAGTCATCTCCCCCTGCATGCTTGCCTTATAGGGTATTTTCCGCGGCCCGATAACAAGCACTTGCGTGGCTCAGTGGTAGAGTATCTGGTTCCCACGCACCGGGCGCGATTTCGATGCCGGCGGGAATCGAGTACTTTTTTCGCGTTTCTGGCGATAGCGGTTACGCGGCAGACGCCGTCAATGACGGCATCATCGCGACCCGAAACGGCTATTGGAATGAGCCAATAACAGGTTAAGCTGTAAAAAAGAATAAAAGAAAAACAGAAATAAAATGCGTCTGAGCGCATTTCCACAATCTTTCAGCATTCATCTAGCACATTTTATACTTACGCAAGATATTTCCAGCACTGCCAAGATGGCACGTCATACTTATTTCTGTCGTACAAGACATTGTGATGAACATGAAATAAGAATCTTTCTTGTGTGTTTAAGACTTGTGCGTACCTTATCATAAATGTTCTTGCGTTTAAAATCTCTCTGCTTCTGCTATATATTGTTCTCGTATGAAGGTCTTTTAATGCTTGAGAGCAAGGCCAATTGGACCTGTCTAAGACTGATTCTGGTAGGCGAGTCCGAGTGAGTCCGGCTCAGCAGACTTTTGGTGAGTCTGAGTCCGGATAAGGTCCTAAGAAAAAAATTTAATTTGCGTGTCAGTCTGAGTAAGTTCGGTTCATTTTGCCAACCTATGGATTTATCAACCTCTCGTAGATATTGTAACTTTTCAATAACTGATTATGGAAGTCAGCGACACCAGAAAGGATAGATAGTGTAATAATATCTTGACATGATGTTTTTAAAGAGCTGCTTGTGAGTTACGCATATTGAAATGAATTCGGAGGATGGGAACTTCATGACAGCCAACTGTTCTGTGATGTGGCAGAAAATGAGATACTCCAATGCACAAAAGCGTTTTTTTTTCGTCAAATATACATGGCGCAGCATAACCAAGTTAAAGAAAAACTGAAGCCTTCTATGCAAATGAAACCAATTGCATGTCGTTAATAGCAGCAAGCTAGTATAGTGTCATAGTTTTTTTCTAATTAGGTATGTCATATTTATTAACTAACTCTTTAATTACTACATTTACGGCAGACATGTTAACATTATGTGTTAGAGCGACTTCAAAAACATCAATTTCTATTTTCGACCCGCTATATTGGCACGGCTCCTTTTGTCTGCGTGTTAAATAAGGGCCGCGAAATATAAAAAAAATATACCACACACCCGCGTGCTGTAATGACAGCGCTTTTTAGCGAGCTCCGTGGGAAAGTAACCATCTTGGGGCCTCTAACGCGACACCTTTCATGCGTCGCGTTTGGGCTGCTTGTGAAACGTCCGGCGAGCATCAATAACAGAGAAATAAAGCAAGACATCTTCACGGGATTTATCAACTTATAGTATTTAGATTTATTAGCGCGGAATTGCTTTACACACGAGCGTTTTATCCATTATCTTATCATTGTGCCTTTCATCGCTGTTTCAATTTGTGGTGAAAGAAAAAAAAAAATTCCTCTAGCTAACATGCCGCCTTCTGCGCTCATGTTATCGCTTTGCCATGGTCATGCTTGTGCGCGAGATTTTTCCATCATACGTCATCGGCGCATGCTGCACGCTAGAGAACCAGCTCAAACACAAACGCGCTGTGCGGGATGATCAGCTGGAGGGACGATGTTTACTTTCCCACTGAGCTGATTAAATAGCACTGTCATCGTCGCCGCGCGCGCGCGTAGTCATGTGGTACATTTTATTATTTCCGCAGGCTGTCTTTAACACGCGGGGAAAAAAAAAAAAAGAGCCGCGCGAAATACAGCATGTCGCAAACAACTGAAATTGATGTTTTCGAAGTTGCTCGAACAATTAATTTTGACATGCCTGCCATAAATATTGCAATTAAACGCTTAGGTAAAATATTATTGTAAATTAAGCAGGAAGAACATAAATAAATTCCAGACTCTTTTTTAATGCTGCTGCTGACGACATGCAAATTATTTTCATCGGTACAGAAGGCTTCCGTTTTTTTTTTTGCTGTTTTTTTTTCCTTTACCTTGGTGCGTGTTAGCTAGGACACCCTGTGCGTTACTGGCGGGCAAAATATGATAGCGGTGTGCCTATGCGATGATTTATTTATTTATTTATTTATTTATTTATTTATTTATTTATTTATTTATTTATTTATTTATTTATTTATTTATTTATATGAAGACACTGTCGTTCCGTTACAAGGATTCTTACAGGGGTGCGAGTATCAATCAAGATATACAAAAAAGGACGCTAGCTACAGTGAACACATAAACCACGCATAAATAATTAGAGAAATATGCACATAGGAAGCACAGAAACAAAAGCAACTTTTATGCCACTGCTAAATAGCCTTCTTGCACGCGTTCAGCAATCACTCTCACTTTGAGTTCAGCAATAGCAAACTCGCCTAATGAATTACATTCTCCCAATGCTGGCGGGATACTGCGGTTATGTTTTTCTCAGCAACTGCAGAGAATATACACCTAGTAGTCAAGAAGTAGATGACTAGAATATTCATTCATGGATCTCTGCAGGACCATTGCTATCGGAGCATCTGTTTAGTGCGCGAAAGGCACTCCGGACGCCGGAAACACAGAAAATGTGTCCGAGATTGGTTCCTCGTGGTGTTTCCGCCCTACCGTGTCGGAGCTGTCCCTAAGAGAACCACTTGTTATTGAGATAGCAATTATGTGGACACTGCAAGCGAATTTTCGCCGTCGGCGTTGCCCTGAGGCTCTGCATCTATTTAGGTATATGTATGCTATATGTCATGCCCTGCAATCTGACATGTTACATTTACGGGTTTTGTATCGCTTGAACAGATGCCAACTAGGCCGTAGCCACGCGCTTGTTGTCGTTACCTTGCTGTCGCCATATCGTGGCTTGTTGCAAGGGTCTGGCGAATTGAGCCACAACATGTTGACGTGGCAGCCGCTGTGGATGTAGATCTACCATGTGTCCCAGCTAAAGTTAGGTAAACAGTTCAATAAAAAACATTAAAAAAACACCGTACTAGATACAATTATAGGACGTACACGGGGCTCTATGGTCAGAAGACTGATGACCCAAAGCCGTATAGTTCGTAAAATTGTATCTTGCACCATTTTTTGCCTCTTTTTTCGTGAAACAGCTCGGCTAACGTTAGCTGGGAACCGTATAGATGTAGATCCGTTGTTTGTTTGAGGGTGAACACACCTAAGAATGCTTCTTCCTTAACTTTCTGTTCTTGTCCGCTAAGCTCGTCTCTTCCTTGTCTTCTTCGTCACTTACTATATTTATTTTTTCTAGTGAAGCTCGAATAGGGAATTTTCCGAGTCGAATTAAGTAGGAATGTCAGAGAAAAGTGACCTTTGAATGGTGAACTAAATATATTGTCTCACTCCCAAATAAACTAAAATATTACGTTTGTATATGGTCAGTGTGATACTAAAAAATGCAGAGTGTATTTACATCACATGAAACATGCATGTCATGCCGTTCGCGATAAGAACGTGCGGTCAACTGAGCAGCTTATAAATGAGAAACGACTGCTTTCGGCTGTCCTGAGTGTCATGACAACAGGAGCAACGTAACGAAGCAACAGCGCTTTACCCGAGTCGCGTAGAGTTGTGCGTTAGTTGAAAGAAGTGTGATACTACAGCACCGCACTATGGGTTAAAAGGCCGCGCATATGGTGAGCGCGGTCAAATAATAAATTGCTTTGCTTAAATCTAGACCAGCAATTCGTATGTACTGGCTGCCCAGAAGCGAGGCATCCTTATTTAATGAAAGAAGATGATTGAGTGGAAGTTGTTTGCTCCGCGCGTTCACTCAAGAGCTGGTCGCTCTGCGCAACAACCGCGGCTCTCCTACAGCAGAATCATGTTATTTATTTATTTATTTATTTATTTATTTATTTATTTATTTATTTATTTATTTATTTATTTATTTATTTATTTATTTATTTGTTTATTTATTTATTTATTTATTTATTTATAATGTCAACCCTCTAATGAGACATCAAGACGCTCTAGAATCTTTCAAGCAGAAGTCTAAGGAGTGTTCAAGTACACGAATATTGCTTGCATTCACTACAGAGCTTGGCAAAGCATTCCGCAGTTTCGGAACAGTCTTCATTTGCATCGGCCGCGCTTCCCCGATACTTCAATGAGTATTGTTGTCTCTTATACCCTAATAGAAACGCATATTCGAGAACTTTGGATAGTCAATTCGCGAATCGAATGCGACTTGAATCGCACAAGGGCTATTATATTCGTGTAGTGGCTGACTTTAAATATTGTCGCTTCTCAAAGAATTCATTCAGATTTCTTTTTTTCTTTTTTTTAAAGCGAAAGCCTTATATGTCTCATGACTCAGTTCGACCTTGAGCGAAAAGGCGTCGACGACACGAAAGGTAAAAAAAGGCTACGAACTTTCGACCTTTGGTGGCAGTCGAACCCTCCACAATAGGTGGGCGTCGACCTTAAGTGTTCATGAAGGCAAAGTTAATTAAGGCACAGGTAATTAAGAAAGAGTTAATTATGGCCCTCGGACCCTCGGCCTTTGGTGGGCGCGTACCCTCAGGGTGCGCACATGCTCAGCCTGTCTTAACCCAGACAATTCTGTAAAAAACGTGTCGTTGCTTTTCGTAGCCAATGTATAGCGTTTCTGTAACACTGGAACGGTAAACCTCATTCACTGGTAATAGATTGAGAGCCTTGAAAATTGGTTCCGTGTGTGCGTCGTGTGCAGCATTAACGATGTTTCGAAGTGCTTTCTTTTGGAGTTTGTGTAGTTTTTCAGTGTTAGTTTTGGTGGCCATGCCCCAGACTAAGTAACAGTAAGATGGGTTGGACAAAAATAGCGATTTCTATATTACCAACTTTATGTTCTGAGGCAGGACGTAGCGAAATTTGCCTTAGATGCCCACAGTTTTTGAAAGTTTATTTAAGGTTGCATTTAATTGATCTGTCCACGTCATATGTCCTTCGGAAATGACGCCAAGGCTTCTAGCTACGCATGAAAGTTATATAGTTGATGACCCTAATTTTAAGTTGTTGGTGATATTCTGTCTTTTCTTCTGAGGGCTTTTAGTCTTTGCCGCATTTAAGGTCAATGAATTGAAAACACTCCATGCGTGGATTTTTCTTAATACTGTGTTGCCTTTTTCTATGAGTCTTGAAGGGTCATGGCCTGTGATAAAAATACTTGTCATCTGCGTAAACAATAAGTTTGGTGTTAGCACAAATATTTCCGATGTCATTTACGTATAAGTTAAAGAGTAAAGGGCCCAAGATACTGCCTAGAGGCACACCAGCAGTAACTGGCTTGAATTCGGATACAAATTCGTTAACAGTGACTTATTGCCGACGGTGCTGAAAGTGAGAAGTGGTAAGTTTTAGGAAAGTACCCCTGAAACCATAATGTTGCAATTTCTCAAACAAGGAATGGTGTTTAATTGAGTCAAATGCTTTTGACTAGTCAATAAAAATGCCTAGTGTACATAGATGATCTTCAAATGACTGCAAGATAAATTGCTTTGGCTCAGAAGATCCATTTCAGTCGAACAACTATTCCGGAAGCCATACTGGCAAGGCGTAATAATCACAGCTCTGGCTTCGTACCTATCGTAAGAGAAAAAAAGAGTACTTCCAATAAATATATTGGTTGCTTTACTCTGTTGAATGGCAAAACAGAACGTTCTCTCCGCATGAATGTTTCGGCCCTAGCATGGTCATTTTTAATAATGGAATAAATGATTGAACTTCCTGTGTGTTGTTGCGAATGAAAAATGTTATCTTGAAAGGCTGTGACACTGGATAAGATGCAGAAAGTACGGCAGACATGCTCTATTCTTGCCATGCTGGAGACGGCAGGCAGAGTGAAATATTGGCCCTCTGGTGTTTCATATTTGATGCTACGCGAGGGTGGTCCAGCAGTCCGTGAGGCAAAGTGCGCACACGTGCACCGTAAACGCGAAATTGTGCTGGCGCGTTCCAGCACGTCCCTTGAGACGACGAAAGCAAATTTGTTTGTCAGCTGTGCAAGCCGCTATACGCACGCCCGAGACTGTTATCTTAAGATGGTACTTTGAACATTCGATTCCTTGTCAAGGCAACGGTAAGTTTGCGTTGCATACGCTGCAGCTCGGGTATTTGGTTTTGTTCCTTTCGTTTCAAGGGCAAAGGCATTCTGAGATCGTCTTCCGTGTTCCTTATTGGTGTTGTTTGCGGAACGTCGCGCAAATATTTAGAAAGCGAACCTGAAGCGGATTGCCTCGGAAGCAATGATTACATAAGGATCAAAGCTTTCATCAAAGTTTAATCACTTTTATTGGTTAGGCAGTGCGCTTTCTCGTTAGAGCTGTACCTGCTAGCAGAAATAATCTTGTTAGCGCGCCATGGGGTCGTTGTTTTTTCTCTTATCCCTGTCTGCCAGCGCTGAAACCGATTGCGTTTACGAGAATGCCAAACGTGCGCAGCTCTTCAACCATTTTGATAACTTTTGATTTTCGTTATGCCACCGTTCCATGCGCTAAGTGAACATGAAGACTCTATTCATTTCCATGGGGAAAACTGGTGCAAGCAAACACATCACATAAGAGAAACGCGAGGCAGCGCTGAACACGTTCTTTTGTTCTTTCGTTCTGTTTCTTTCGGCTGGTTCCAGCCTTACATGCGTAAGCAACCTTCTACTCATATAATATTCATTTGCACTCTCGAGATGTGGCATTAAAAATATCCGTAAAATTGAAGTGCATTGAAAAGAAGAAATAAACACTTTATTTCCCCAACACACGTCCAAACTCAGAATATGTTGCTGTGCCTGGAACCCAGAAACTATCACGCCCAATTATCTGCTCGAGCGAATACAGAAACTCGCTGCCCGTTTCTATTTTTCTTTACCGCGACCTATTATTTTACTCAGACGTCATCACAAATTATTTGAAATTATTTTCGCTAGTTTTGTTTAGTTCAGACAAACATTGCTTGCTTCGATAGGAAAGCGTGAATTTATATGCATGTGATATTTTAGGAAATATTCTATCGTATTATGCATTAGATTTATTTCATTTTGTATAATCAGCCACCTATATTTGCATATTTGAATATAAGTCCCACCCCCTTACTCTAATTCCTAGCATTAGGCACAGTAAGAAAATAAATAGACAAATAAAACGTGAAATTATTGGACAACTGTAATAATTACCATTAGTAGTTATAACGGCTATATAAATTGCAGTAAATATTCGCTTATTAACTAAATGAACAAGAATGGTGTCACGTGTGCACAGGCAAACTTGAACAGATGTCACTCAATGTCCGCGTACCCGCAGTGTCAGAACCCGGGCGGGATAAAGCTCGCCGGCAGCGGCGAGCGAACGTTTCGTGCTGCCTCTTGCTTCAACGCCTATTCGGAACTTGAGATTACGCGGCCTCTAACACTAGGCGCGCGGGAACACAATGCACACGAAGCCGCAAGCCATCTCTGCTCTTGTAGCCTTTGTACTCGCCGCAGATTTTCCTCCAAGATAGGGCGCGCGCTCACTTGCATCCATCACTCTCCCTAGCGCGCGCTCACCCTATTCGCGCTCCACACTGGGCGAGCGCGAAGACGGCGCTCATCATGCCACCATCCTTCTCGGCTCATGCTCTCACCCTTTCCCTCGCGCTTTACCCTCTCGTGCTTTCTCAGCAAACCGGGCTGCGGGGCGCGATGGGGTCTTATCTCACTTGGACTTTACACGGAACGTCACGGCGACGTCGGCGGCGGCGACGGAGGATATTCGTCTGTAGTGTTGCAGTAATAGCTATCGCAATAACCTTTTCTGTTCACCACTGCCGGCCGCTTCCAACCCTTTCCTAAAGCGGTGCTCATATTTCTAATTAGCAATGTACTTTTTCATTTTATTCACACCGAGTCTATTGTCATTTGGTTTATAGCAGATAGGTGCCAGCAACATATTCATACCGCAGCTGTTCAAGCTTTCACTGAAGTGTCCGGAACGTTACGCTGTTCAGGGGGCCAGTAGTGGTGCTATTGTCTTTATCTTTGTGATGTAGGCTTACTCATAGTTACATTGTCATTATGTCACCAAATGTGTATGTTCGATTGTTGGTTCCTTTCAATTGCCCGTGTTTCGTGCAGTTTTCATCTCCTTCTGTGTGGCCAATCGCCCTCGTGGGTACGAGCCATCTTTTAGGGCGACCAACCGGCGCCTATATGCCATGGACCCACAGATGCAATTACAACTTTTACCGGGTTTTAAACGTCCAGAAGAAACATTACTGTGGCGACTGCGGATATGAGTTTCTTTTACAAACTCCTATTCATTCCTAATTGGAATGGCGGACAGTGCCAACTGCAGCACATGTGGTGTTGAGGAAACCACCAGGCATCTATTATGTGACTGCCCCAGATACGAAGATGATAGGATTGCCCTTCGGACGGCTTTGGGGCACTTAGACGACAGGCCTTTTACGGAGGAGAAGATTTTGGGCCCGTGACCTCGTGCGTCTGCTATGTGCAGGGCTACAATGACGCTGCTGCGTTTTTTGAGGTGCAATGGCCTGTATGACCACCTGTGACGAAACTCAGCGATGAACGCTTGACTGTGTAAATGTGCAGGGTGCGAACTTCTCTCTTCTTTCTCTTTCAATCCCTTTTCCCCATTTTGCAGGGTAGCCTACCGGGCTCAGTCTGGTTAACCTCCCTGCCTTTCTCTTGTGACGTCTCTCTTAGGGCGACAAAAAGAATAGCGACGTGGGCAACGTGTGCTTCCGTATATCGATTCTCTTTTGCCACATCGAATGCAGGTGCACATTTTCATTGTGTCGGCTCCGAATTAGCATCAGAGGGTCGCAAACGAGAAAGAAAACATACCTGCTGTGCCAACCAAGCGTAGCGAAATCCACATCAATGAAAGGGCTTGTTGCCAAACCCATCCAAACACAGATGAAAAGATCTGCAAACGTCCCAACATTGTGAAGAGTTACTTCCCAAGCTCTTTCGCGGCCGGTAAATTTATGGCAGTAGAAAATGGCCGTCTCAGTCAGGCGAATTTGCGATGACAAAATTTAGTAAGGGCTGCGATTGCTCCCGTTATATAATGCGAAGAGTCGGCAACGTGCACAGAGTCTTTCTGCAAAGGTGTGCAGTGAATGCACATACTCGGAAGTCACATGACCCTCACATGAGGAGAGCATGCATTCGGCATAAAATTCTAGGGGACTGCAGCACCGTGTTGTCGTGTTTCCTTCCTTTTGTCCGTGTCTTGTTTGCGCTGTTACGATCATTACGATGAATCCCAACCAACTGGTCCAACTTGCCGTCTTGTTATAAAATTCTAGCGCTAGTCTCTATGCGGCCAACCGTTGCTGTTCCGGATGGCACTGAAGCCTTTCGCCTCAGTGGCTTCTGCAGTTATTATTGGCGATAGACATAGCACTTTTTCATCTAAGAGCGTTATGCATAGGCGAACAATTAAAGTGCTGCGCGATAGAAAAATATAGGCATATTAGACAGCATATTTCGTTGCACCCTTTCTCGTCTCTGCATTGACTTAAGATGTTACGTGGCTGTGCAGAAGCGAATTGCTTTAAATACAACCATGGAAGCTACATCGCCAGCAAAAGCGTATGCGAGAAACTCCTCGTGTTGAAAATTTCATCTACTTTCGTTGCACGGTATGTAAATGCACGCTTCTAAAGCGCTGCCCTGAGAGCTTAAGTGACGTGTTTTACATGTCATGGTGCTCGCAGACTTGGAAAAGACCACAAAAATGATCGATTGACGTTTCCTGTAGCCTGTATCTGACACTATATTAAATTTTGTGACAAGCTGTGGTACACGTGCACAGCTGAAAACATGAAAACTTCTAGTTAATTATGCCTGTAGAATGGTTGTCGCGACTAAATTTAATTCGCATATTATGGCATACAACATGTATCTTTTAAAGACGAAGCTTTACGAACCTCGCCGGGTTTCGTGACCGTGGGAGCTGCGGCCTGGCTACGGCCTCCGAAACGTATTGAAAGGACCCTGCTAATAGTCAGCAACTGCGCTTAACAGAAGGCTCGGTATAATTTGTGCGCGCCTACGCTGGTGTGTGTGTGCATGTGTGTGTGCATGTGTGTGTGTATGTGTGTGTGTGTGTGTGTGTTTGTGTGCGTGTCTGTGTGTGTGGCTAAGCGTGTGAGAACTCAGCGATTCTTTTTCAGCAGCTTCTTACCTTGCGTTTTAAATCGAATACAGACACGCTTAGTTTTTAACAGCGGAGCTGTGTAAGCTCTTCGTTGCGCCGCGTGGCATAGACCAGAAACTGCGCCTGGCGATGACGTCACCACGCGTTGCCTAGCAACCACTTGGCACAGCTGCGCCTAGCTTCGCCTAGCTTCGGCAATGCTCCTCCGCCGCAGCGCCAGCTGCAACGACCGCGCACCGGCTCCGTCTAGCCATGAAGTCACTTCGCGTCGCCGAGCAACCGCCTGGCATAGCTGCTCCCCCGCTTCGCCTAGGCATGCCATCGCTCCGCCAAGCTCTTCACGCCGCCCTTCCCAGCTACCGCGCACATGCTTCGCGTAGCCACACCGACACCGCGCGCCGACCGAGGGATCACGTGACCTCACCAGAATTCCGAATTCCGGCTCCCGCCAAAACCTCATTGCTCCGCCGGGTAGGCGGAGCCAAAAACCGTGACGTCACTGCGCGCCAACATGGTTTCCGGGCTGTGTGGGCTTTGTCTAGTTGTGCCCGGCAAGTGTGGAGGCGGAGCTTAGTCCTGCCGTCACCGGGAGATAAAAGCTCGAAGCCGCCGCGACGGCGGCAGAACTGTGTGTGTGTGTGTGTGTGCGTGCGTGCGTGCGTGCGTGCGTGCGTGCGTGCGTGCGTGCGTGCGTGTGTGCGTGTGTGCGTGTGTGCGTGTGTGCGTGTGTGCGTGTGTGTGTGTGTGTGTGTGTGTGTGTGTTGCAGCACACGAAATAGAATTGCTTTTGGTACTGCTTGAATTCCAACTCGCGTATTTGAAGTTTCTAAGCTGTGTTCTACGCCATGCACCCGAGACACATTTTTGCCACTGTATTGCACAGGTTTTCCATATACTCTAAAGTTGGCGGATGGGCTTCGAGCACTTTATGAACGTGGAAAAATTCCCCTTGTGTGAAAATATTTCGTGAGTAGCCTTGGGTACAAACAGGGCGACAAGAGTTACCCTTAGTGAAATTCCCGTAGCTGCTATTGCATCTGCTCGGCGATAATCTTGTTGTGGACTTTTCCTATCCCGTGTTGAAAAAGCTGTTGAACGCAAAGGAGGTCTACGAGGACGCCCTGACGCGCGGGAAAACCGTCCGGATATGTGCTTGAGGGGCACACCAAGCCTGCGCCCTGTGCTGGGTAAAGGTGGGTGAAGCACGAAATATCATCAGCTAATTGTAGGGAATATGTCGACAGCTGGTTTCTCCATATAAATATTATTGCGATAGCAATTATATGGGCATTATAGGCGAATATATGACGTCGGTGTCACCGTGAGGTTCCGTAAAAGTCCACGGACGATAAAATCGTCGCCGCGCGTCGTGCGCTGTATGTGCAAGTGAAAGCATACGGTAGTGAGCCGGCAATCGCGGCTCGCGCACACAAGGGCGCGAAGCGGGAAGGAGGCACGCAGTCTTCCAGTCACGCACAGTGCTCCGGAGAGAGGGCAGGGGGGTGGAGGGGCCACGCTTTGCTGCGGCCGCGCACTCCCGCCGGGCCGGAAGTCTCTGGGAGGAGGCTGGGCAGGTGGAGGGGCCGCGCATTACTGCGGCCGCGTGGTCCCGCCGGGATGGAAGGCTATCGGAGGAGGGGGGGAAGCGTTCTGCGCCGCGAGCGTCCGCCCGCGCGGCTGTATCTTGAAAGGCATCTGCAGGGGGGGGGGGGGGGGGGCAGAGTCCGCCTTCCCTGTGTTTTCGGGGCTAAGATCGCGTTGATGCGAGCGCCGGCTCGACGCTAAATTCGCTCGCTGCTGCCGCTGCGCTGACTCACTCCACCGTTTTGACAGCGACTTTCCGCGGTCATCGAGTGAGATGCGTTCATGTTTGCTTGTGCGCGCGTGCCATCATGCTTGTTAAGTTAGTTAGTGTGCCTATTTTTAGAAGTTTATACGGCTGATAAAACTACTATCCGTACTTAGTACAGCTGTCCACTCATTTGCTATCGCAATCGATACTTCGCCTTTCGGGCAGAACTGTGACTTTATTGCGTTGGTGTACCACGCCAAGGACACAACTGAATCCAGCGAGAGAGCACAGACGGCTGGCCTTTTCTTTATTTCTGCGCGTGATAGGGTCCGTGGCCGCCCTGGCCCACGCATCGCTCAGCGGTAGCGTTGATAGTTGTGCTGGCTTTGGGCTCGCTTATTGGTCAACAGGAATGAGGGCAGTGCCGATGACGCTGTCACTGCACATTCTTTAAATTCTACAGCTGATTATCGCGAGACATGGGTTACTTGGTGTTCTTCTAATGAGCTGGGCATACAACTGAGTGCAGGTAACAACCACAATAGGACACACTACTCTCTCACCTGTCTGGTGCCTCATTTTGTGGCTGTTATGTCGCCTTGAGAAAGGCAAGTCCACTTGTCGAAACATTGGCTCCTGCTTTCACCTTATTTTCGCTTTGCTCATCGTGCTGTGGCTATTAGTTATATTGAATTGTGCTCAGGGCATTACAAGGTGGAGATGAAAATTGAAGCGTTTCATTTGGTGCTACAGTATTAGGCTTTAGCCACTTGGACGTTTGACGCAGCGTGTGAGTTTATTCAAGCAACAAAATGATCTTAAGCATGGCGATATCATCCCAGTTTTTAAATAAAGGTGACAGCTCATTATTACATAACTGCTAACCTATAAGCATTCTACCCTTCTTGGGAAAATTGTCGAGAAACTAATTTGAAATACGATTAATATACCTTTATAAATTTGGTATCCTCTCGTAATGCTAATATGCCTTTCGCCATGGATATTCCACAGACCTGAAATTCACCCTTCTTTCTTACCAATTAAGAAAAAAGTTATTTGAGGCATAATTTTGTGTAGGCTCAGCTTTTTTTTGAACGACTCAGGCATTTGATATCGTAAATCATAATCTACTATTAGCTAAGCTCGAGGCACCTGGAAGTTGCGATCCTGCCCTTTCGCTGGTAAAACGATACATGTATAACAGTGTTCAAGTTCTTTCTATTTCTAATGTTTACTCTAGACAGCGAACCACTAACATTAGTGTACTTCAAGGCTCTATCCTGGGTCCACTTCTGTTTTGGTTTTATAGTAATGATTTACCTATCTTTCTTCCACAAGATCCATTCTGTACGCTGATGACACTACTATGTTTACCTTTCATAAAGACATTTCATTTCTGGTAATAAACTAAATTTGAACTAGAAAATGTACTAAGGTGGTGCAATGCCAATATGTTAATAATTGTTAATGCCATCAAGACTAAATTTGTTGTATTCTCTTCACAACAATGAAACAACATCCGTTTCACCTATCACTTTTGGTCCTCACTGTCTTCCTCCAAGTTCATATTCATCTTTTCTTGGCATTCTACTTGACTGTAGGTTGAAATATCAAAATCATATCGTTGACATCAAAAAGAAGATAGCTTGTATGGTACACGCATCCAATAAAAGACACCCTTGCTTTACCGGTACCACATTAGGCTCACTCTTCCACTCTGTTGTTCACTCCCATATTACTACTGGTATAATATCTTGGGGATCGCCTATAACGCCCACATTTCGGCTCTCGAGATAATCCAGAACCAAGCTATAAGAATTATTAGATGCAGTACGATGCTGATAAGTATTCGGAGTTAAATTATTCCTCATATTTCTTTAAAAATATAACCATCTATTCATATGGTCTCACTTCTCAATAACACAATACTCCTTTATATCCAGTGACGCGTTGTCAAGTAAATTTTTACTGAAGTTATTAACTGTGTGTACAACCACTCGAATTTTTTTGTCAATGCGCCGTTGTGGGCATGTGCCATGCTGTAAAGTCACATCATCATCATCGTTGTCTCGGTCCTGCAGTTAATTTTTTGCCCTGAACGTATGACCTAATTTAGTCCTAAATTAATTCTGTGACAGATAATTGAAGAAAATAACCCTATCATATGTGACTCACTCAGCCACATAGTACTACTTTTTTTTACTATGCCACGCTGCGCTTATAAACAAAATTTTATTGACCGCTATCTCTGCGGTCCGATGTTCCCTATTCTAAAGCTCACCTTAACATCGGCGATGCATTTTACTAGCAGTTTATGCGTGTTTGATAGTTGGACTGTTAAGCGTTCCCAAACTTTGGTACTGAAAAACAAAAATTTCGTGGGGCCACAACATTCATATGGGGACGAATTACCAGCGAAGCTGTTTAGGCTGCATACATCGGCTGGGGCTTGCACTGCATAAATTATGAAATCATCAATGTTTTTCATACGGCACCACACTAGGTCGACACAGGCGCCGCCACGGTCACCGCACCTCCCATGCATCCGCCGCAACCGCTGCTGCAGCCACGCCATGCTAAAGTCCCTAAAAGCTCCCTTTTTTTTAGGGACTTTACGCCATGCACCTCCGACGCGCGTGACGTTACAACCACACATGCGCAGGCCACGTGCACAGGCGCCGTCGCCACACTCTTTCCCCCTCTCTCCTACTCGTCTCCATTCCTGTCCACGCACCATGCTACGCACGTTAGACGCCCAGGGTACCCCTCCTCGAAACACATGCGGGGGATGCATACGGGGGCTAGAGGTAAACAGCTTCGCTGTAATAGATAATATATAAATTATGCAGGTGGCGCGCACTCTGAGAATAAAGGTTGTGCGAAGCATTTCAGTACATAATTTGCATAAAAATGCATCGAAGTCACTATCTCTGTTAATGTTGGCGCGTCCTATGACAAAATGTTATAGCTGCGTTCGCGCACGTCATGACAGGCCAACTTTGTACCGTGTATATTGCTGTGACCATTACTGTGAGTGACTAGATAGTGCGACTTTTAGTTACGGAAATCAGGCGTTCATGGACGCATTAGTGCCTGCGACAGGGAGTAGGGGGCTCGTCTATTGAAGGACGATAAAAATCTTTCCAGTTCTGAAGTTTCACAATGAATTGTACCGGTGCTTAAATTTATGTGTACCTAGCTGATTTACTGAATGCCGATGAAGAAACGCTAAAACTGGTTCCGTGAAAGTGTATCTGTCACCACATCGTATTATATTGTCGCGTATACCCTGCTGTAGTACACGCTTCTTCTTTCTGGGGTTTTACGTGCCAAAACCAGTTCTGATTATGAGGCCGTAGTGGAGGGCTCCGGATTAATTTTGACCACCTGGGGTTCTTTAACGTGCACTACAACGCAAGCACACGGGCGTTTTTGCATTTCGCCTCCATCGAAAATCCCGCAACCTCGTGCTCAGCAGCGCAACGCCTTAGCTGGCTGAGCTACCGCGGTAGGTGCTGTAGTGCACGCTGAGTAAGTATCCAGGCGTTTGCATTTTACGAAATGCAAGCGTCGACGCGCGATGCCGAGACGAACCTCGTTCTCCTCTTCTTAGTCCCCTTGCTGTGCCATACCATCTGGCAATATATCATTTATCCTATCGTCCTATTAGCACAGCATATGACCAGTTCATTACAAGACCACATTATGCATCTGACCTTGTGGACCTAAAGTTAGGAGTGAGCCGTGGCATGCAAAGTAATTTTCCCAGTCTTTCTTGCCTCGCAAATGCATATCTTCGAACCACCTTCCCGTTGGTATTGTAACTGATAACAAAAAGGCCCATTTTCGTGAGACTTCAACCAACATTGTATAACCGGAAGCCTTTTGCATCTATAGTTTATTTGACGCACTAACTAATATTGTATAACTAGGAGCTCTTGTATCTTACATTGCTATCCTTCAATGCGTCGTTGTTAGGTCATCATAAACCTTTTTATGTTCACTGCAGGGCGACGGTCTGTCCCAGAGATCTCGAATTACCCCTTTATAGCGCCAACCGACCCCATCCTATGCCTGCAAATTTCCTAGTTGCGTCACATGACCTAATCACCTGCCATCCTTCTTTGCCCTTACCTATTCCTAGGCACTCATTCTTCTTCTTTCTGGGGTTTTACGTGCCAAAACGAGTTCTGATTATAAGCGACGCCGTAGTAGAGGGCTCCGAATTGATTTTGGCCACCTGGGGTTCTTTAACGTGCACGACAACGCAAGCACACGGGCGTTTTTGCAATTCGCCTCCATCGAAATTCTGTAACTATATTAAACTGGCTCTTCGCTCTAGGCATTACATGGACAAATTTTAGGGCACTTCTTTCAATAATCTCTGTGGCGTTACGTGCATTTTAAATAAATTAAATGAATATGCCCGCACCGAAGGCAGTGCATTAGGAATAGCCAGATACCTGGTACTTAAGAGACAGCCAGGGATATGGTGAGATATTTGTAAAAGGGCATGGTTGAGACACAAAGTGCTTCGCATTTATCTTATTAATAGTCGTTTTTTTTCAAAAAGGTATAGGGGCATGTCAGTGACGGCCGCAACGTTCTTCAAGAGAACAACGAAGCTTTTATAGAAATGGAATGCAAAAGCGCCATAGCTCTGCGAGCATTGAAACCGGGTTCATTGAAAGTGTAATAGCATAACTAAAAGCCGGCCATACTATGACGCCACACAAGGTGCGTTTTCATCGAGCGGCCGTGGTAAAAGCAACTGATCAGAGAATGAGCAGCCCTATAATTACACGGGGACGCAGAAATGAAAGGAGAATAGAAATGTGAAAGAAACACTCTTTTCAATGTCTATATATGTTAAAAGAATGTAAAGTAAGGCTTCTCATTATCCAATGAAATTACCCAACCGCCTCCTTACATGTTATACTTTTTTGTAGCGAAATATACTGTTCTTATTCAAAGAAACAACATACTTCTTGCATAACGCCCGAACGCTCTGTAGCAAAAAAAAAAAAATATTTTTTAGTCTGCCATCCCGCCATTGTTGTGTGAAAGGGACAGCTTACAATTACCGGTAGTGCTCAGCCGCTCTTCGACTCTCTTCGTAAAAGAATTTCAAAGGAAGGTGAACGTGATGAACCTATTTTTCACCCGAAATATCAGAACATTCCCAACGTTCTCGAGAAAAAGAACGAAAAAGAAAAAGATAAACAAAAAGGAGTTCTGAAGCTGCCAATATACCACGCGCCGAAACGACAATAGTAATAGTTTCGTCACAGTGATCTTGAAATTCCCTTGAACCACCAACATTTTTTTTAATGGTCGAAGCACTCCTGCAAGTGACGTAACTGTTCGCCTTGCTTCTGGCACCTACGTTTTGTTGATCTCACGGGCAAGAAAGCAATTCTTTATTCACTCCTATGCATTAGAACTTCGTGGGCCACGGCCAGAATAAAAGAAGATATTTTGTGGTTCCTTTCGCGAGATCAGAGGAAGCCGGACAAAGGGATTCCCTAGGATAGACTGAATTAAAATCATATAAAGTTGTTTGAACTAAAACGTCCCTTTCTGTTCTTGTGAATCACCATCATCAGCTTATATTTATGTCCACTGCAGGACGAAGGCTCCGAAGTATCACCACCACTGTGATCACCACTGTGATCTCCAATTACTCGTGTCTTGCGCTAGTTGATTCCAACTTGCGCTTCCAACTTGATTCCAGCTTGTGAATCACAAGCATATAAAACGAGAAGAGAAATAACGACAAGAAAATACATTTCTCAGAATTTACTTTTCGGCTATCTACCTCATTCTATTTCTCACTTGTGTGGCCGATCCGCCTCGTGGAGATGTACCATGTTCGAAAGGACTCAACATCATCAAAAATATCACCGCGAGGTTCCTGTTAAGTAGATGCACCAACATAAAAGATTGTGGAAACGTACATACGACTAAATGCCAAACTATGCGTACACTTGACGGCGCGCGAAAGCTCGCGTCCGCGCGCCGTGCGTTTGCCGCGCCTCGCGAGCAATGGTGGTAATTGAACCTACAAGACGCGCGTCTGCGCGCGTCTTGGCTCTCGATTTTCGCCGTGGTGGACATCGTTTTGTATTTTACAGCGTAAGCTGTTATGGGCTCCTTCCAATAGCCGTTTCGGTTCGTGATGGTGTCCGCCGCCATCGCCGCAGCGTAACCGCTATCGCTGGAAATGCGAAAAAAGTGCCCGGTTCGAACCCGCGCTCGCGCGTAGGAGCCAGATACTCTACCACTGAGCCACGCAAGCTTTTTCTTTCTTTATTGTCTGAACCACGCAGACAATAAAAAATAATCGCTCCCTAGGCAGGCGCGCAGGCGCAGACGACCCGAGCCTCCGCCGGTATGATGGCGCCATCTAGGTAAGGCGCCTGCAAACGCAGCGTGCGCAGGCGCAGACGACGAGATGCCATTCAGACGAGGCGCGCAATCAACGCGATCCCCAGCTCCCCAAGCCTCTGCCAGTATGGTGGCGCCATCTAGTTAAGGGGCCTGCAAACGCAGCATCACCGACATGTAAGTTGCAGTTTTAAGGCTTGATCGGACTCCGCAGACTGCTGTACAGAGAACATTATAAGCCGCAGCTCGTCGTCAACGCCGGGCGGACAGTTCAGATCGTTCTCGTCAAAACGAGGCGTGGTGCCCAAATCGGAGCTACTCTTGAGCCGCTCCACCAGCTTACGCTGTGACTGTGCTTCGTGTGCCGCGCAGGCCTGTGACTTTTTTATGAGGCAGCCAGAGCACCAATATTCGCCTGGAGAAGATATCTGTGCTCCTGTCGCGCTTTGACGCGCACGATCTGTCCCGCGACATCTACGCATGCGTGAGGAGCGTGGGCGGGAGCTTTCGCGCGCCGACACGCGTAAGTGTAGTTCGGCCTTAAAGCTGACACCAGATCTACGAACCCCGCCCTCGGCGTCATCTCGCGTCTGATTGTGGAAAGAGGGAGTACTATTTGTGGCTTTTGGATGAAAGAAAGGGCGAGCAGGATTCCACTGGCTGAGGCAACGACAACTACAACAAGTACGATGACTGCCAACGGAACAGCGAAAAGGAAGTTGCAACAGAAATGGAAAAGAGTAGGGCAAACTAAATTACCGAGAGAATAAATGTAAAAAGGGATTATTTTAATATATTTACAGTATTTACAATAGCGACCAATACGGCAGTTTACTCGGGACATTTCGTCCCAGTGAAGGGTACATCATGAGTGCATGCATACAATCTAGGTGGCACGAGAGGCCAGGGTGGAGAGTTTATTAGTTTAGCAGTTACGTGAAAGCAAGAAAATATCTAGGGACTTTAGCGCCACCGTAAGCGTTGTCGTGCTGTCATGGCATCAACGCGCATGCGTGGCTCGCGCGTAGAGAATGAGAAGCATTCCTGAAACGCGCTGTGCGTTTGACTGCAAGCGAGGAAGACTAAAGTCCCTAGATATTTTTTTTTGCTTTCTTTAAAAAGAACAGAAAATCTAGGGACTGTAAGGAAGCCAAGCTTACGCGCCGCCACGCTGCGCTAAATTGTCTCTGCCGGAGTTCGCGCAAAGAACGCTTCGCAAAGAATGTTTCGCTAAATGAGAGACAACAGAGAGCACGTGTTGAAAGAGTAGAAACTTGCGTCACCGCTGTTCTTGTGGTCTTTTCAGTCGTGCAACGCAAGACACTGGATACATTCCTGGTTAGTGACCTTTCCCGCGGAGGGGTCTTTAAGTACCATCTGGTGGTTTGCCAATCCCACATAGCCGGTACGCCCAGCGCCCACAGGGATAATGAGATAAAATAAAATTACTGTGTCCCGATCAACCCACTGCGTCTGGCAATGCACGGCCGGGCGCTGCTGCGCGGTGCACGAGATGAAGCAGACAAAACACAATCGACATTTGACGGAGCTCTATGTAAGTATCACCTGTTTTCTTGGCCTTTGTATGTGTTGTAATTACAATCCTCTGCTTGCAAATGCAATATAATTAGTTCGCTCCAAAATGAAATATCCTTTTTGGCGCGCAATGCATTCCGGTTCGGTCAGCATGCAGAGAAGACATGTAATACTATTATCGCTTATATCTTTGTAGCCGAACTACCCACGCCCCTTATGTTTTAGTATCGTTGTGTAGAGAAAAGAAACAATTACTTAATCATGCATGAGAAACAATTACTCAATCATGCCCGCAATCGCAGCTAAGTTTAGCCTCTCACTTAGCGTTCAGCGAGGTATAGCTTGGCAGTACATTTTGTCGATCCGACAGCACATTTGCCACGTTTGAGAGAGTTCACTCAGGTATAATAGGCATAGCCCATCTAAGCGCAAACTTGTGCTCATCAGGATTTATAAGGCTACTAAGTGCGCAATTTGCTCCAGAAGTTTGAAAGTTGCATGGCTATAGCGCCCGCTCGTTCGACACGTACGGTGCAGAAAGCGCACGAAGAGACGAGTCGGGCCGCAAGACAGAGGGATGCCAATTCACGCCCACCACCGTTAACCACGGTAGGCCCACTACGAATAGGGAATGAGTAGGATCGCAACATTAAACCGTAGGACCCTCACTAACTGTATCGTAGGTGAAGCAGCAAATCTTTGTAACGCGTGAATGAACGTCACTTGTGTATTTGGTTACATCGTGGTTACTCTAGGGCCCATGTATCCCATTGAGTTTCATACAATTATTGCAGGAAACTGGGGCGCTTGTTTCTACGGGACCTGCGAGCACAGCGTACATGTATTTGCGTAAACTTTAGTGCTTCTGGCTTTAAATGGATTCCCTTCTTTGCAAACTGATCACCTTCAAGAAAATAAGGTGCTATAAATAATTCAACAAACATTATTAAAATTTTCCCACGGCAGAATTCGAATGCAGGACATCTAGCACAGAAGTCCCGACATTGAAAGCATTGCGCCGCCAACGCATGGACAAGCGGAACCGCTGCAATTAGCAGGCGATTATGCATGCTCGCAGAGGCTTATTGCCTTCTGCAATTAAAGAAACGTATAGGTTTCTTTGAACTTTAGGCCTGTGAAGGTAGATAATAGGCAATAAATGAAGCCACAAGAACGTCTGAAGCCACAAGCACGAAGATCAGACAAATCCATGTACTAACCATCCTTCGCACGGCGGCTGAACGATCGCAGCGCCAAAGTTCCCTCTAGCAAGTATAGTAGGAAACTCTATGTATGAACCGTCAGTGGCACGCGCAAAACGTTCCACGTATCCCGCTTCGGGTGCGTCAACGATACAGCCCACCCAATAATGTTTTGCTAAAGTCACTCTGCGTTATCCCTGAACGCAAGCGTAAAGAACGAACATGATCTGCCGATTTCCCGTAGATCATAGCTGCTGTTCGCAGTAAAAACCGAACCATCCCATCTCCGAGACCGCACAAGATGCACTAGCGGCTGTTCCTGCTCAGCGCCTTTTTTCTTCTGCTTTCGATATTATGTGCACTCGCTTGTATACAAGACGGCACCCATTTAAACCGGCCGCTGTTGTTAACGACTGCATAGGCGATTAGTCGCGAACTCAATAGCGGCGCACATTCGCTGCAGCCGATTCGTTCGAGCAATTAGACATTCATGCGGGCTTTCTAAATCGCATGGAACATCATCTCCAACCCATGCGCACTGATACGCGGTCCTAGTTTCTCTTGGCGCAAACACTCCAGGACTCAGCGGGGAGGGCTTCCTTCTCCTTCGGTGAAGGTGAGAAGGTCCTAGCCGCGGCTCGACTACCGCGCGGTCCGGGCTCCCGGGGTGCCGCTAACAATGCGCTGGCAGAGAGTGCGGCGGCTCACGCCGATAACAAGGAGTAAGGGGCGCCCACTCGGTGGACTCCTCCCAGCCGCCGCCGCCGCCGGAAGTTTGTCTCGCCAGCTGCCACGGCGGCCGGCGCAGCGCTTGTGGCCGCTCGCGTTCCTCGTGTAAGTAAGCAGGTACATTTGCATGGGAGCGACCGCGCTCGAGCCAACGGGGCCGATCGATTGCGCTCGCGGAGCTAGCTTCTTAATTAGCTGGAGCATTTCGAGTGTCACGTCGTACGTAAACCCGGGTGTGTATACGTGCGGAAGTGGCACGTTCGCTTTCCTTTGTCCCGCACTGGCGAGGAAGTTTAAATAACGAAGCGGGCTTTTGCGAGTGTCCGTACTCGATTTTGAAAAGTTAGAGCTTGTCCGTGCAGTTCGCTCGTTCGCGATGTTGCGCGAGGCCAACGAATTTGCGATGCGTTGATTGTCAGGCGACGCCGAGCTGCAAACTGCGTATAACGCTCGTTCGCTTCATGCGCGCAGTTGGGCGTTTTATGCGAGGTGAGCAACGTGACCCCGAGAACGTAGAGCGATGCGGGTTGGCGGTGCGTACGTGACCTTCCTGGGGCCATAGCTTGCTGGGCTTTCCAATCATACAATATAGAAGGTCGTGCCCTCATGACGGAGTATATTGATAGTTTGCAGGAACAGCCTTCGCCAGGGTAAGGCTTATCGTGGTTTTCATTTTTTTAAGAAGGCATAAACAGAAGTTATCATAACCATCATCATCATCAGCCTATATTTATGTCCACTGCAGGACGAAGGCCTCTCCCTGCCATCTCCAATTACCTCTTTCTTGCGCCTGCAAATATCCTAACTTCATCAACAGAAGTTACACGTAGCTATAATGAGAAAGTTTAAGTTTACCCCAACCTATCCAAAAAGGAGCCTCTTCTTTGTGCGCCCAGGCCACGATTCCACGAGGTTTCATGCTTTCACACAAGTTCTGTAGCAGTTTGGCATATTTTGGGGTTCACTTCAATAGCTCCATAGACCAACAGAGATTATAGTTGGATGTTAGGAGTATATATTTATGGAAGTCTGCGGGAAACGTTATCAAGAAGCTTACATGGGCTCACATCGTCTTCAATGAACGCCGGCGTTCGCGCCTCCCACTGTTTATATATTACAAGTCATATCTATACAAGTCAGCCCTCTTGGCATCAGCAAACTAATTGACAATCTTAAATTGTCATCTTCTGCAGGCATCGACGGAATTAACTCTAAGATGTTAAAAAATACCAAGCATAGCACAAGTGTCATCCTGTCTCACATTTTCCAACAGTTCCTGTCATTAGGAGTGGTGCCACAGGACTGGAAGGTGGGCAAGGTTATCCCAGTCCCAAAGAAAGGTAGTTCGTCATCACATAATAGCTATCGACCCATTTAATTAACGTGTGTGGCTTCAAAATTAATGGAGCACGTCATTTATTCGCATGTAACCAAGTTTCTAATCTCTGTTGACTTCTTTCACCCCCAGCAACATGGTTTTCAAAAAGGTTTATCTTGTGAGACCCAGCTTGCATTATTTACTCATGACATCAGCTCAAGCATTGATCGCAATATTCCCATAGACGCCCTGTTCCTCGACTTCGAGAAAGCCTTTGACAAGGTACCACACAAACGGCTATTCCTTAAGCTCTCACACCTAAATCTTAACCCCTTTGTCTTCGACTGGCTGTGTGACTTTCTACAAAATAGGCAACAGTTTGTCTGTATTAATGGGCGTACTTCCTCATTAGCGCCTGTTATATCCGGAGTTCCTCAAGGCACCGTCCTCGGACCATTAATTTTTTTAATCTTCATCAATGACCTACCGACAAACATTTCCTCCTGTATTCGCCTTTTCGCAGATGATTGTGTCCTTTACCGTCCTATCCATAGCTTCCATGATAACACTTCCCTTCAAAACGATTTACTAACTGTTGAAAACTGGTGTAGAACTTGGTTAATGTGTTTAAATATCAAGAAGACTTCGCAGATCTCATTCCACCGCCGAACTTCCTACCAAGCACATAGGTACGTCATTTTTGGCTCCGAATTATCTTTAGCTTCATCGTAAAAGTACCTAGGTATCACAGTGACTAACGATCTCAGCTGGGCTCATCATATAGCAAGTATAATAAATGAAGCTAACCGTGTCCTTGGCTATGTCCGGCGTAACCTTAAGTTTACTCCTCCTCACGTAAAATTGCTAACGTACCAAACGTTTATTCGTCCCAAGCTGGAATACGCATGCGCAGTTTGGGACCCGTACCAGATTAACCTACAGAAATCTCTTGAGTCCATTCAAAACCGTGCTATTAGCTTTGTCTTCTCAGATTATTCATACTATTCTAGCGTAACTGATCTAAAACATACGGCTAATCTTCCCAGTCCTGTGTCACGCAGAAAAATAGCGCGCCTGTCCCTCTACCACAAGTTTTATCAATCGTCTCTTGCTCACTCGATTATCATACCTGCTCATCGACTTTCGCTCCGCAACAGTCACTCTAAAGCTGTATACCCACCACCTGCGCGAACTACTGCGCACCTCAACTCATTTTTCATTGGAACAGTGAATTACTGGAATCATCTGCCACCGACGCTGCGCACCACTCCGACCCGTGCCACTTCAGGTCATTCATCGAAGAACTCGTACAAATGTAACCCACCCCTCATGTAATACCCCATACCAGGGGCATTTGAGATATCAATCAATAAATAAATAAATTACAGATACGCTTGCATTTCATTTCACTAATTTACTGTGAATTCCTTTCGGCGTCACAGAGACAAAAAAGAAAGGGGTGGGGGAGGGGCAATAAGGAAGAAGTCACAGAGCGCTAATGTGAACAGTCAGTGATGAAGAAGATGGAGGACAGCAAATGATTCCATTCCATGCTGGTTCTGTTTTGTAGTGCTGTTATGTGGAGCAGCTCAATCCGCCGACCGTTAACTGGGGGTCGATTCTTGGTGAAATAAGGCTGGGGGTACATTTAAGTTCCCCAGCTTCGTTTTAGACTTGTGTTGCTCTGATAAATTGTATGGAAGATACGTAGACAATAGATGCGTCGTGGCAAATAGAGAGCATGTTGGCCGATTGTTTTCTTCATTTCAAAAGCACTAGCAAAACCAGAGAAATTAGAATGAATGAAGCGTGCGGTACGATTCTGGATGGACGCAAGGCTGACGGTCAGGGAATTTGCACCCGCGTTACGGATGGAGGCGCACTATTGAAGCTTGGGACACATCAAGGTCTTGTATAAGGTGTCTCAAAATTAACCCAAGAAGTAATTTTAATAGAAAACATAGGTTCATAATTGAAAATTGAAAATGTTATATTGGGATTCATAAAGTATGCAGTATAGGGTTATGTATGGAATAACCTATCGGGTAAATGGCCTCTGCCGCTTTGCGGGCACATACGCAGTCTTTTGCTTAAAATTTCCAGAACCGTATTGCATAAGTTTAGCTTAATTTCGTTGATGCAGCGCTCAATTTCCTACTTCACAGCGTGGGTGGTCGTGGGCTTGTCGGGATAAACCTGAGACTTGAAAAAAGCCCAAAGAAAGAAGTCCAACGGGGTGAAATCGCATGATCTGGGCGGCCAATTATGATCACAAATACGCGAAATTACTCGACTATGAAATGACTCATGCAGTAATTGAATTGTTTCTGGGGATGTGTGGCATGTGACACCGTCTTGTTGTAACCACATGTCGTCCACATCCATATCTTGCAATTTAGGCACAAAGAAATGGATTACCATGTCGCGATAGCGAGCACAATTAACTGTTATTGCCTGACCATCCGCATATACGAAGGAGAATGGTCCGATGATGACTCCAGCCCGAAATTCGCACCAAACAGTGACATGTTGTGGTTGCATTTCTTTTTTGTCGATTAACTAAGCCATCAAGATGAAAAGGAGCCTCATCGCTGAATATGATGTTGTTCGAAAAATCAGCATCTACTTGTTGATCCATAACCCATTTTAAAAACTCTCTTATCTGTGCATGGTCAGTAGGTTTCAGTTTTTGAGGCAATTGAACTTTGTAAGCGTCAAGAGGCAAATCTTTAATGAGAATAATTTGTAGAAAGTTTCTCGAAATGTCGAGTTCTTGACCCCGGTGCCAAATTGGTGTCCCTGGACTCTCAGCAACAGTCTCACGAATTGCTTCGATGTTTTGTGTTGAACGACTTGTTGAAGGACGGCCAGAGCGTCCCAGATCACTAATTCACCTATAGTCTCTCTAAATGCTTTGATTATTATTTTCACAGTTGAAGTTATGTCACTATACCAACCATATCTTTTACGCAAATTATGCGAACTGTAGCTGCCTACCCATCGGTATTTTTAAAATATAGTCCAACAGTAAAAACGCGCTTTTTTTGTGTGATGACCTTGAACCCTGAACCTGAATAACCCTGAACTGTTAGCTGTCACACCATCTTTTTTTGTTCGTTGGCAAAACTTTAACGCACAAATGGTGCAAAATGGCCGAATGTTGTTCTTGCTCCACCACTGAGCCGACTGAGTGGAGCGTTGACGCTGTGTTCACTTCGCTTCGTCGTTTTTGCAATCAAACGCTCTCCATCTGCCCTGGTGACCCTCTAATATTACGCGCGCTAGCTGCGCATGCGCCGTCAATAGAGAGACAGCTTCGCGGGATAATTAACAGCGCCGACCACGGCACGAACACGCCTCTAGTATCCGTAGGGTATTATTGCTGTCGCAATAAGATTGACAAAGTGATTAGCGCACGAATAGCTGGCTGGGTGCGAAATGTATTCATAATTTCAGAAATATTCCTCACACCATTCTACTTAAAAAAAAAACTAAAAAAAAATTCTGGCGTTTCGCGTGCCAAAACTAAGATATGATGATGAGGCATGCCGTAGTGGAGGACTCCGGTCTAATTTAGACAACTTGGGGTTATTTAACTTGTACCCAGTGCATGGTATATGGGCGTATTTTTTTTTTTTTTTTTTGCATTTCGGCCCCATCGAAATGCGGCTTCTGGGACCGGGATTGGATCCCGCGCCCTGGGGTTTATCAGAGCAACACCAAATCCACTACGCCACCACCGAGGGTCACAACAAAAGCTATCTCCGAGAAAACGGCACCGATGAGTACGTAATAAAATATGCTTTAAGGAACGGTGCCATCTATATCGGTGTTATAACGTGCGATGCATAATTTAAGGCTGGACTAAGCCATAAACGGATTCTACAGGTAAAAATTTTACGTCTCATTCTATAGCGTATGCCCGTTCCGAAACCCAGGCAAAAAAAAAATTCTGTTTAAGCGTCCGAACATCAAGTGCACTCTTTGAGATAATTAGCATAAAGCCGAATGAGAAACTTGGTCTCGTGTATAAGGTCTTTAATGAGGTGCAGGGTGAAAAGCAACTTGTCTTTTAATAAAGTCGGGGTCAGGAGCATAGCGCTTACGAAAAATATCCCCACCAGGTTTTCAGAGATTTCGTTGGGTAGTCGTTATAAATGTCTGGGGATAAGAGTTAGATAGGTTCGCCTTTCTTTCTTCCTTTTCTTTTTCTACGTCGTTAAATGTTATTTCGGCCTTTTTCGCTAGAGAACGGTAAGCGCTGTGCGCCTTCAAAAGTAACTTAACTGTCTTTGTCTCGAACTTTTTTTTTGACCTTACACCGATAATTATTTTTATTGATCATTACAAGCGAACGGTTGGAGCGGCCATGGTCGAACCGAATCAACAGCAGCATATCTTGAAGTTTTACCTGACTTCTGTCACTTTTCGTTTTAATTTGCCTTTACGTGGTCTGCACCTTTCTTCCAGGCAATGAACTAATTACGTTTAATTCCTTGCGTTGTCATCGCTTTTCAACCGCGTTTGAAGACTTATTAAAAGGGACGCGCCGCTCTATAGCGAGATAGCGAGAAAAGGTTTTACAATGTTCATTGTTCATTGTATGTTTATGTGGTGTATGGTGTACTGTCGGGGTCTCTGCAGTTTTCTTGTTGTCTTTCCTTCTTAATTTTTTCGACAGGTACTGAAACAGGCTTGTGTTCTGACATAAGAACTTTGCTTGTGAACTTGTTACTTGCGTGTCACTACTTGTGAATTTTTCTAGGTGGCTAGTCAGTGAGTGCTTTTTTGTATCGGGATAGTATTGGTCATCTCAAGGTATTTTCTTTTTATCACACGTCGGAGCAGAGGGGTAGTCTCACCTCCAAAAGCTGCCAAATTCTCCTTGCATACAGTTTGCTCGCTAAAACTGGTTAAGAGATAAATATTTTAACCTTTTTCCAGATTTTCCTTCGGGGTTTGCGCACATGATTAGATTATGTGGCGCAAACAAGTACAGAGCAAATGGGGAAGCCGCGAAGAAAGCAATATATGTAAATTGATTTGAGTAAAAAGTGTATAAGATAGCACAAATGGTTTCCAGCAGAACGTACGGACACGGACAGAAAGGGACGACGACACACGCTGGAGCTCAGGCAAACACTATTCTGAAGTGTATAAAACGCCTGTTTGCTCAGCATGCCTTCTGATCATGCTGCTCGAAATGTTTTTTAACAGCCGAGCTGTTTAATCTCTTGGTTGCGCCGCGCAGTGCGAACAAAAACTGCTCCTAGCGATGACGTCATCGCGCGTTGCTTAGCAACCACCTCGCGGAGCGGCGTGTGCTTCGTCTCCTCTCCATGCCGTGCACATGTTGCCTTGACATGGGACGTTAAGGAGAGGGAAGGGGAGCAAACACGCGGCGCGCGCTATACTCGGGAGAGAGAAAGAGAAAATGAGAGCGAGAGAGCGAGAGAGAAAGAAATTGTAGCAGCACCAACGAGGCAACGCGCAGAGCTGCTGCCGACGCCGTCCGCGCTTATCCGTTTCCCCGCGTTCACGCCGAACGCGCGGTGGCGCCTCTGGCGCCTCTGGTGGCGGCTCGGCAGGTTTCGATCAGCCATGCCGCGGCAAGTGTGGAGGCGCAACTTGGCCGTGACGTCACCGGGCAGTTAAAGCTCGGAGCCACCGCAACGGCAGCAGATTTCTCGTTGACTCTGTGGCGAGTACATGGGACGACCAAAGAAGATCCGGATAACCGAAGAAGCCGCCGCTCATTTTAAAGCGCATCACGCGGCCAAGCGAGAATCTGCTCGTCGGTGGCGAGCCGATTCGGAATACCAAGCCTAGCGGCACTTACCATTTCCTAGCAAAACTTAGCCAAGCCTATAGTAAAACCTGGAAGAAGCTAGGTCGATCCGCTGTTTACTCCAGCCTTGCACCACTAGTACAAGCTGCCCACACTTGTTCCTTTCTTTTTTGTTGAGCTTTCTTAGCGATGCCTACATGAGTGTGCACACATGTAATCCTTGCCTCTCTGTTTAACAGGCTTGCACTAAACGAAGGTCGTTTTTGCTACAAATCTTGCGTTTCTACAAATCGATAAAACAACAGCCTTAATTAACAAGCAGAAGTTTGTAGGAAAGCACTCCATTACGTTGCTCTTCTCTTCTTTATTCCAAACTACACAAGATATAGCTGTACAATACGTAACTCGTATGAACTTTGCACACGTTTTAAACCTGTTCGCACAGCTAAGGAAAGTTCGTGTTTTGATCGTTATCACGTTTAGTGCGACAATATTATCACTCGCATACTTGACATATTCGTTCCTAACCTTGCTCAACTGCCTTGTCCGGTCGTCCAGCGATGATTGAATCAGCTAGCAGAGGTAATATTTATACATCGACGTCATCGCTTCTGTTTAATTGTGATGTCTCCACCAGGTACATTTGTCTGTATTCAAAGCGAAGAAGGTTACTCAGGGCTGCAAAATATTTACAGTAACGTGGACGATAATGATATAAACGTGTTCAGGAACATTCCACGCAATGGACGTTGCGTTTTAGAATCTTCATAAATGAATTGCTTTCTGCTAGAACTTCTCTCACTACAGCGGTACAAAAGTGTGAATACAACCAAGTGCGATTTCGTATTTCAGATCGGACAAATAAGCTGCGTAAACACGAGCTCAATCGTACAGCCGAAGTCAACGCGGTGACCGTTTTTTGAATAATTTGTTCTTTCGTACACGAGAAACTATATTGCACGTGGTTCATTCGTACCCTGCTCTGAGGTACGCTTACAATTAACTCTAGGATTGAGCTCCAATGCCATGCTCCACCGTCATGATCAGCGATCGTGTAGGGATTGTAACATAGTCCTTTCGAGTTGCTCATGTCAAAAAGTGCAGGCCGTAAAGGCATTCACTTCCAAGATGTCCTGACAACCCGCAGATATTTGCACCTGTGGTAATAAAGCGAACATTCTTTGCGAACTTCAGGCACTTTGAGTCCATCCGTCCGTGCGTCCGCGCTCATACGCTGACGGGGCTGGCGGTGCCATCAGCTTGAGCTGCTGGGCGTATGCTCATTTTCGCGTTCCTGGCAAGGTCGCGACATCGTCGCCATTCGAGCTCCTTCGTCCAACTCTCGCATCTGATTCTCACGTACTATCTGCGCCGAGCCAGCTGGCGCGCGTAAGAAGATCTATGTATGTCGGCTGCAGAACACCGGATGATGGTTACCTCCGCACGAACAGCGATTCAAAAGCAAGTTTCCCATTTCGTGCACGCCAACCGTCTCCTGACACTCACAAGGAAGCTCTTGGAAGACCACAGCTTTGTAGAGAAATGCGTTAAGTCGGACATTGCGTCCCTCAGAGGTTCACTGGAACATCTCGTGGATGGCTTATACTACTGGGGTACTACTTGGCGCAGATGAAAAGGAACGTGTTCGCAATGATCGTGTTCGCACTCGAATTCAATGAGAGTCAAAGAGCCGGACGAGGCGCGTGCCGCCGCAGGGTTCATGCCATGGCCAGCTGCAAAATGCTTCACATAGCTTCGAATCCCACAGCAAGTGGGATCTGCATACGTTTTCCATACTGCCATCTTCGCCGCAATCAAGCGATGTTTAAAGAATACCTAAAGCTATGATGAATTTTTGAAATTATTCTTTATCGATCCTTTCTTGTACCTGAGATACCGGATCTGCTACATAATTTTTGTAATATTTTCTTGGGGTTTAGTGATATCGTGCCACTGTGCAAATATTTCTTTTATGTACCTATACTCATCAAAAAGTATATAGTCCTTTCGCATTGCATAAGTAGAGTAATTAAATAATGATTTCTACTGCGTCGTTTTCTGAAACTATCGTACAATACACTGTAGGGTGGGCCTGTAATTTCAGGGCCGTAACCACGGCCCACCGGTATTACAGAGTGCTGCGCAGTGGTCTTGAGGAAATCCGGAGAGCAGCTTGTAGCGGAAGAAATAACGATAAAAAAATCTGGTAAATAATACCTTCAGAGAAGTTGGACGAAATCCTCATAAAGCGCGCACACTAGTAGGGAGCAATTTCTTGAGAGTGGTGGCAGTTATGCTTCTGTAACATTGAAAGGCCCATAGTTGAACCGGGAGATGTAGTAGTGGCCGATGGTTCGAAGTTGAGAGCAGAGTGAGTGTTTAAATCGGTAGAATCAGATACAATCTAATGAATTCGCGTACTGGGAGGACGAATTGTGTAGTTTCCAGTGACGTCCACACGGCAACTCGAAGAGTACCAGAGAAAGCGAACATCGAGGCAGTCTCGCTGACTAAGCCTGAGTTACTCTATGTCCAGCCGTTCTCTCTATTTATTCATCCGATTTTTTTATTTCAGGGGAAAACTTGTTGATGACAATGAAGCCTATGTCCCTCGCGGAATGCGAAATACTTAAACATAACGGTGATCATCCCTCACCACAGCTTTCGCGTCTGTGTTGCGTACACTTGGGATGTGCGCGGTTTGCCGCACTGACACTCCACTGCAAGCTCTCCGCTTTATGCTCCGCTTTTTACTTAGCATGGAGCCTGCGGTAAACGCTGTGCTTTGCCCCCAAGCTCACTGCATGGTGCCCATCTCCCTTTCCTTTAATAGCTGATTTTTCTGAAGGAAGGTCTACGAATTAGCGAATTTGTGCTCGGCCGCTATCTCACAGCAGTACAGTACAATAAGATAAAAGAACTGTTTTCTTTGATACCTGCATGGGGAAATGCGTTTCAAAATTCTGTTGGAGCTGCTGAACATTTGTGTTAACACACATGCTTTACACACGTCAGTCTAAGACAACACATCTTCGAATCCTGTTTTCACGTGAACCACCACTCCTTGCAAGCAGCGAACCACTGATATACGTGTGAACAACTCCCTCGAAAGGAAATATAAACTCATCTGCCACAGCAGTGTGAAATTTATGAATGTGCGTTTTCGTCAACATTCCGACAAACGCTGAATACAGAGAGACCGTGAACGCTTTGCTTAGTAAACGCGCAAAGAACAGTGTCCCCTTCCGTCCACTTCATCGACGAAAAGTTGAAGAATGACCATGCAGAAGTCGTGTATTAAAGCATTGAATGCACCCGGGTTTGAAGCTCACAAATGTATTTTGTATAGCGAAAGATGTTTTCCGTGCATTTAAGTTCTCCCGCAGTGCGCTCTAGATATCTGAGAGCTAAAGATGACATCACAGAGCACCAAAAGCACGACATACTGATTGCGTTGCGAGGAGCTGTGGCAAAGGCCGTAGTACCGCTACCTCGCAAGCCATGCAAAACAAGATAATCACTCAAAATGTTATTTATTTATTTATTTATTTATTTATTTATTTATTTATTTATTTATTTATTTATTTATTTATTTATTTATTTATTTATTTATTTATTTATTTATTTATTTATTTATTTATTTATTTATTTATTTATTTATTTTTACCCCAAGGGCCCCAGTGACATTTCTTTACATGAGGGGTGGGCCATTACGGTGTAGTATTAAAGTTTCTACAATTGTTTCTTTTGTAACGTGGTGGAGATGGACAGCGTCTAATAAAACTATAATATTTTCATATAATTTTCCTACCTGTTTTCCTGCAGCAATCAAGTCCTTACGCATAGGCACAACTGTTCACCCGTTTATTTATGCCTCCTGTAGTCGCTAAATCCCATTCATTTGCCGTTTCTGACAAAGCCGTCACTTGAAATGCCCAGTGTATCTTGCCGTATATATCTTAGGTGTCTGCCTAGAGGTGGCCTAGAGCGAGAGAGTGATTGAATTCGCGGCAGAAGCATCCCCCGCTCGATATCATTGCCCTCCTCTCCCCCACCGAACTTTGAAGATTTCCACTAGTTTACGTGTGCTTGAAGTCCTAATGCGAGATAAGTGAAAAGTCTATGCTAGCCTTACGATCAGAAGCGAAACAATATTTTCTTTTAGACTTTCATATGAAATAACTCGCATCTCCGCTCGCACTTGAGCTTCCGACAAAAAAGAGGACCACAGAAACTATTTTTAATTAGAACTCGATGCCTTTGCCTGGCGGCAATCATAGCATGCTACTCCAGCGGGAACGAGAAGTGAAATAATGTACACAGTGGACGTCGCATACATTAAGCATACACAAAACACACCATCACATACAACTTACAAAATTAAGTAGCGGCCAGCCAGTCTGTCACAGAGATTAAAACCGCTTACTTAGTATGGCGCACTCAGGCGGTGCTAGTCCGCTAGTAAAAGCCCTGGCTTATGCGACAAATTACTAAGTCGTGTTTTATTGGGCCTTACCAAGTTGTTGAGTTGACGTCCCCTGTTAATTATCACGCCTCGCCTGTTCGTGCTCTTTCTGATTGTCGTTTCCGCAGGACAGAGATAGTGCTTGTCTCTCTTGTAATATCATATCGTCTAGACCGGACCCTGGCCGAAACGTAGGAAATAAAAGATAGTTTTTTCGTACGTGCATCCTCAACCAACAAGTGCCTTGTACAACTACCGGATCTCGGCAGACTCACTATATATATGCCGTGATTATGGCTCATTTGAATTCAGTGTAGAGTACACACTACCGCGATCCTTTTTAATGTAAACATGCTACAGAGGCAGCATCAATAGGGTATGCATTCGCGTATGTAGCACACAGGGCACAGCGAACACTCTTTTCGCCTAATTTTACACGGAATGCATCTTCCCGTTAGCGTTATCTTGCTGGATATGATACCAGGCTGTCACTGAGCTAATGATTTGAAAAGGAATGATTTAAACCGTAAAGCAGGAAGCGCTCGGTTCACATTTATCGTTCTCATGCTACATGGCAGAATTGCCGTACAGTTTTGTCCATAATTCGTCCAATGTTCCATTAAGTTTTCTGTTTGTGTTTGTAGTGCCTGTTCAAATTGAAATCTTTCAAAGAAATAGTACTAGCCAGGTAAATACACCTGGTAGCGAAGCCTGCCTAGAAGCCCATACGTTCGAAACATGGTGGTTCATCGGCGGTTCATGGTGCTTAGCGCCATCTGCGTGAGGAGGGAACACTTCCGGTGGAAGAAAAAATAATGTGACGTCATATCCGTTAAAAACAGAAGTGACGTTATTTTGTTTTTGAAAGTAGCGAAATTTGTTTTCGGGGGCCTGCCATTAGAGCTGTATGTTCAAATGCCCCGCCATTCGACGTGATTGGCGTTTCGAGCTTTCAGCGCGGAAACCAATGCAGGAAAAGCTCAGCCGGAGGGGTCTCGAAACCGCACCCTTCCGCAGAACATACTTTGGAGGCCAACGAACGCTTTGGGCTTAGAGTGCGCGTCTTTTCGTCGGACGCCAAGCCCGTCGGCCAGCGCTGTCCCACGAAAACAACTAAAGTGAACAATTATCTGGCGGTCGCAACTCACTACTTTTGACCGAGCAGGTTAACAATGAAACTACACGCGTCACCAAATTCATACAAACGTCGACAAGCAACGCAACACAACATGTGAACAGGTGAACTTTACGAGTGCCCCTTCCTGCCCACTTCAAGAGCTGCATTGCATTGCAAGTGATTGCGGCTTCAACGCCCGCCGCTATCGGTTGGCGCTCTTACGGTGGGCGCTCAAAAAAGGTATTCATCGATAATGATCAAGTAAAATAGAGTTGTTCTTTTCTCGCCATGCGTATATAAAATTGATTAGGAATTTAATTTTTGTTGAATAAATCTACCTGTGTATCGCTTTAATTAAAAAAAGCACTTTTTTCTTTCCCAATGTTTGTTCCCTCCAAACATAGTCGCGCTTCAATCGCTGCTCCCATAGCCAACGTTTATAGATACTTTTTCAAAGAGTATCTATAAACGATGCCCATAACCACCCTTGCTGATGTCGGTGACAATTCATTCTGAACTGCTTTTCGCCCGAAGGTTCGCGACCATTTGGATCGACCTTGTGACTACTATGAACTAACTTCCTTTTTGCCAAGGAAGGGAGTAAAAATGAGAGAACAAATGTAAAATAAAAATGGGAAAGATAAAGTAACGCTTTTTTTTTATTTATGTGTATTTCTTTTCCTAATAGCGTTTACGGAAGACAACTCAGAGGTGTTAAAGGGCAGCTGAAGCACGTTTAAAAAAAAGAGAGCTTGCAATGAACATATTAGTTTTTCACCCCTAACTATACGAAAATCATAGTTTAACAGGCCAGAAGTCAACGCTAGTTGCTTGAATTTAGCAAAAGGCAAGCCACAGCGTCTGCAGGAGACGCCGCGAGTCGTTTAACGGGCTCTGGTGGCGAAGACAATCGTTACGTCATCTTAGGTATCGGCGAGGAGCGTGATTCGAATAGAGCGCTCACGTGACCCCTTGTCACAGCTGTCCCCGATTCGTCGTCGGCGCGAAGTCGATCGACGGGGTAGACAAGCTGGTTGGTCGTTCCGTACTCAAGCGAACACAGTGAAGAGAGCCAGAGTCGGGAGTGAACAAAAAACAAGATATTTATCGGCTGATAAATATACACAAATTAATAAAATAAAATACACTAGACAAACTGACACAACTGGACTTAATATAACACAATGATGAAGGCAAATAAATACGAGCAATTAACAGTAGATATAAAGATGAAACAGTGCGAGGATCAAATACACAAGAATACACTTAACAGCATTTCGCTAAAACAACGTCCAAAAGAAATCAAAGTTCAAAAGAAAACAAATGGTGTCATACGCATGGCCGGGCAGCAGCAGCAAGTCCATAAACCGTGGAAGTCGGTGCACAAAGCTTTCCCGAAGAATGCTGGTGGTCCGATCTTGTCGAGGTGGATGCGAATTGCTGAGCTGGGTTTCTCGGGAGTCTAGATTGGACGTCTTCTCTCAAGCAGGTTGAGCTAACTTGAGGCGAACTATCGTGAGCTTCGTTGCAGACGCTGGTTTGACGTCTCGTACGTCAACAAGTTCCGCGGAGTTCCGACGTGGTCAGGCGGCCCAGGCGATACTGGACGGCACTAGCGCCCCAACGGCTTTTCAGCAGCGCATAGGTTCAGCTTCTAGACTAATCAGCAGGGCCCAAAACCTGCGCTTAAATAGCCTCTCCTTTCTCTAGTTCCCTATGTAGGGAAACTGCCGCTATGTAGAGTTCTCCGAATTCACGGCTCTTTGCTCCCAACAATCTTGGCCGCGTCCCTTTCACCATGGACGAAGAACCGCAGATTCTCCTCTCTCCCAATGTCAAGGGCCAAGGTGGAACCCGGCATACCACGCAGACGTACACGCACACTTCTGGGTCCGTAATCGGCGTGTCGCGTCTGGAATCGAGATGGCACCCCGAGCGGCCACGACGCTTTCGACGCCCGTAATTCGGCGTGTCGATGTCGAGTAAATTATACGCTGCACAGTCAGGAGCCCACGTTTTTGACGCTCGTAATTCGGCGTGTCGTTAATCAGCGTCCAAACCACTCGAAAATATGCCGCTCCGTGACACCCCTGTATTGACGTCATCCTCGCGCCCGGTCTTTCACCGCTACGCTCAACGCGCGAGTGAGGCAGGGCTTCAAAGAAAATTTAAACCGCGATTGCGTAGCGGCTACGCGCATAATCGAGCAAGAATAACTGCAGGAGTTGAATTATACTGTGTCATCCTTCCAAACCCCCTTCAATCATCCAATTCTAAAACCTCTTCAGCTTCCCTTTAAGCACCTGAACTCCGTGGCACGTGTGCAGCACACACTTATTCTAAAGTATTCGGAAGTGAAGTCAAACGGCTGTTCGTCAGTATTACGTAGACAAGGCACGTTTGAAACTTTAGGGGCTAGGTTTGAGCTGGCGTGCCATTCTCAGGGTGCGAAAATACCATTCCCATTTTGACGACCAGGTAACCTCTGAAGTGCTGAGCAAACTGAAATGCCCGACAGTCTAATTCGCACATCGAACTGACGACCCGGTCGCAGGGTACAAAAACACCAACTCTTGTTTTCATGATCACGTGTCTTTCGAACTACCCGCCGTGAGGGTCTAGTGGCTATTGCGTTGCGCTGCTGCGCATGAGGTCGCGGGATCGAATCCCGGACGCGGCAGCTGCATTTCGATGGGGGCGACATTGGGTACGACACCGTTTAATGGGTGCCCGTTAAAGGATCCCAGGTGGTCAAAATTAATCCCAAGTCCCCCACTATACACTCCGCCTCGTAATCAGGTCATGGTGTTGGCACGTAAAACCCTAACATGTAATTATTTGCTTATTCGTATGAACTGCCGCGCAAACTAAAACACCAAGCAGTCTAACATAATCTAATTCGCAAAAGAGATTTAACTAAAGCAAAAGCCCGCATTGCACAAATGTTATTACATATAATCTAATTCGCACAACAAATACAAATAAAGGAACAACCCGCACTGCACAAACTTTTGTAGGTATTCGCCTGACACATTTCTGTACATTCATTAAGCGTTATTGGTTTATGAGCTCGGAATCTCCACTGTTACTTCTTTCTCGGGGTCGTAATGCACTTCCGATGTGTAATTGACATCCGCTTCGGTCCCTTCTGAGCTTTTTCTCAGGAGTGCCGTATTGAGCCGGTGTAATGTACGCATTTTCTTTCTCGTATATATTCCTTTCTTCAGTGCCTCTCGACCGGCCGACATCGGTGATAACGTAGGCGAAGTGCTCTTCCAACGATTGGCGATACGCGAAAAGGAATACCATCGTAATAGAATCGATGCCTTATCCCGCCTCGGATATTCCTCGCATCAAACGGGGAGAGACCTCAACCTTTCGTTTCTATGCCTGTTCAGAAATACAATGCTTTTCCCCCGGGCGCAACCTTTTCTTCGGAGTGTTGCCCAAAGCTGTGAAAATGTTTTCATTTCGCACTGCGTGTATTTATTTATTTATTCGCAGCGTTCTCTGCCTCCGTGCAAACCTGCGGCATTACTTTTCCATATTCTGCCGTATACAATGTCGGAAGATCAAAATGAATTTCCAGCTCAGGCGGCGGTGAATGTGTTTCCTCCTCAATTTGTCTTTCTTCAAAATTTCCAGAACTATCGACGAAATGGACGTCCAAGAGGCACTACAGAAGCTAGGCCGGTAGAAGTTCTCGTTCAACGGACGAAGAACAGCGAAGCCACCAATTCAAGCAAAACATATGAATTATATGGAGTCCAGAGGAAAAAAAGCAAATATTAATTTTTCTTCGAAGTTATAACAAATTTGTTTCCCATCTTTAGTGAGAGCAACCCTTCCTAGTGTAATTTACTGCTTGAAATATTGCATATCATAAATATCGCAGGTTTCGAAAATGTTATCCATAACTCTATCAAAATGACCAAATGTTATCCATCTCTATCCTATTCTCTGTACCACCAAGATGAATAACATTTTGGTTATTGGCGGTGCCATAAAGCTCCACTTTTCCCTTTGTTCATTTCGTGTCTGTTCGAATATGAGAGATGACAATGGGTATCTGAGTCTCGAGGCACAGATACCGATGCAATCAGGGACTGTTCCGAAACATTCTGCTGCAGAAGACAGTACGTGAGAGCGGCGAAGGCACCGGTTCGTGGGCGATTGCAGATGGTCGTAAACTTTTACGCGAGAATTTCCTGTCATTCAGTCAGAATGCCTCGCTATTTGGCACTCAGTATCAGAATTGTTTTGCCTCGATATAGGTAAAGCAGTTTCTTCTAGTCTCAACATGCTTGCATCGCCTTAGGACAACTGCAGTGTTGTGCTGTTACACTTCCCGCCTTCTCGCTTCCTTCATTACTGCCATTTGTATGGCGCCGCTAATAAACCTAAAAGCGATCGTTCCTCATTTGCAAGCTTCTCTATGGACAGGTTGTCCAGTTTCAGACATCATTAGTAAATGCACTAATCAAATACCGCGAATAAACCTCCAATTTTACGAAACGGACTCCACGCAAGCTTTAAATTTCAATTTGTTTATAAATAAGAAAGCGTTCAGTATTCGATTCCATAATTGAAGCTCGGTGGGTTTTTTTGTTGTTTTATTTTTTAAATATTCCTATTCGATTCAATCCGAAAATTTTGCACTTCAGGCTCACCTAATACATACATATACAAGGACACTTTTTTATCAGATGCTCAAGCACAAAAGGTGCACCCCTGGAGATCGCATAAAGCGACCCCGCTTTCAGCGAACAACTCACCAAAGGCCATAAATAAGGGTTTGATTAAAGCGATTAGTGCATTCAACCAACGAGAGTAGTACATGTGGAATATCAACATTTTTGCCTTTTCCACCGCTTTAAGGCTTTATTTATTTACTTTATTTATCTATTTATTAATACTATCAGCCGTAAGACCTTTACAGGGCGAATGCAGACAATACAACTCAACAAGTGTACACAGCCAGAAGTACAAACTTTTATACACACCTAGTGCAATCAACTAGAAACCCCACAACCACCATAACACAATCATCTAGCGGCTTTGTGATACAGGTCGCATGCACAACAGATTTAGCGACCAATAGTTACAACAGTACGCTGGGTTTCAGACCAGTGAAAATCGAAACCTCCGCGAAAGACATGACAAGAAAATGACAAGAATGTCGATTTGGATAAGTAACGCGACAAACAACGTTAGAAATTGAGCAGATTATCTGCTTGTAAAAGGTCCTGATGCAGGCCATTCGATTCAGCTATTGTTTTTGGAAAGAAACAGTACTTAAATGAGTTAATTCGGGCCGTAATGGGTGTAATTTGAGCTTTCTGAGAAGTTCGCACAGCTCGTGAGAAACGCTGCTTCAAGTATGGGGCTTGTGTTTAGGTTGAAGTGATTATTGCGCAACAGATAAAGGAATTTTAGCCTGGCGACCTTTCTTCGGTTTGAAAATGAAGGTAAGTTTAGCTGACAGAGCATGTCAGTCACTGAATCTGGAAATTTATATCTACATAGAATGAACCTATTCGCCCTTTTCTGAACTTTATCAATCTATCAAGTTGGTTTGTCTGACGCGGATCCCTATACGACGCTCAGCATATTCGAGTGTTGGACGTACCAGCGCGAGATAGGCAGTTTTGCTTTTGGAGAAGCAAGATTCAATTTTCCTCTCATGAACCACAACTTCGATTCGGCTTTTGAGCATATGTTATTGATGTGCGTATGCGAGCTTAGATTTAAGACTTTGGGGAATTCGAGGGCACGAATGAAGGCTAATTATGATAGTACTTGATCAATAACTTCCTCTTCAAGGCCGCATCAAGACGAATCATTAGTGGAGGATTCCCATCACATCCTTGTGCAGCGCTCCATCATGTTTCGCACGGAGCGCGTTGCGGCGTGCTTTGATGCTCCCCTGGAGGAGGCCTCCAGGGGAGGCCTCCAGGGAGGCCACCGAAGGCGGCGCGCGTTGCATTTGTCATAATGAATGAACGAGCTCATTATTCTTCGCAAAGCTGACCATGACACCTCTTATGCCACTCATCTTCTAGCACCTTGCTTTGGCGTTGCATACCCCGGTATGATCAGTGCTTTCTGGTTTCCTTGTGGGTGGATGCAGATAGATGTATTATACAAATAGATCCGCATAGTTTCTTTGGCTTTCTTCGTTTGGCTATAAGAAAAATATAGAAGGTTAAAGAGACAGAAAGAGGAAAGACAAAACTTTTCCCTAAGGCTCCCAAATGGAGAAGTCGTCTGTTATACCCGTTTATTATGTTCTACTGCGCTCAATATGAGTTGCAACATGAGAGTCCGCTTTCTTTGTGTATGTGCAAGCGCTGCGATACAGTACCAGTATGGCAACATGGCAGCGCCTACCCCTCCCTCCCCCCCTCCCCCCCCCAAAAAAAAATTGCGTAACACCGTTCCCGTTACTGGTAGAGCACCCTGTTTACAAGAAAAATGACACTTGGCAGTTTTATTATTGAAAGAACTGACTGGTGCCTGCCGTGTTGCAACTCATATTGAGCTGGATAGTATCTCTATATTGTTTACTATATAGATGCGCATTTTCTTTATTGTATACTTGTCACGCATGCGGCTTTTTACTTGTCGCCCGCGGTTGCGGCATTCTGCGCAGACTCGTTTACCTATAACCGGGCGAAAATCTCTCTCTCAATTTTGTTCGATGATCGAGTGCTGACACGGTTCACGAGGTCTCCCAGGTAGCCTACGTTCCAGAGACAATTTGTTCTTCTGGACACTCGCTGTCAAAACGCTGTTGCGAGTAAGCGCGGCAGCAGTAGAGAGCGAATTGACCTCCGGCCCGCCATCCGCATCAACGCGAACCGCGGAAACAGCGCAGCGAGGAAGCACTCTGCCCCCGCCGCAGACGCATTCAGGCAAACGATGCGAAACTCGTGTGGGTGCCACTGATCAAAGTTTTGTTTTTTATTTCGAGCTTTGTGTTTGTCAAGAAAAAAGAGACGTTCAGGAGGTGACATAAAGCGACGGCAGAAATTGACTATGAGCCGTGCATTCCCAGCGCTATAGTCAGTTTTATGAAATGCCTTTCGCTTAATCTATCGGCGGAGTTGAGTCTATCTGCAGCGAAGCGTACGCCATCTCCTACACATAGTGTTCGTGTGACAAGAAATATCGTGCCACTTCTTTATTATTTTTGATGTTGGGTAGTATACGTTTTCTCAGACGATCATAACCTGGGAGCAGCGAACTCGACGTCGTCGCTTGTCACTGTCGCGGGAAACACTATCCGACTTTCTCAGCTAGGAGAAATCCGCCTCCATTCCACCGTGTATGTATACAGCGTAGCTGTTGCCAACGTCAGACACGCACAACCGACGTAAGACGACGTTACGTGCGCAAGCACGTGTGGGGAAGTAGAGATGGGTCGCTCAAGGGCGAGCCGGATCCTTTGAGCCGCTCATTTTAAAGAACGAGTGAGCCATGGTTCCGTAAAAGAGAGCGGCGGTTCTTTAACAGAGGAAGCCGCGGTTCTCTATCCTTCAGTGAGACGTGCCGTGCCTTTCCTTCTGAGCCGGCTCTTCTGAGTGTGACTTCGGTAGTTCACGGTCTTTCTCTGCGTTCCAACCGTTCGACCACGTTCGTTCGAGTTCAACTCAACTCAGCTCTGCTCGGACTCGGCTGCCGGTCTGATATTGTCCTTTGCCATCGCTCTTCTCCGCTTGAGTGTAGCCCCGCTCAGCTCATTGGCTCACGGCTCACAGGGGAGACATCGCGCCAGCGTCTCGTTTTCCGAACGTTCTCTGGCACTATACTTGCACGCTCGTGTTTCGCCACCGCCGCACTTTCGCCAGCGGTCGCCAGCACGGCGAGGCGGGATTAAAAAAAACGCCGCCTACTCATTGGCATATCGTACGTTGCAGTATATCAAAGCCATGTTATCGTCAATATCAGCTAAGAAAGGTTCATTAATATTAAACCTGCGCTCTTTAAAAAAATTGCAGTTTTGACCGGAAGGCGAAGCATCGATTGCGATAGAAAACTAGTGGACAGCTATACCAAGTAAGAAGAGTAGTTTTATCGGCCATATAATGTTGCAAACGTAGGCATCCTAACTAAATTAACAAGCACGGTGTCATGTGCACACAAACTAACATGAACGCATCTCACTCGATGACCGCGGACGCTCGCTGTCAAAACGCTGTAGTGAGTAAGCGCGGCAGCAGTATAGATAGCGAATAACCTCCGGCCCGCCGCGCGCATCAACGCGAACCGCGAAAACACAGCGCAGGGAAGAAGGACTCTGCCCCCACTGCAGATGGCTTTCAATATAAAGCCACCCCGGCACGTCCTGCACAGCCTCGTAATGCACAGCCCGCTAATGCACTGGGTGGCTGTCCTTGGAGAACCCTTGTGACGTGGGTTGGGTTCCGCTCGTCATCAGTAAAGCTTAAGGGATCCTTTTCGTCACTGTAGAGCGGCACCTTCAGCGGCACATACCTAGTTAGCCAAGTGGGCGTCAAATAGTTTCACTGGCGACCAGCACAAACCGAGTGTCACGTACCCTGTACTTAAAGTCGGCGTCAAAGAGTTCCTTCGAACAGCGGTACCTACGCGGTCCCGCGTCTGAAGTGACCCATGTCGGTGTGAAAGAGGTTCCTTGGTGAGCGGCACGTATGTACAAATTACCACATATTCAGTGAATGAAGCTGGTGCGATGGTTGATTTCTTACCCTGTTACCTCAGCATAGCAGCCCGATGCGCTACCCATTCGACTACCCATTCGACTACAAACTACCCATTAATCTACGTGGGCGGGAAAACGGTTCGATACAAACATACACAGATAGCCCCCGGAAAGTGCCTGAAGTACATTAAGAATGCTAACAAAGTAAAAATCACCGCCCCTTCCCCTTCGAGAAGATGGTCGGACAGCGAAGCTGTGTTAGTTACACCGAGTGTTAAAAGTGTTACATGTGCATGTGTTCCACATGATGCAAGGGCGTAAACACAAGTAAACACAGATCTACAACGGGAACTTATATTATATTGAAGAAGAAGAAGAAGAAGTTTCGGCAGAAGTTATTGCGACATCTGCCTTTTTTTTTTCTTTTACTTGGCGTTTCTTGTTTGCTTGTTTTCAAATATCAATTTTCTTAAGTATTCCCACTGCCGCCCGATTCTTGGCCTTATCCCCCTTATTGGGTGCGAGCCATGACAGAGGTACATCATCATCATCATCATCATCATCATCATCATCATCATCATCATCATCATCATCATCATCATCATCATCATCATCATCATCATCATCATCATCACCACACGCTCTTTTCACATGGGCTCCACCGACTATCGACGTTTTAGCCGAAAACTCGTCAAGTGCACTTGCCTCGAGTATCCGATCTGGTTCCACTCGACAAACGCTTTGTTTCAAGACTAAATTCAAGTCCGTGAGTGAATATTTCGTCATCCCACGCGACTTTGAAATTCGAAGTGGCGGAAGCCCCGCTAGGCCTCGATAGGCTTAGCGCGTGAGCGACCGCCTCACCAGTTGTTAATAACAGGATTGCTCCTGCCGAGCGTAGGAGATGGCTACATCAGAAGATATGGACCTCCAAATAACTCCCCCGACTCCGAATACCAACGCGGACGAAAACGGGGACACAAGACTAATTTCCGAAGCGGGGACTAGCAAAAGTCAAGGGATCGCCGCCCACAACCAGGCGACGGACGGCTGGCAGTTAGTCCTATCACGGCGGCAGCGAGAGGCTGCCAAGCACAACGACAGGGAAAAGGCTTCCAACAACAAGAATAAGATTACCGGACAGCCATCAGCAGGCGGCGCGAAAGGAGACGGGCATAACGGCGAGACAGGCACAGGTCGTCGCAACATGCGCCCGACGAAGGGGAAGCCTCTACCACCATTACCGAAGACTGACATCAAGATAATACTGAAGCCCCACAAGGGACTAATGCTCAAGGAATATCTTAGAACAGAAATACCACAAGCGATTATTCGGGCTACCGGGACGATAATCATAGGAAACGGACCAAACCAACGGAAAATCACAGGAGGGGATTTCATACTGCGAAGCCGAGAGGGAACGAATATTATAATCGTCTCCACACCTTCATTGGAAGTGGCGGACGTCATTCGCCGAATCACATGCATTGAGCTGCGAGGCAAACGACACCCCTTCAACGTGTATGTAGCGGATCCAGAAGATAGCTACAAAGTGGTAGTGCACGGATTCCCATCACACACCGAATCGGCTGATCTCGAGCAACACCTGCGAGTCAGGACCCAAGGAGTCAGCATCGAAAGGGCCCGAATGCTAGGAAGCTCAAACACCGCTCTCCTCACCTTCTCGGGAGGCACGCGCCTCAAATGCGTGTACTACATAGGAGTAGAGATGCGGTGTACGGAGTACAGGCCGACAATCCAAATGTGCCTGGAGCGCATGCAAGAGGGACACCAAGAGGGAGCGCATGCAAGAGGACACGAATGTGAAGTGAAGTGCACATTGTGCAGGGCGGCGGGGCACGAGACGCGTCGGTGCCCGAACAGACTGATTGCCGCCAAGCGCGGGAAGACGACTCGCCAGTCTCGATCGCGGGAGCGGTCGAAACAGAACAACAAAAAGGCACCGGGGCGCTGGTTCGAGTCGACGGAGTAGGAGGACCTCTACTGGCGCCGATCGAGATCCAGATCACCCCACGGAAGCAGAGCGATAAGCAATACCCCCTCGAGGGACCCCTCCAGCTCCAGGGCTTCGCAGCGGTCGAATTCGCCACTGCCTAAAAAACAGCAGGTGAGCTGGGCGAGGGTTGTTTCTCCCACTGCTCCAAAACAGAATGCTGTTGAAAATGATAAACGTATTCTGAAATTGGAAAAGGAAAACGCGCGACTAAGAGAACAGCTCTCAGGAGAAGAACGCAAACGAAAATCACTTGAGAAACAAATGTCAGAGTTAGAGGCACACCTCAATAGCACAATACAACAGCTGGATACGCCGCGTCAGTCTAAAGGAATAGCCAAAACAAAGGCGGCGGCAGATATAACCTCGGTCTCCGCGCGGTCTCCGACAACCCAAATCTCAAATAGCGCACAGATAACGGCAACGCAGATCCAAACAATGATCGCGGAAAACCTGAAAATATTCATGCATGAAATGATGACGTTAGTTAACCAAAAGCTAATGGAATTTCAGAAACTATGCACAAATGACTTCGAGAAACACAAGGTATTCGTGGCGGAACAGCTTAAGGCAGTCTCGAGGGCTGTTCCCACCAAAAAACGCGCAATTGCGATAGGAGCGCGTTCGGCAAAAACTAAAATAAGCCACTGCGTAACAGAATCCGACTGCTCGGACACAGAAACGTCACGGGCTTAAAATAAGAGTGGGCAACATGGCTAATCACGCTAAGAAATCCCAACGAATACAAAATTCAGAACAATTAGAGATATGGCAGTGGAACTGCCGCTCCTTCTCCAGGAAAGTGGCAGTGTTGCACCAGTTTATCAAAAACTCCGAAATCGCTCCGGACGTGATATGTCTGCAGGAGGTCGGGGCCAAGCCGGCCAAACTGCAGGGATACTACACTCTGAGCGATCCTCAAAATTCGAAGGTCGCCACGCTGGTGAGCAAGTCGATAAACGCTCAATTATACACTTCCGAAAATTGAGGGAGATACTAATTCCATAGTTATCAGTGTGATGCCAAAGAAACGAAGTAAGGCACACGCAATAATCACAAATCTGTACAGTCCTCCCAAAAGCAAAGGGAATGACCTACCCCACATTCTCTCAGCAACGAAAGATTTAGCGGGTACCAGGGATAAGGCACTGATAGCGGGTGACTTTAATGCGCCCCACATACTATGTGGATACGCGAAAACGTCGCCCAAAGGGCTCCTACTCGAGCACACCGCAACGGCCTTGGGCTTACGGTTAATCAATCAAATCGGCAAACCGGCGCGCATGGGTAACAGCGTCAACAGAGACACGGCGCCCGACCGTGCCTTTACAATTAACGTCAGAGAGGCACAATGGGTTTCCTTCGACGAAAATCTTGGAAGCGATCACGATATAATCGGAATAGTGCTCTCGACGCCCAACATACGGAGAACAATAGGAATCACTAGGTTAACCGACTGGCCTCGTTATAGAGCACTCCAGAGGGCGCTGGAGGAGTCGGATACCGCCCCGACCAACATCCGGGAATGGACTCAATTCCTTCAACGAGCACACCGGGACACCACCAAAGCCATTGAGCGCACAGCAGAGGTGCCGGTGATAGACTCTCACCTGGTCAGCCTATGGGAAGAGAGGCGGAAATTGGCCAAGAGGTGGAAAAGACAACGTCTAAACAAACACCTGAGACAACGCATCGCTCTCTTGGCAGAGCAAGCCCAAGGCCACGCCAACGAGCTAGCTAAAAACGAGTGGGCGACGTTCTGTGGAACCCTATCAGGAACTCTGGGAACGACCAGTACGTGGCGAATATTACGGAGCATGCTGGACCCAATGAGCACACATACTGAGAATAACAAGAAGCTCCAAATTATAGCAGACAACTTCTAGGGTACAGACCAAGATCTAGTCCATGCTCTTCAGAACAAGTATATAGGAGCCTCACCCGCGATGGGATCGTCCTACGCGACTAGACAATACGCGGGGGAGGCCAACCCTAAATTAGACGAAAAAATAACGTACGCGGAAGTGTATGAGGCGGCACAATCCGCTGTTAAAAACTCGGCACCGGGCCCAGAGTCAATCACAAATTCAATGATTCGAAACATGGATTTGGTAGCCCTAGCGAAAATAACAAAGGTTTTTAATAGCGAGTACTGGGCCAAGGGAGACTTGCCCCAAAAGTGGAAATTGGCTAAAATAATCATGATCCCCAAACCAAAAAAGAATCCCTCGATCGATACGCTCCGGCCGGTATCGCTCACGTCCTGCCTGGGTAAGCTCTATGAAAGGGTGATCCATAGCAGATTGCAGCGATACCTGGAAGAGCGGAGCTGGTTCCCGGACTCCATGATAGGATTTCGCACGGGTTAATCTTGCCAGGACGCGTTCCTCCTACTTAGAGACGAAAGTTCTAACTAATATACCGTACGGCGACGAGAGATTAGTCCTAGCACTAGACCTCAAAGGAGCCTTCGACAACGTCTCTCACGCCGCAATATTGGAGGAACTCGAACTCGCGGGTTGTGGTGAGCGCACATATAATTACTTAAGAGCGTTTCTTTCGAACCGCGAGGCGAGCATCAGTATTGGCCAAATCACATCGCATTTATTTAAAATGCCTAACAAAGGAACACCTCAAGGAGCGATAATATCTCCTCTGCTCTTCAACATGGCGATGTGTCGTCTCGCGCGCGATCTGGATAGGATACCCGACCTAGGTTACATGCTCTACGCGGACGACATCACGCTGTGGACGAGCAGAGGTTCACTAGGGGATAAGGAATATACGCTCTAAAGCGCAGTATTAGCGGTAGAGAAATTTTCCAGATGGAGCGGCCTGAAGTGCGCGCCCGAAAAATCTAGGTCATCCGGATACACGCGAAAGGCTACAAATCCAGAGTATCCATTAACATCGTAGTTGAGGGTCAATCAGTCCGAGAGGTACCCACGATGCGAGTCCTGGGTTTGTGGCTGCAGAGCGACGGGAGAGCAGTACAGACGCTCAAAACCCTAAAATCCTCAACCCACAACATAGCTCAAATGATACGTCGCGTGACGTATCGAAAAGTGGGAATGCGAGAAGACGATACCCTAAGGCTCGTACAGGCCTTAGTGGCTAGTCGAATCACGTATGGCTTACCGTACCAAATCCTCAACAGGGAGGAGGAAAGGCAGGCCGACACAATAATCCAAACCGCTTTCAAAGCTGCTCTGGGCCTGCCTAAATGTACTTCCACGGAGCGCATGTTAGCTTTCGGAGTGCACAATACTTTCGACGAACTGAGGCAGGCCACTCTATGCGGCAGAGGGAACGCCTCAGCTTCACAAAAACTGGTAGAGCAATATTGGCTAGACTCAATATCCCAGCATACCCCATGTATCTCACCGAACAGGCCGTACCTCTCCATCCTTCGGTGAGATCCAAAATTACACTAGCCCCAATTCCGAAGAATATGCATCCCGAGTACAACAAAGAAAGGCGCAAAGCACGCGCACAACTCATTCAATCAACGTACTCTAATAACCATAGGTACAACACGTACTACACGGACGCAGCTGTGTATGCAGAGGCGCCCGGGCAGCGCTATCAAAGGAGGTACGCACTGGCAGTGGGGAACGTGATCTGCCAGCAGCAAATAACCGCATCGGCCACGGCGGTATCCCCCACCTCGGCCGAAATATTAGCATTGGCGATCGCACTCGCTCATGCGGAGCGTTCGCAGAGGGACTCGGTCGTTGTCATGGACTCGCAGGAGATGTGTCGCATGTTTCTTAAGGGGTACGTGACTGCGGCTAGCCTCGCGATAATCCCCAAATCCTTCAACCACCGTCATCGCCTACTCTGGTGCCCGGCCACGCGGGGGTACAGGGGAACGAAAAGGCTAACGCGTTAGTTCGAGGGTTTACTAGCCGAGCGACGGCGTCCTCTTCTAACCCAAGCCATTCGCACTATCCCTCACAATATCCTACCAATTTAAATGCCAAAGACAAGCTTGCTCATCAGCCCGGAGTCCGCAGAAAATACCCGCCGCCTCACCCATAACTTAGCGGGGAAGAGGCCGCCGATTGGCGTAAAATACAGACTGGGGTATTCTCCCATTTAAAATTGCTAAACGTCACGTATCCCACTGGTTATAGGGCCAACTGTCCTTGGTGCGGTGGCATACCTACCCTAATTCATGTAACTTGGGAGTGCGCTAAGCACCCTCATAGACCAAATACCAGTGACACAATGGAGCAGTGGAAGGCACAGCTCGCCCGCTCCGACCTGGCAAGACAAAAGCCTTTAATTAGCCAGGTCAGCAGGCGGCAGAGGCCAGTGCGGCCCTGGACCGAGAGGCTCCGACCACCCCTCCTTAATATCTTTGCTATTACAATAAAGTTTCTATTAAAGTTTCTGTTATATTATATTGAAACGCTTCGATGTAAGAGGCAGCAGCTCGGTAGTTCCCTGATCGAAACCTGCCTGAGCAGCCGCCAGAGGCATGGGCTGCAGTCACGGACACCGCGCGCGTTCGGTGCGAACGCGGGTAAACGCGGACGGCGTCGGCAGCAGCTCTGCGCGTTGCCTCGTTGGTGCTGCTACATATTTGCGCTTGTCTCTCTCTGTGTGTGTGTGCGTTTTTTTTTTTTGCGTGAGGTTTCTCTTTCTGTTTTGGAGTGGTAGATTTGGAGTGGCAGAAAAAAACAAGATGGAATGCATCATCAGACGAGCTTTCAAACAGGCAATTGGCACCCCATTCACAACATCCAACGATAAACTCTTGGAGTTGGGGCTGCACAACACGCTTGACGAATTAATCGAGGCGCACACTACCGTCCAATACGAAAGACTCGCACAAACCCCAACGGGGTCACACATTCTACAGAAGGTCAAAATTCGATATGAAGCGCAAAACGGCACGAAACTAAGCATTCCACTAGAGACGAGGAGGGAACTTAAAATTCCTCCACTGCCCAAGAACGTGCACCCGGAGCACCACAAGGAGCGACGAGAGGCAAGGGCGCGCCACATTGAGCGCAAATACCATGACGTAGAGCGTGTGGCATACGAAGATGCCGCGGAATGCAGAGAACACAAAGGGGTGTCCGTAGTAGCGGTAAACGCGGACAGAGAACCCCTCGCGAGCGGCACCGTGAGAACGGATAAGCCCGAAGCTGCTGAGGAAGCCGCCATAGCATTATCGGTGGCCTCCACAAAAGCGAGAATTATCATAAGCGACTCAAAAAGTGCAGTTCATTATTTCGCGAAAGGACGCATCTCGCCAGAGGCTCTCAAAATTCTAAACAGTAACAGCAACCGTCATCGCGGGACGATCCAAATTTTGGGGGAACCCGTGTACTCCTCTCTCCCCGGCAACGAGGCGGCTCACAACGTATCTCGAGGACTTACTCCCCGAGCAAGTGAGCCGGCCCAGCCGGGAACGAGAGGAGACCGCACGGTCAACTACAAAGAAATAACCGATTACTATCGGCTGGGAAGGGCCCGGTACCCACCAGCTCATCCCGCGCCAACCAGGAAACAGGCGGTGGCCTGGCGCCTCCTGCAAACAAACACATACCCTAACCCGGTGGCCTGCAGCAGATTCTATCCAGGGCAATACAATGATCAATGCAAGTTTTATGTAAAGGTAGGGCGGATCTGCCACATATTAAAGCGAAGCTTTGTACCTCTACCAGCCAAGGGCTCTGTCGTGTCCGTCGTTGTAAGCAAAAAACGATCCCGACAAACCGCTAACAATTGCAGGTAAAGCAGTATAGCTTACTTGAATTCAGGCATTCAGCGTACAACTAAGCACTCGTTTTCGCAAGAAAACCACAAAAACAAGCTTCAAAGTGATGAGCCAACATGATGGATGATAAGGGCTGCGGGCAAACAACGGAAACAGGCTCGGCGCGGTCCGTAAGATTAGATTGCAGCTGTTGCAAAGTTCTATGGGCATGCTCGAAGGCGGCTCCTTTCGAGCGCCGCCAAATTAAAAACCGGCAGCAGTGGGAGACCCTGCTGCTCAGCTCAGACCAGCAAGACTAGGTCTGGCGCGGGCCGTCCAGCTAGCCGAGGCAGCCGCTGAGACCCAGGGGATCACGGCCGTCTACTAGGTGGAGGGAGGCTGCGGCCGCCCTCGTGATTTCTGGCACTAATAAAAGTTGCCAATCTCTCTCTCTCTCTCTCTCTCTCTCTCTATTTTGGGGTGCATTTTTTCTCGTGCGCAAGTTGCACTGCCCCTTTTTTGCACGCCAGTAATGAGAGCAAGCGACGAGCCGTTCACGAGCCAACTCTCACTGACGCTCGCGGTAGGCAGCTTCTTCCTCAGGAGTACGCACTACTTGTGGTCTTCTCATAGACACATAGCAGCTCCCAGCTGCGATGTGTATTCGTTATCCGAAAGGGCGCGCCGCACAGAAACACTTTCTCTTTCCTCCTCGCGCCCAGCGCTGGCCTCTCACTGGTCGCCTCCTCCCCCAGGGCAGCTCTCCTGCTCTGCTGGTCCCGTGACCTGCGTGACACCGGACAGATGGCGAAGGCTCGACTGTTAAATGGAAACGAACTGTCTTATATATGCACAATGGTGGACACCTCAACCGCAGTTATTCTAAGTGCAGAGAGGAATTTAAAGATTGACTTGTCATTTGTATCGGCGTTAAACACCACCGGGGCGTGGGATGTCTTCCTCCGCGGCCAACGCATGTAGAGGGGAGGGTGCACGAACACCGCAAGAAGATCCATAAGCTCCGAGAACGTTTCTTTCCCAGAAAAACCCTCCGAGGGTGCAAACACGAAACATGCCGGGCGCTGCTCGCTTGTTGTCTCGAACTCTGTCTTGTTAGAATTTTGTTGACTGTTCTGCAAGGGCGCAGACGTCTGCTGGCGTTTATTACCTTCTTTCTTTTCTGTTATCTCTTTTGAACGCAGCGATCTTCACATACCATTGTCCCTTTGAATGGGTAAGAAAGCGATGAAGGCTCTGAACTCAAACTTTGAACCTGCTTTCAAGAACAAAATATGCTCCTTTTTTTCTCTCTGTCTCTCGCTTCGTCATTGCTAACGTACCTACTGTGTTGGAATGGCTTATACGACAGGAGAGGAAAAAACTCGCACCAAAATTAAGTCTGGGCTGAACCTCAGCTCAGATTAGGTTGCTTAATTTACTCTGCTCTGCAGTGACGTCGAGCTCATCAACAATCCCAAGGGCAGCATACATTACGGCAAAGGCTCAGTCTGAGAGAAAGAGAGAAATAAATAACTTTATTTAGCCCAAAATGTGGTTAGAGGAGGGGTATAATGACTAGAAGCCTCCCCCGTACCCCCTTTAGACGGCGGCCGGCAGCCCCTGGGCGGCGGCGGCGTCTTCAGTCATTTGGACTACTCTTGCTTGAACATCCGGGTCCGAGCTGAGCAGCACGGTCTCCCATTGCTCCTCATATCTTATTATTAAACTTGGTGGTTTTGTTTTGACCTGTTATTGTTACTATATTGTTTCCTTGGGAATGTCCAGATTATGTGTTGAAATATGCTCTCTTGTTACAATGCTTATATTTTTCTGTGTATACCCCTTGGTGATAGTGACTGAAGGCAATAGGGTTGGGGAATGTGTTGGTTTGTATTAGCCGCTAAGCCACCAATTGCCACTTGTTTACCGAGCAATGTGCTGCCGGGTATCTAGCCCTGGATAGCCGGGTATCTAGCCCTGGATGATTTCCCTAAAGGAAATCAGCCTATCTTTGCCCGACCGCCGGATTGCGAATGCGTTGTGTTGGTGTTGGTGACGTCGTCTCGGTCTGCGAAACTTCGAGCTGCGTCATGCACATTCGATGATTTGTATTCCCCTGACTCGGTCTCCGTGGAAACCAGCCTGGAGGATTTTTTGCGCCTTTGGCAAGATGCGTCCTTTAGCGTTATTTAATATGGCGGACTTGCAATCACTTATTATTTTATATTTGGGAGAAGTTGTCATTGATAGTGCAATGGCCACGTCTTCTCCTACCTCTGGCGTGGTGGTTAGGACTGTGCCTGACGCAATTGCTTATCCTTGATTATTGACTACTACCACTGCCATGGCATCTTGATGTTCGTAGTCGGTCGGGTCTACATATATAGAGCACATCTTTAGAATTTTCACACCTTTTTCCTAATGCTTTGGCTCTTTCTTTCTTCGTTCTTCGTTGTGCGAAGGATGCATGTGTTTGGGTAACGGAGGGATATCTAGGTGCCTGCTAATATACGCTGGTATATCTGTTTTGATGTCAGTTCTGGGTTCGTAGTTGATGCGCAGTGATTCTAGAATATGTCTTCTGGTTTCACTTTTGGAGAGCCTCTCCATTTGGGCAATTCTGTGAGCTTCTATCAAATCTTCTATGGTGTTAAGGAGTCCCAGTGTCTCGAAACGTTCATTCGAAGTGGAGACCAGGATCCCCAGAGCTTGCTTGTAGGCTTTCCTGATCATGACGTTGCTTCTTTTCTTTTCTTCAGTTTTGAGGTCTAAGACTGGCACTACGTAGACGATCCGGCTGAGAACCAAGGCTTGAATCAGTCTAATCAAGTTATTTTGTTTCATACTGTGGTGTTTATTTGCTATGCGCGAAATAAGACGCGTTGTCTGATATGTAATGTAACCAGCCGACACGCGTGCTGGCCTGCATGCCTGCGTGCATGCGTGCGTGCGTGCGTGCGTGCGTGTGTTTTTCTCATACTGTGACCGGTGGCATTCTTGACTATACCTGTGAATACTGGGAAGTTTGGCCATCCCAAAATCTTAATCTTCATGAAAAAACGAACAGAAAGAAGTAAGACGATATAATTACTTCTTTCTCCTCAAAATCCATCATGTTTTCCTGCACGGCGCACGTACATCGTGTGCCACTCACGAAAAAAACTAACACCTCGTAACGATGCCAAAGTCTACGATAGAACAGCGGTAGAACAGCGATAGAATTACGATAGAACAGCGGTCTGCACATACGTAACGGTTTCACATTTTCTCTGCACGCCCCAATTTTGGCGGCACCTAAGTGAAGTTCCGTATGGTTACGCGTAGTTTATTTATTGTTATTTGCATCCTATGAATCAAAGTCATCACCTCGAGTTGTTTACGAAAGCGATACCCCAATCAGAGAAATGTTTGCGTGGTTTACAGCCTGCGGGTCTGCAAAATACAGTTATACAAATGACCGGCAATTGCCTGCGGGATACCGTTCACGACTGCGTGCGTCAGCGAATGCGCGGACGTTCGCTCACTTATGACGTGCGAGCTATCCACGGAACTTATTCGCTCCAAAAATAGCAGTCTCGCGAAGTCATTCGTTGTAGTTTGGGCGGCCTGCGCAAGCTGCCGAGAACGCCGTTTATAATTGGATTCACGTGTCACTCACATGAGCACCCCTTCCCTTATCTCGCGAAATGTGGAGAACGTTGCGAACGTTGATGTGCTCTATGTTTCTCATATGTAAACAGTGCGCATAATAGAGTGCCGCGAGATATTTTGGGCAGATACGATAAACTGTTGTTGGGCCGTTGTCTCTCATTTGATGTTCATGTTTTGTTCTGTTCTAAGATACTTCTTGATTCTTTTGCGGTTAGTAGTCGATGTTCCTGGTCGAGCAATAAATGTACGCAAAGAAGGACAGCAATACTGTATAAACGCACCGTTCAAAGTTAGCTATTCTTGCTCGTAGGAGGCTCGCAGTGTTTATTAATGCGTCGCAGTAGGAAAGAAACAGAAGGCGATGCGCATGCGTGGTGTATGGGGGCAAGGGTGATTTTGGTATCTACTTTTTCATACAAATGTAACGCTAACTTATCTAAAAATAAATCAGTTGTTAGTGTTCTGTTATGCGTTTTGTGTTCCAAAACATTGCACTCAGAAAACTTCTTCAGCGCAGGGTCTCTCTGCAGTAGTAATGTCAGTTGCCTTTCGCAAATAACTAGATGCGTTTCGCAAATAACGAGAGAAACGTAATCTATATTGCTAACCAATGAAAGGATCACGCATATGCAATGAACCATGTATATGAAAAAGACTGCAGAGGACTTTATTTCAATTGTGAATGGCACCCGGTCGGAACAGTTGCAGAACCAAAAGAAATGAAACGACCCGAATCCGTGGACACGTCGCAATCTGCAAATACATTGTTCATGCCATGTGTTGTGTTTCAATGCACCGTTCTTCAAAACTAGGAAAGCTTAGTTTACATGGGCAGACATCATGAATATGTTCTGGCTTCTTTAGAGCGCAACTCTTAGACGCCTGTTCATGCGTTGAGCGTCGGCGTGCCTTGGCATGCCTCGGCGTTGTCCCTCGGCATAACTGAACAAACGAGCACAGCTGAAGGATGAAAGGGCGAAAGCGGAGCGCATCGGGGGATGAAAGGCGGTGAGAGCGAAGAGAGCGCGAGAATGAAAGCGGAGGAGGAGGGTGCAGCGGAAAGCATGAGGAGGAAAGCGGAGGAAGACACTTTGAAGCACCACCAGATGACGCTCACGTCCTCGCATACGCAGAAGCGGCGGCATCGGTCCTGCGGGGAAAAAAACCCAGAAAGTTCGCCTTCGCGCATAGCGTTCGCCGCAAGTGTTTCCCGGTAAAGATTACGGTTGCATAAGCTTACAGTTGCCAGCACGCGGCAACTGTGTGGTCGGTCTATATAAGCGCCGTGCGTCGAGGCTCTTCCAGCCGGTGCGGTGATCGTTGCGATGCCTCAATATATCGCGAAGTGAAAACACGTATAGAGCTGCGCTTCAAATTTCGCATTAGAGAATATCGTAATCGTCGTTTTTTTTACTGAGCTTCTTTTATTGTGTAAGCGCAATTTCACTAAAATTCTTCAAATAGAGCGCTCGTGTGTGTCATCTGTTCTCTGGCCACGTGATGTGTCCTCACTCAAGTCCAAAAGTCTTTTTAGACAATGATTGTCTCATGGAATGGAGTCCTGTGCGGTATTCTCAAGAACCTGCCGCTAGACAAAGCTATCTTCTAGACCTTCAGTCTCGTAGTGAGGGCGGAATCACAGGACAAGAGGATCGAGCCATATACCTGTCATCTACTAAGCCAAAGCGCGCACGTCAACGACTCGACACGCTTCCGCATTCTGCTCGACCTGGAGAGCCTGTGCCGAGCCCCATAAAACAGCAACGCCAGTCGTCAAGGACCAACGTTAAGTCAGGGATGAGAGAAAATGAAGGGCGGATAAATGTTCACGCATAATCATAACCCGCTGGCCTCACGGGCCCGAACTGGGTCGTCTAATAGACTTCTTACTTGGCATGATGTCCCTGTGGATGAAAGCGACTTTGTCTACGACCATAAATGTGCTCGCACATTTCTCGCCTGATGACTGGTTCCGTCCGCGTGTCATAATGTTTTATAGCGTGACGTATACTCTGGTACTCTCTGTTTTTTTAGGGGCGAAGCTCCTTATGGCGGCACCCGTTCCGTCCCCGTCGTAGTAGTAGTAGTAGTGTGTAACCAGTCTGAGAAAAATGAGAAAAAAATTCCGAAGTTGTGTCCGTAGCGCGGAATCGAACCAGGGACCCCTCGCTTCCGAGCGCGTGGCGTTAGCCCACTACGCCACGAAGCGGACATGGACAAACGCACCACGATGGCTATAAATACCCAATTGCGGAACGCTGTTCGATAGAGTTTTAGTATAGCGTAAGACAACGATGCGCCGCTAAGCGCAAAACCATCTAGCTGCGAGTAGTCAAAGCAGCAAACTGAGCAGCTCGACAACCAAACTAGCCGTGTTGATCCACGCCAAGCCTTGAAACGAGCCTGCATGTCAAGCGTTCGAGCCGAGGGTGCCACCATGTTTGCAACGCTAAAAACTTAGCGAGCGTTTAGCGTCTCCGCTATATTTCAGAAATAGCGGACGCACGCTATCCGCAAAACTGAAATAGCGTTCTGAGCATGCGCAGTCTGACCCCGCTATTTTATTGCGTTTAGCGTGGTGCCATTTCCGCAATACTAAAACTGTCTATTAACGAAAGGCCGCGTTTCTAGCGCGTTTCTAACGCGTTTGTGCTAGCGCGTTACGGCCCGTGTAAGAAGCTGGTGTAAGACGCTGTGGCCTCTCCACCTTACCTTCAACGCGTTTCGAACGCGCTGCCCAAAGCGGTGGCAAGTCAAGTTCAAGTTGAGGAGCGTTTATGAATACGGGGGGTATACTCTCTCAGCAGTCATGTGATGGCGTCGGCAAACGCGGTGCACGTTCCGGCATGTGTAAATGGCTGCGTAAGACGCTGTGGCCGCTCCCCCTTACTAGAGAGTACTGCACGTTTCTAACGCGTTTGTGCTAGCGTCCCCTTAAGCGGGAGATCCGATGATTCCCTCCGGAGCTTCGCCCACTCATCATCATTCACCCCGTGGATATGCTGCGATTTTTTTTTCTTGTTGCCAGGATAGACGTGTTTACGCGAGCCTTCATTACCGTGAGTCATCTAGACGAACGCTTCATTTCTGTTTTTTCAGCACCTTCTAAAGCATCTGCCGAAACAAAGTTCGATTTAGCAATTGTCCTCAGTCTTTGTGTGCAATTAATATCTTGTGTTTCCCTTAGGCGCACCTAGCCTGTTTGGGCTGATTTCGAACTGTCAACCGCTAGCAAGCGTAAATATCACCGACGTCACAATTTGACAGCTCCCCAAAATATTATATTTTTTATATTTTTTATTGCCATAGCAATTCTTTGGACACTCCAGGCACATTTTCGCCATCGTCAATGGCGTCGCCGTCGTCGTGATATTCAGTATAACGTCCAAGTGCTATATAGCATCTTGGCCGCGCACCGTATTCTGTGGATGCGAGAGAAAGCGTGCGATGGTTAGCCGAAATGGATAGCGGCCAGACCTCGCGTACACACGGGAGGAAGGCTGGAAGGCGATGCGCGAACTGCCGCTCTTCCTCACATCAGTGTTTTGACAGCGAGTGTCGGCGGTCGTCAAGTAAGATGTTTTCATGTTTTCTTGTGCGCGCGTGTTACCATGCTTGTTAATTTAGTTAGTAAGCAAATGTTTACACGCTTTTACCGCCAATAGAACTAGTATCCTTACTGCATATCGATCTCTAATAATTTGCTGATGCAATTGATCATTCGCCTGTCGAGCGAAACTGCGAGATTACTTTTCGAAACCTCGGCGCGTCTCCTCTAGAGAAACTATTTAACGGCATTGTTTCATTTACATTCATTTTTCGAAATGCCGAGAGTGCGTAATGAATGTTTTTCCACGTATTAGGATGCACAAGAGGTCAATATGGCGAGAATTGTTTGTGTTATGAAGTCAAGGGTTTCTCTTGCTTCTCGAAACAAAATTGTAGGCTCCATGTGCAATGCGCTACACTCTAGTAGCGCTGAGAGCAATTCATGCGAGCAGAATTAACATTACTTGATCTATAGGGCGCTATAACGTAAACCTATTCCACACTGTTTTCATTCAATCTCCTGATGTCTAATTTACGTAATCACCGACGCAAGCATTGGGCGATGACCCGCAGCGTTGTCTGAATAATCCAATCAAACACTCTCCTCGTTTATAGGAGGTCATCTTTGATCCCTTTCAAAGCCAATAACATTGCCTACAATCAGCGGTTTTTCTTATCTAATTGGCTGACAAGAGGCGAGGAGCACGCTCTAGTGGAGAGGATTTCGATGAGGCCGAGCCAGCACAGTGAAAATAGATAACCGCATGAAGAGGGTAGTGCCGGCTTCTCCGATTGGTCCGCTTCGCCTTACTTAACTTTCGGTGGGTGGTCGGAAATCGTGGCGGCGTGCAACGGAAGGATAAGAATGCCACTGAAACGGATCCTCAGCAAGGAAGAGTTGGTAGAGCGATGTCGTATACGTGCCCAAAGGGCTCGATAACTTTTTACTGCCACTGCAAAATGTTTATCATGCGCAAATAAATACAAGCTCACCGGCAGGTGCGAGTAGCGAGGGCCTGAGCGATCGACGGGCAGCCATCTTCTATTCCTTTCGGAATGGGGCAATCTCTGGCTATTCAGAAAAATTTTCAGTTTTGTTCGACATATTAATGCATTTTTTTCGCGTACACCTCACTTTGACGCTGTGAGTTTTCGTGGTTTTGTGTGGCCGCGTGGCAGACAGGCGAAGTGGGCGCAGCCCGAAAACATTGGACCAATAGCAGAGGGTTAATGGTGAAAAGGCGTCGAATCAGGAATAATTATTTTTCTTTTGTGCGGTTTAATCATGCATAATCAGTGTGTACACGTTATATCAGATGGGGAGCTATTGCGGTTTTTGTGACGTTGCGTGACAGACAGGTGAAGTTGAGAGTGGCCCGAAAATGTTTTGACCAATCGTGGTGGGCTGATTGCAGAACTGGAATGGAAAAATTTGGAATTGCTTTACGTTATAGCGCCCCTAGTTTCTAACTAATCGCGACTAACTATACGTATAGTAACTTCCTATGCAGAACTAATTTCTGGGAAAATAACATGAGAAAGCGCATGAAGCGCTGAATGAAGGGCTAATGAACTGGGCAGTTATTCAGATCTGATGCCATCTTCAGTTGCTTATTTCAAGTTATTTGAAACGTGCAGTAGGTGAGTACAGGTTTACAAACAATAAGGCAGGACGGTATACGTGGGAAGGGCGATTACAGGAACGTAGTCAAGCCAGTACAGTGCATGATCCCAGCGTTCGTGTGGGACCAGTGCCTCCTCGAAAAAATAGAGGAGGCGCTGGTGTGACCCATGCGAGACGTATGGCGGGAACTATCCAAGATGCAATTAAATTCAGTTTGCGCTTGTAGACAGTAAGCTATATCCGTTACATCATAGAGTGATCGCTATTTACCTCCCAGAATTTGAGGACTATTAACAGTTTTGATACTGTTATTGCCGTGCTGGCAGACGTAAAATGTATCAAATGTGACACAATTTCGATTCACGCACTACGCTCGTATTGATCTTTTTTTCTTCTTTCTGGGGTTTTACGTGGCAAAACCAGTTCTGATTATGAGGCACGCCGTAGTGGTGGGCTCCGGATTAATTTTTATTACCTGCGGTTCTTTAGCATATCAAAACTCACATACTACGCTTTATCTCACATGCTACGCTAGTGTAGAATCTCAATAAAACACTTCCAATACCCATAGTGAGACCGTATTTACGTTAAGAACGCTGCGGCGTCGATGTTTCAGGACTGGAAAATCTTAAGTAAACGAATGTGTAGAGCACTCAAAATCCGGACGAGCAAGTTGAGATGTCTGATCGTATAGGCGGGGCAAGAAAAAGTGTCTGCACGTGAAATCATTTAGCAAGGACTCTTAAGATTACAAATAAGATATCCGGTATATCAGAAAGTCCCCCTCTCGTCAGAAATCGAATCAATGGAATATGAGAAATCATCCTTCTAGTCGTCCGCGAGGATGTGTTGCACTTCGCATTCGAACCTTAGTCCCTCGCCAGGTCATGCATGTCGTAGTCCATATCTTTGGTACTTTTTCTTCTTTCAGTTGAAATTACGCTAATCAGAGGTACCTTATCTCGACACTTCCTCCAATCTTGTGTATGTCCAATATTTCACTCATCATGGCTGGGCGAAGTTTCGTTGGAACTTGGATGTGTATAAAAGGTGTTTTAACCAGTCATTCATAAGGATTGTTCTTCTCCCTTATTTTCAGAATTTCGCCGAGCGTGCGCTGAAATAAAGAAAGGGCAACGCCGTTCTAAACTTCCGATCTTTCTATGCGGGCCCATAGAAACGTTGACTTGAGCGCAGTATGCATTTAACACCTTTAGTCATGCTGTTCGTTCCTGCAAAGCTTGATGCTCCCCATACTTGTAGTTTCAACTGAAATAAATTATGACTTTCCTGTTTCCGGAAGGAACAGTCGATGCTTCGTCGCCTCCCCCCGCCATTCGTCCCTCTCTCTGCTGTTTTCTGAGACCCCCAGTGAGGGAAAAGCCTGATGGACAGATGGAAGCTTTAGGTGAGCAAGATTAAGGACTCTGGCGCATAGGAATGACGCAGAGGAACCTGGACATTTTGATATATATATATATATATATATATATATATATATATATTTGCCACCGTGAACACCATGGAAACATTTTTACGTTTTCCGAAGAAAACAAAAGGACAATCCAGACTTTATTTACAATAGGTCTGCCTCTCTGCTCGAAGCAAACGTAAAGAAACAGATGTAATTCCGGGATTTAACGTGTAAAAACGACTGTATGATTGAGGCACGCCGTAGGAGGCACTCCGGATTAATTTTGAGCCTCTGGGCTTCTTTAACGTGCACTTAAATTTAAGTACCTACATGAGCGGTTTTGCATTCCGCTACTATTGTAATACGGCCATCGCGGCAAGAATTGAGTCCGCGACATCGCGCTTAGCAGCGCTATGCCATAGCCACTAAACGACAGCGGAGGGTCGAAGCGAAAGTAGTACGGTGTACACGCAATTTTTGGGAAACGCGCACTCCTTCGGCTAGCAGCTGTTTTCCTATACGCTTGCTGCAGCTCGCTGGCTGCGATGTGGTTCGGTCTGCCTGCGTTTTCTGCTCCGTTCGTTTCCGTAAATCCCTCCGGTAAAGCGTTGCGGTTGATGAGGCACTGTGAGAAAAAGGCCACCTGTGCAATTCCCCCTTAGAGGCAAGCGCATTCTGACAGAGATGGAAAGTTAATGTTTTGTTCGCTCCGCGCACTCTTTGCGCGCTGCTCTTCGAACCTGCTCGGTTATTACATGCTTTCGGTTTCTATCTTCGTCCTATGCCACTCACATTTTTGCTCAACCGCCAAGCGCGCAAGATGTTAGGCGCGACAAGATCGAAATACATCAGCTGCTGTTGGTGCAAAACGATAACGTGGTTTACTGAAAAAATCACAGTGGTCAGCAAGCACTTACCGACTTAAATTGATTCAAGCACGCGACGCACACTGGGGTGCGGTTCAACGCTAGAGGAAGGGACCAGTTAAGCACTGCCCGCATTGATATGAGTTCTATTGCCCAAAACATTTGTAAGAATGTTATTACCTCATCGTTATTCTTTACAAGATTACTGCGCGAGATAAAATGTTCATCTTAAAGCTTTTCAGGCACTGTTCGCCGCCGAAGTCCAGGCTTTTCAAACTAGTGCGAAGGCACGGTTTCAAGCTTCAACTCGCGTCATTCGCACCAGTGCGTGTGCAGAAATACATGCCCGTGTACTACGGTGGCGCGCACGGAGTTTCGCTCGAAAAAGTTAACATATTCCATACATTTGGAACGATCGTAAACAGCTAGCAGTAAATTTATATTTTTTTTGTACCTTTCTGTACCAACGAATCCTTTGTCTTTTCAGTCACATCTACGTGGCCTGTGTGCTTCCCCTTATCTCTATGGAGCGTCGCGGTGGGCGTGTGCCGCACACTCCAAAAGTGTAAATACCATCGAACGAAGCTCTCGCGCATGCTCAAGGCAATTGCGTTGGCCAGTTGTATGATGGAGGCATCGGCTCCCGTGGCTAGTGGGCGATGGTTTACCTGCCCGTGCGATCGATAGGAAACGAGTTGCGACCAGAGTGAGGCTTTGCACGTGGTATCACCGAAGCTTTCTACGGTCTTTTATTGAATGCTCCCTCGCGTTTGCTTTTGTTCTCCTCGGCGAGTTCGAAAATACACCGCTCGATTGAATGTTGATGAAAGTCACGAGTCTTCCTGTTACGCCCTCTCACTATCTCCTTTCAGAATCAGCCACCGCCTCTCTCGACACTCTGTTATACACTGCTAGGTTTTCTTTTTTTCTTTTTTTGCCTTGCTAATTTCTCTCTGTGTTTTTTTTTTCTTCTTCTGTACGCTGTGATCAGCCTTCGTTTTGGACCGAGAATACTTGAACACGACATCTCCGGTCACTATGGGCGTCTGTATCTTTCTTTCTCAGCGAACGCTCATTTCGTCACGCGAGGTCGTTGACCCGGAGCACGTCTTACGCCTTCGTTCGCCGGTGTACTTTCCTTAAAGTATTCGCTGCTTTTTTTTTGTTTTTCTTAGCCTTACAAGATTTTGAAATATCGCTTCTGGCATGTAGCGGGATTTTAGTCCTTGAGTTGGATTGTTCGAACCGACGGATATCACATGCGCTAAAAATAGCAATGCATATTCACCTAATAACCACAATTTCACTAATTATTTCTTTAATTAAATACATTTCGGCACTTATTACAACTTACGAATTGTAGCCGGTGAGGTTACAAGGTTATATCCACTTGGAAGGATTTCTAAGGATCGCACTGGTTTCAAGATATGCGCCATGAAACGCGCTGTGGAAATGCTCTATTGTTTCACAAACTTATTTACTAGACCACCGTTTCATGCATTGAAGCACGAAAGTAACTGGAACACCCATGTATTTTGTCGCAAACGTTGGAAAGGGGTATCTCGAAACTGGTGTCGTCCTAAAAATGTGTTGCAAACTGATACGCCTTGCAAACTCACGATCTGCAATTCGTAAATTGCAATGCCCTGTAAAATGAGAATTTGAAAAGTTCATTAATAATTTTTTGTCATTCATTCGATTATGCATTTCAATTTGTCAAGAAAGTAATGCCCACCACTTTGCCTAATCCAGCTCAATGACTAGAATTATGTTTTTTGCCACAGGCGATTTTTAAACATATCGTATGACCTTAACAATAAAGACCCGGTATATGATACTAACATCAGATAACCCTAACGTTAGCGCATAGGAATTTGCACTGGGGCATAGTGTATATGAACGTAATGCTACAGCGAGACTTATTAAAGCCTCTTGGCCACTGGCCCGAAAGGGGACAACGGTAAATTTGACGTACGTCTCGTTCCACCTGCAATGATTTTAACGTTAAATCCTGATTTTTATGTGCCTAACATACGCTTTCGTGGAAAGTACTACGAGTCGTTCGTTAACTGGTGGTTAATAGCCAGCTCCGGACATAGTGTGAACTATGTGGTTGTCGCGAAGTTCATTCAGGAAAAAGTCGTGTAATCATACCAAAACCACGAAAAAGTATCAACAAATGCTGTCTCCGTTACATGAACTAAATATTGTCTACCTTGTTTTTATAGCATTGGTCCGTGCGTGCAGCTGTATCGAAGTTCAAAAAAAAAAGGGGCTATCTGCGCCAATGCGTGTGAAATATTTTAACCTAAGTTGGCATCTGCAAGCGCTGCAATGTCCTGACATCCATTTTTGCTACGTAGGCTTCACCTAATTGAATTTGAACGTGAAGTTTATTTTGACTTGTTTGCCAAAATAAACATGGGAAGCAAGAATCAATGTGCGGTTCCCACCTTGCAAAGGCCCTGCCCTCTCAAAACAAACAAAACCGAACATTAGCAGTTTAAGAAAACTTACCTGTTTTAGTAATAATGTGAACATGTACAAGAATTTGGAGAACACGTGCGAACTTTTTTATAAAGGACAGAATGCAGATTTATGCAAAAGAACGCTACATTACCACAGAATGGCATCACCAGCACAACCTGAAACGTCTTTCTTGGCTAAAATACAATAAAGAGGATATATATATAGCGCAAGCGTAATTCTCGCAGATGCTCAGTCATACACTGCAGAATATATTTGCAAAAGCAAGCATTTGAGGACTATTGTTAGACCTGGCCTTATAGACCGGATAGCGTAGATTTGAGAATTTATTGGCTGTGTGTATCCTTTATTTTTCTTTTTTGACCATACGGTTCGCAATATGACGTAGTATGAAAAAATAAATACGTCCAGGACTTCATGAGAAAGCTGTATAAGTGGAGTGTGCAGCTTATCGTCCATTTTTACGGTTCTTATAACCTGTGGGCTGGTCTCTCCATATCCCAACACTTTTGAGCACTCTCTATCGCTTGTGGTCTTCGTCACTGTGCAGAGCCACAGCAGATAACGCGAATACACTGCAGACAGGGTTCCTGAGCACTTTGAGCACTTCACATGGTCTTCAGGTTCTGGGCCTCAAACCCAGATTATGGCAGACGCAAGGGCCGCCTCATCCTGATGTCTCCGGAAAGAGACTACCTCCACACGAGTTAACTAATGATGATAGAAGCGGACACACGGAATGATTAGAGCACCTGTGTCCCATAGAAGAAGAGATTTGAGGGCTACAAAGAGGGAGATAAATATACCTGAACGTATTTTCCTTCGTAGTCCTGATTATAACTTTTGGTAACATTCTTAATATGGACGGCTAATATTTGTTGATACGGTGGAAAAATATTGAGCTAATTATACTAGCCAGGGAATGACAAAGCATTAATAAACTTAAAGCCTGTTCCTTTAGCGTAGTCTAAGGACAGAGGCTCGTGCCCGAATAGAGTACAAGCCTTACTGCAAATGTGTATTGCCGACGAATGTTCGCAGGCTACTTTGGTTGTCCTTCTTGTATATTTTGTGTGCTTTTCTTCATTGCATTGTTTCGAAATTTGTGCTGGCTGTCGTCTCCTCGTGTACGTTCGTCCTGTTTCATCCCCGTTGTGCGTCAAATTACGCGATATTATTTGCGCGCCGTATGCCATGCCTGCCAGTATGGCAAAAACATATATATATATATATATATATATATATATATATATATATATATAGAGAGAGAGAGAGAGAGAGAGAGAACTTCAGCAGTGTGTGAAATTCCTGTTACACGGCTTCACCCCCAAGTACCAACACTACGCACCTCGGAGTAGCCTTCCTGACAGCCACTCTAGCTGCTTTCTCGTTTATTCCAGGCGACCGCCTGCCAGTTTCTCTTAATGACGGCAAAAGCAGTTGCAACGATCGAGAAGCGATGCAAAAGGTGGTTGCGAAGAGAGCACGACCGTATAGCGGTCGCCAGGGCTTCTTTTCTCATCAAGTAACCGTTAGGGTCGCCGCGCTGCTGAAATATTTACATCTACTCTCACCACTTGCGACGCGTCTGCGTTAGTGAGGTTGCACAGGCACCCTGGTTTTGTTTCCGTCCCGATTTTGCGCGAGCGAATACGTGCGGCGAACGCTTTCCCTGTGATACGCCCCGGTAGCTCAGTGGCTGTTAAGCTCTCGTGCCGCGCATGAGGTCGTGTGTTGGATTCCCATCCACGGCGGCCGCATTTTCTCGAGGTTTCGTGAAGGTTAAGTGCAATAACGTTCACCTACTCAGATATAATTACGTTTCAAGAAAGCCCAGGTGGTCGAAATTAACCCTAAACGGTGGCGTGCCTCATAATTGTCTCATCGGTTATGGTAGGCAAAATCCGAGATTTAAGTTTAACACTGTAGGTGTGGCGTGCTCAACATGAGTACACAAGACTTTTTCGCCATATAATTGTTGACAGCATTCGGTAAATTTTGGATACAGTATAGGTGCGTCTTGTGGCGGGCTTGATAGCGGTGATAAAGTGGTAAGAAATGCTCACCGGCAAAACGTAGAACAACGTATACGTGCGACAATACTTCATTATGCATGCCTGCTCGCGGGAAGGTCGACATAAGAAGCCTCCAGCCATGCTTGGTTACATGCTTGAAGATGGGCTGGTGCTTCTCGCTGGGAAAGTTCCTCTCACTGTTCACTTTTATGAACGGTACCGCCGTAAGACAGGCCAGCGTAAGAAGTCGCGAAGATACATAGGGATGTCGTGCCTTATGAGACTCTCGTGGTCTGTCCTTCGTTGCAGCGGCAGTCTCTGCATACGCAGAGTATTAACGCGACTCTCGGAGGCGCATTAATAAAGCACATCTTGCTGAGTAGAAATTCTAGTCTCGACCCAGCGCCCTACACCACAAACTATCTACATATTAATGGCTCCAAGGCACGCTGCCGCACATCGCTCCCGCGTTCTACAGGCAACTTTGCTGTTATCCTGGTAATCAAAGGGAATAGTTAAGCAGGCAGTGAAATGAGCTAACGGCAGCCTTGTGTGACTTTTACGCTATTTCCTCAAAACAGTGAATAAGCGCTTCCTTCCCGCAAATTTTAATCCGGTCATATATACAGCATGGAAGCGCTGGATAGACGAAGTCTCGAAAACGAGTGTAATGAGTTCGTGTGCTGTTTCGACGAAAGCTGCATTGTCCAATGAATGCTTTAATAATCCGTCACTTATTGCACCCGTTAACCTAAACAACAAGGAACCGTACAGCCATGGGAAAATCTTTGTCATTCGCCTGAATCTGAAACTCGGCCAAACAAGCTGCAGACCTACATTGAAAAGCGCCACGGCAGTGCACAGATGAATGTGTCGAGCAAAACATTTAGCAATGCGCTGGCAGTCGAGTGGGCGTTACCTGTAATACATAGGCGAATTATAGAATTTATGAACATAGACACTGTAAGCGCAATATGCTCTCACGGCAGGGAAAGATCGGACCGCTGCATCACTGCGTGGTAATATCCACTATTTTCCAGTATTTTAGCATATACTTAAGCTAGCCTGGAACGGTGGGAATATTCGAAGTACCAGTTTACTGCTTGATCGAGCGCGTCACGTTAAATTAATCCGTAGCCCTCCCCTACGGCGTGCTACATAATAAGAACTGGTTTTGGCACGTAAAACCCCGGAAAGATGAAGAAGAAGCAGGAAACCCGAGATCCAGACTCAATGACTCCGTTCAAAGTAGACAGCGCATTTCAAGCCTTCTTTATTGCGGGTGTTGAAATTATAGTTAATGGTATTATAACTACTCATGTCCTCGTGCTTCTGACATAACATCAAGGCGATCACTACAAAATTATGGGGAACATTACTTTAAAGAAAATGATACAGCTGAACTAGCATGCACGGGGTAACAATTCGAATTACTATCCATCTTTCGATCATGAAATATCTCTGGCAAGTTCTACATCACATACGCCATTAATTATCACAACCTGCTAACGGCCTCAGAATCTTTCATAAACATTCGACCAAACTCTTGTGCCAGTGCACTTTTAGAGGGCCCCTACAAGGCGTGAGCATTGCAAACCGACAAACAGCTCTTGTAAATCATTCGGTTATAATAATGTAAGCAAACTATTACATCAGTAGGTACACTGAGGAAGGAGCTTAAAATTCAAACTACCCGCTATGGTTGCTTAGTGGCTATGGTGTTGGGCTGGCTAAGCAGGAGGTCGCGGGATCAAATCCCGGCCCCGGCGGCCGCATGTTTATGGGGGCGAAATGCGAAAGCACCCGTGTACTTAGATTTAGGTGACCCTAATGAACACCAGGTGGTCCAAGTATTCCGGAGGCCGCCCACTACGGCGTGCCTCATAATTAAATTGTGGTTGTTTGGCACGAAAAACCCCATAATTTATTATTAAAATTCAAACTAAAGTAAAGTTCCGTCTCAGAGGAGCCACTATCCACACCAGTTGAAATTAACAAGTATTCACTTTAGCGTCACAGGCCACGCCTACAGCGCACAAACACCTTGCAAATATATGTACTCAGAAATTCCCGTGAAACGCGGAGAACGGAAGACCGCTAAAAGAATTACGCCACGCAGTAATAAAAGACACTAAAAAAAGAAACCTTAGCAGATATGGGTCAATCCGAGCAACCTTTACATCTAAGAGCGAATATGTAAGAAACTTCTCACACACTTCTGAAGTCCTCGAGGCCCGTTTTGCCAATGCTGGAAATCTATAGCAAAATTCGAAGGCCCTTTGTTGCGGTGGTTGCAAAGTCCTTGCTCATACGGTGCAATTCATTTGCTTTACCAGGGCCTTTTGAAATGTTTCGCTATATGCGAACTTAGTACTTTTGTTCTCTTCGTTATATCCAACACATGCCCCTGCTTACTGCGCACGCACTACCGACGCCCGCATCGGTTGTGGAATTCCCATTATATAGCAGCTTCGCAGCAAATGCCGTCTGAAATCAGTCATGTAAGCGTCAAGCTGGCCCGACGTTCAGATATGGGAGAATGCTGTAAGGGGGGGATTGCTTGCTTGCGCTGGTCGAGGCAATTGGAGAGCTTGCCTGTCTGCTTTGGGGAGGCTATAACTCGTCTCCTTCTACTGTCACCTCACATCAATTTCCTTCTATCGCCGATATATTGCTCAACCCTTTCGGAATTTCTTGCGACAAAATACCGCTCCGAGGGCACTTTGCAACTTACACGAAATTTGCGTCGGAGCCCGGTGAAGTGTGCAGCAAGGATGACGTTGCGAAATATATTCAGTGTCGCTGTTAAGTATATACATTGTGAAAGGCATAGTGCCCTTCTTTTTACGCTTTGAACAACCTCGTCATTATTTGAGTTTTTGGCCAACCTTATCATCTTTGCGCCCTTCATCCATGTACGCTAAATGTTTTATATCGAGTAGCTTTTACTGGCTCTTTCGCTCGTTCTCGTGGTGCTCGGTGATTGGTGGATTACACCTCACATACAAAGGCGCCGATGTTAAGGGTGCGTGCTCTTGCGCAATTTAGTGGCGGGGCCCGTTCGTCGTTGAGTACCACCTAGATAGCTCTTAGAGACACACGTGCCGTCCACCTGTACTATCACTACAGATGTGCTTATAAACGGCTCTGTTCTCTAGAAGATTGCAGAATAAACAACGAACGCTACCTAAATATCCTCACTGCGACAAACATGCGTGTTTAAAAGCATCATTGCTGTAATAACGCTAATCACTTTTTGAAAACATTCGGCTATTCGCTTGAGTTGAAAATCATCGTCCGTGGTTACTGCACGACTTTGTTGCGATAGCAATTACACGGACATTTCAGGCGGATTTTCGCTGTCGCCGTAGCAGTGTTATTCCGTATAAAATCCAAGCGCGATAAGTTTACACCCCGCACGCCGTATGCTGTTCATACGAGGAAAAGCGAGTTAGGTTGAGCCGCGAAGAATGGTGGCCTGATGTTGGAGGTCATGTGATGAAGCGTACACAAAGGAGCGGGTAGGATGAGCTCGTGGTAATGTGATTAAGCGCGCGCTAGAGGGAGCGTCTAGGCAGACCGTGGAAGCGCATTGCGCGGCGCAACGCATACGTGGCCTGCGCGCCCTATCTTAGAGGAAATTTGCATCGGGTGCAAAGATGGGGCTAGCCCAAGTGGCTGATGGCTTCATGTACCCTGTCTTTCCGCTCGCACTAGTGTTGGATGTCACGTCATCTCGATTTTCGCAGACGTCATGAAAGGGGAGACAACCGAAGCGTTCGCTGCCATGTGTATGCACTCTTCACCACGTCAACGTTTGGACAGCGACTGTTGGCGGTCATCGAGTGAGATCTGTTAATCTTTGTCTGTGCTCGCGTGACACCATGCTTGTTAATTATATTAGTAAACCAATGCCTGCTGCAATTTATACGGACGATGAAACTGCGAGCTTTACTTCGTGTGGTTGTCTAATAGCTTGCTATCGCTATCAATGCTTCGCCTTCCGGCCGAACCTACGCATCGTTCCCGCTTTTCCTCGTCAGCTTTGGAGCTAAATACTTATAAACGCTGCCTCGTGCCATGACGTAACGTCTACTGCAAAATGCGTAGAGCCATCGGTCGCAAGAAACTGCGCCGGAATCGACGCATGGAACTGAAAGGAAAATAAACAAGCGTGGTCGTAGGTTATGGTCAGCACTGGGATAAGCGCTGTGAAAGTGATTGTGGGAAAGCGTGGAGAAAAAAATATTATTCTTTCAAACGCTTTTCTCCTCTATACACGCTGGCCTGTCGAGTGCATATGGACCGTTCTCATTGAAGTGCCTTCGGACACGCTTCTCGACGTTCGTGAAGCTCTTTGCGCGCCTTCATGACCACTCGCTTCTAAAGGTCAAGGCAACGTGGTACTCTCGACTGCAGCAACTGATTTCAGTAGTCACTATTGAAATGCTTGCACATATACCGCGAGGCAAACTACGCCCAAGAAGAGGGAGCGGATGAAAGTAAATACATAGTAAATGCTATCTTCATACTTATACTGTCGTTAAACGCAGAGATAACACGATAACACCAGCGTCATTGAACTTTAACTGAACGCTATTCAATCGCACAGCGCCGACGAAACTAAACATGTAGGTCTGCACCAAGCCCTACTTTGTTTGGTGCAGCTTCACCGAAGAGGGGAAGGATCTCGGTCTTTCTGGCACGTAGTTTCCTGCGAAAGTTACTGGAGGGTTAACTCTGGTGCTGCAATTGGTCCGCTACTATGTGGTAATGATGGATTTGTCTATTTTCTGTGTTTGTGACTTGAAGCGTTCTCGAGTCGTTAATTTTCATGCTTTACATCTTTCTAAATTTCCAAGCAGTCATACTTATCTGAACACAGAAGTTAAGTAGCCTCTGTCTCAAACGTGCAATCGTTGCGAATCATCGCAGTAACAACTCAATATTTTGATGAAAATAGACAATTTGCAAAGTCAGAAAGCCGACTGAAACCAAAAAGACGACGTTTTGGTAAATCCACGCCCTTCACGTCATTTCCATGCAGGCTGATCCACCATACTAAGCAGTTTCCGCAGACATTAGCGCCCGAGTTCCTAGAATAATGAGAGAGAAGAGGTTAACGATAAGAAATGTAAGAGGTCAGCGGCAGAAGCTTGTCTCTGGTCTGATACTCCACAACTGGAGTAAATTTTGTAATTAACCTTATCTTCCGGCAGAGAGCTTAGCAAGAGAAAGCAAAGAGGCGCAGTGCTAGCGGATCTCTATTAGCCGCACTTACAATGCCAAACTGCGATACACTCATCGCTATGGCGTTCCGGGGCTGATCACAAACTCGCTGGACTCCACAGCCTGTCATAACGGCTGCCTTCCGATAGGCGTGGACTATAAGAATAGTCGCTTTGCGCACTTTTGGAGCACGTTATAGAAAGCCCTAATTGATCAATTTTTTTCTAGAGTCCATTAAGTTTGCCTGGTTGCTAATTCAGTGTAACAATACGTCCATCTCAGTTTCCTAGATAAGTTTCAAAGTGGGGCTTTTCACCTTTTTCCGCTCCCCTCCTACTCATAGTCATCCTTCTACATGGAACGCCGTTAGCGACCCCAAAAGGTTCCAAACCTCTCGACACGCGTGCAAAAACGAATAGCATCTAGTTTGTGTCTCACTACATTTATTATCAATATACACTTTGAAACTGGATTCCGCGCGGCAAATCCAGACTTATGCGTTTGTTGGCGTAAACTGTCCGAAAGAAACAATACTATAATAATAGACACCACCGATCACCGGGCGAACTACCACGTGAACGCTCTAAGACATCCACGCAGGGACAACGGCGGGATACCTCGAAGATGGGAAGGACGGCGGCTAGATGAACTAATGGCGCTACCTTTAAACTTTATGCCTAGAGACCTTCAATGAACCATTTATGCAGAACAACCCCAGACGGGCCGCTCAGCGATTCCCGTGGCAATTTGGTGATCGCAGCAGAACTGCTTTAGATATTCGCGGTGGTTGGTAATTGCTGTGCAGAGAAAAAAAAAGAGTAAATAGTAGAAGACGCGCGCACTAAGCGGAAATACAGGAAACGAAACTTTATTCTACTCTCCATGGCGTCTCTTGCTTATCACGGCTTCCAACGATCGTTTTCGAGCGCCTAATGGTAATATATAAGGGACTCTGAAGGGGGGCGCGTCGGGAAAATATCGCTTAGCCGTAGTCGTGTGGATTTACCACCATCAGTGGCTGGGCTCTGGTGACGAGAAGGAAGCACTTACTGTACTAACAAAGACTTCCCTTGCTGGCGCTGTGTTTTCTCTCCTTAGGACGGCAGGTCTTATCACTTCGGTCAACTTTCGTGCTGAATTCTAGCACTTTCGGTTCCCTTGAAGCACAAAATTTAGTCAAAGACGGCAGTTTGAAGTGACATAGACAACACTGCACAGTCGTGTTCCACATCTAAACTCGTTTACACGCACAAATATGTTTTTGTTGTCTCGGCATCTTGTTTTGATCTTGCCTTTTTTACAGTAGATTAGAATCAATTGATCGATTCTTCAAGGACGGCCGTCGTTTCTGTTTTCTCAGGAGATGGAATCTGCAAGTTTTACTGCCTTCATTATTTATTTATTTATTCATTTAGGTATTTATTTATTTAGTTATTTATTTATTGTAGTATTGAAAATTATAGTAACAAGTACAGTATGTCACCTATTCGTCCACAACTTTAATTTGTTCTATGAACAAACGATGATGATAGGCAAATGGACCCGTACAGCTATTTAGCACATGTCTAGCAGCCGGGCCGCAGTAATTTGCAGAACGAAGGAAACACAAATGTAAATGTCACACTTTCCGCCTATTTTTAGATAGGCAGACAGCAAAGAAAGCATTGTTAAACATATTGTTCTTTTGTCTCCTCGCTTCTGTCTACTTAGCGTATTTTTTCTTTTGTGTTCGCTCAAAAGTAAATTTACCTGAGGACCGTCTTACAGCTGCATTACTTGTTGTCATTACCCTTTCCGCTTTAATTTATCTAATATTATTATTTTCACTGTAACTCAAAAGGTAATCACTTCAACAAACTTATTAACTCCACCAGGTTAGCGGATCTCCCTGAGTACACATGCGCCCCTGCCTTTGTTGACATGATTACCAACATAATCATAATCATCGTTTTCATCATCAAGTTAATGTAGGCCCACATGTAAAGCAGTACCGAACTAAAACCGGGACAAAATATCTATCCGTATGTCTTGCGCTGGAGCTCAGGCTCGCGCACTAAGAATTTGCATAGGATTACCACGATGTACTGCCACATGGGGCACTATTGCAGAGGCACGCGCATGCCCAGATCGAGTTTATCTGCAACATGAGCCAATGCGAGTACATGTAAGGCTACTAACTAGGCATAGTAATCATCCACCTACAAATGTCACAAGTATATGGCCTGACGCCGCCTACTCAGAAGCCGTTTTGTCGCAACGGGATCTACTGCCGTCGGACTTCGCACCGCATGGAATACCGGAAGCTCCACTCTGGACGATGGCAAAGCCGATGGTGAAAATCTCAATCCCCGGAATAACGAAAAAGTCGAAACTGTCGCTTGCGGGTCTCAAACATTTCGCGTTATCCTACATTGCTTACAAGTACGGATATACCGAAGATGTTTTTGCAGATGGTTATGTTACACAGACCTCTTCCGCGGCAGCTTACACGGTACCTGCAATGGGGATTTCGCAGCGGTTCAAGATAGGACACAAAACATCATCTGCAGCAGCTAAGTTGACCGGAGTTCGAGAAGCAGTCCGCTGCATACAGCAACACAACATCGCTAACTGGACAGTGTTCTGCGACTCGAAACCGGCGCTGCAAATCATAAGCAATTATATGAATCACAGAAGCGCATATAGTCCTCTAATCTACGACATCATGGCTCTGCTTACTGAGGCGTCTCAATCCGGACATACAATTGCTCTGCAATGTATTCGCAGCCACTGTGGAATAGCCGGAAATGAGCAGGTTGACGTGGAGGCAAAAATGGCGCACACTGAGGGGAGATTATAAAACTTCTCTTTTGCCGTTATGACATCAACGCGTTGCTACGCAACTCCATCAAAACGTCCATGGCGCGACAATGGGACAACCCAGAATATCGGCAAGAGCGCCTCCATAGACTTGACGCCGGTTTGCGATTCCGACTTCCACTTCGGATGCGGAGAGGCCAGGAAACACTGATCCATCGATTACGGCTTGGTGTGGCGTACACTCGCAAATACCTTTACAAGATTGGACGAGAATGGGACCCTGATTGCAGCGTCTGTCACACTCCCGAGACAATAGACCACATACTTTGCGGCCGAGCGAATAACACTAAAGCGTAGTGTTGACTGTTTGGACTCCCGCCTCTTTTCGGAAGCAAAGGTTTTAGGCGCGTGGAGAAACATTGATCATGCCAAGCACACCATAAGATCACTTTTGAACTTTATGTGTGAGACGGGCTTAGACGGTCGTCTCTATAGGACCTTGCAGTGTGCGAAATATGTTTGTGCGATGACGTTTTGTGTGGACAACACCACTCCTGCGTGTAGTGTGTGAAAAGTGCACAACCGCGTATTGCACAACGTGTGTACATAGTAGCTCATTGTACGATATCATAATCACCTGCCACCTACCTCTCCCTGTATCTACCACTTCCCCTTACCCCAGTGAGGAGTAGTAGGCTAGAGACACGCTCTCCTGGCCGACCTCTCCTCCCTTCTTTTCATTAAAATATACTCCTTCCTTCCTTCCTTGTGTCAGCGCAGAATGAGCAGCTTGATCATCTTTCTGTGAGTGCAAGAGCTAACGAAAAGCCAATAAGCCAATCGATGTGTTTTAGTGCTCCGGTAATGCCGCAACTGCGCTTCTGCGTGGCACTGGTAACGCACGCGTATTAAAGAAAACATGCTTCATTTCACTGCAGGTGGAGGCTTAGCCCGGTGATTCTGGAAGGCGTCAGCGCTTGGTGAGTAGCCTGTGTTCTATAGAGTATTATCTGTCCACCGAATGAATATTGCTTTTTTTGTTGCTTGACCAAGCGAAATATGATTCTAAATAGGAAGAGCATTTGCTATGCTCTTAAAGGTCTTTGTAAATAGGTTACACTAAGCAAGTGAGTGAGTGAGTGAAACAACTTTATTCGGTACACAATAGGCGCGAGTAAACTCAACGTCATCTTGCTAGGCCCACTCGGGGACGATCAGGTCAAACCTGACGGCCCTCTCGCGGGCCCTCGGGACTGCCAGGATTTGAGAGGTCTGATCCTGGACCTTAATGAGCTTCATCATTTCCTCTTGGGTGAAAGGGGGACCGGCATAGACGCAGGCCTCGCAGGACATGCTCGAAGTCTGCATAACCACCACACAGGGGGCAGTCCGGGCTTGGGACAAGATTAAAACAAGATGCCGAGACAGCCAAAACATATTTGTGCGTGTAAAGGAGTTTAGATGTGGAACACGACTGTGCAGTCTTGTCGATGTCATTTAAAACTGGCGCGTTTAACAAAATTTTCTGCTCCAATTAAAAAATATTTGCATAAATGCTCCATGTACTATGTGAAATAGCTAGGTGGATCCTTGTGCATTGTTTATTTTTTGGGTTGAGCTTCTGGTCACTGTTACTGTATATGTGTCCCCCTTAATACGCTTTCAGATAGGTTTCACTAATTAGAACACGGTAATCTTGTTGCAAATAGGTTCTACCAACTAAGTGGAACATACTTGCGAAAATGTTCCACTTAGTGGAACTTACGTGGAATGTAATTAAGAGAACCACAATATACAAACCCATCTGATGAGGCTTCATCTTCCCCTCAGACTCTTACATCCTGCTCCATCTGTGCAGAAAAGGGAACATAATATTTCGGTTCCGTCTTGAAACTGGACTACGTAGGCTTACCAAAGCTAATTCGACAACCACTAGCGCTTTCTTTTCCTAAATAGAAATAATGGCGTAAATAAAACGAAGCAGGCCTTATTCTTCTCGAGTACAACAAAGGATCGAATAACCAAGACGTATTCGATCCGCATTTGCAAATGCAACATTGAGTTAATCGCGAAACGCAAAAAATATTCAACGACTTCACTTTACTATCGGTTCTTCTGAATATCGAAGTCGCTCTGCAACCAGTTGCCACTAACAAAACGGCGAAGCGCCGACATTAAATCGCATTATACAATAAAGTAAAATCATCGTACGAATCCCTTTAGTATATACTTTGCTTCTCGGATTCTTAACAGAGTAGAACTGCCTATAGAGTACTTTCAGTGTCCTCACTGTGTAGTATTGCTCGAAGGTACGATATATACTAATTCTGCGTTGACCTGAAAACGAACTAGGACATCTAAAATATCGATAACAAATACAAATAAAGAATTAAATCACAGCTGACATAACTTCTTGTAGCGTGCTCTACCACGACTTTATTTTTATATTGAAGAAACACAAAAATTTATATACGTTAGTTACTACCATCTATTTACATTGCGGCTTGAACGGTTCCGCGTTTTGCTGTTACATAAATTGTGACAAAATGGGCATTCAGCGCTATCTGTGTACGTCAATGATTTGTTTTGCTTAAAGCCTTTGTACGTTTCCAATACTCGTGGTTCTCATTGCTCTCGACTGAAAAAAAAAAAGTTGCAGTGGCTTAGCTCGGCTATACCAGGATATACGTAGCGTTAGCAAAGGTTCAGCTGATTATTCTTAGCTTTCCTGGTTGTCTCCTACGCTCAATCGCTAATTGCCAGGCAACTACTTCGGGATCCGATGAGTCAAGCTTCTCCGTTCTTCTGCGCTGTTGAGCAGCATTTGCGCTCTCCTTGTCCATGGCTATACCACACTGGCAAACGCCAGTCAGAAGCGCAGCGGCTCCAGCGCAGTGTCAGACGGCGAGTGCACAGCGAGCGCGCGCCGGCGCCAGTGCGTGGACCACGGCTACGACGTCACTCCTCTGGAATGCGCAGACCGGCGGCGGTGAGTCGCGCGCGGCGGCGGCGGAGTGCGCGAGAGGTGCCGGCTCCGGTGGCTCCGGTGCGCAAGCCGTGTGACATCACTGATCCTTGCGCATGCGCAGCGCGGCTTTGATGTGCCGCGCGAAACGGGCTTGGCTAGGCCAGTGTAGCAAAAAGTTCATGGAAACAAAATCATTGAAAAGTCCAACAGCTACCCCTCATCGGCATGCACTGCCCCGCAGGGATCTGTCTAGTAATCACTGTCTAGTGATTACTAGATCATTGTCAACTGGGTGGCAACGCTACACTGGGGGAGAGTAAAACGTGAAGAAAAAAAAATATGAAAGATAAAAGGAAAGTGATTAGAAGTGCGTGAAAGCGTATAAGGAAATTTCGTATAAAGGAACAAAGTGTTGATCTGGGTGACTTGGGCTTGTGAATTCTATAGTGGCTGTTAGAACATAAATCCACACGAGAACAAAACGATTTATAACATAGACGTAACGCTACAGGAATACGTTACGCTACAGGACTACGTTTTAAGCAACCACTCTGGAAGCTAAAATGGAACCAAGACATGCAAACGTGCGGCGACAATACTTTGAAGCTCCCCGCGAATACACTGATTTGAGTGCGCTTCTTTGAAGTAGGTAACTGTTTTTCCATAATGTGTAAGGACCTATCACAATGTATTAGAGGCCAGTACTCCTTCAACTCAAACAGGTGAGTTGCCTTCGCCTTCCTTTTGTTTTTGCTATAGGCTATATACATTACGTCACAGGCAAACAAAATAGTGAACTCGAGGAAATTGTGTACATTTTTCTTCCGTGATACCCGGCCAAGTCCGTGAAGCTATCGTTAAATCCTGGACACAGCACACAGCAGTCTTTCGGCGGCATGTATTATTCAACCATCTGTTAACATAGCTCACTTCAAGTGTCGCACGGCAGGGCTGCTGATTAGTCGCCGTAACCAGAATATTCAAGACGATCAAGGCATTTCAAGCGGCCTTTACAACTGAACCAAGGAAGGTATTCAGGTGAACATAAGCGTAGTTTGAGAAATCTACATGTCGATGCTTAAGCACATAAACAGTGCTTGTTTCTTTAATTTGGAAAAGCCAGTAGCGGTTGTGAAAATATGGGGAAACGTGCGAAAGTGCATTCCGGAAAGCTCCGGAAAACTTTCAAGATTTGCAAACAATCGCTAGGAGTCGAGGAAACATTCAACCATTCTAGACTGATATGGTAAAGAACGTAACCTTACACTTATTCTAGACCAGTGCAGGTATAACTTATGACATCGACATTGCCATTCCAAATGATGACTTACCTAGCCTCAAGCCGGCAAACGAGGGACCTATCATTACACAAGTGCGCCGCCTTGGAAATACGCGCTTCGTAAAAGTAATTTTCAAGGGGGATTGTACACCATCCCACGTTAAAGTCGGACATTTCCGACATCCGGTTCGACCATTCATCCAGAAGCCGCTTCAATGCCACCAGTGTCTCAGGCTAGGACACGTCAAGGGCGTGTGTCCCAACTTGCTACTGTGTCCCCGTTGCGCTGAACCTCATGCAGAAGAGACCTGCGGTGCCACGGTTCTGAAGTGCGCCAACTGTAATGGCCCTCACGCTGCCTCGTTGAAAGACTGTCCCCGCATCAAGAAGGAGCATGCAGTTCTCAAGCAAATGTCCAGAGACAATTCGACCCACAGGGAGGCAGCCGAAGTAGTCCGGCGTCGGCGTCGGCGTCGGCACCATCGTACGTCTTCAAAGAAGGCGCATGCTCGAAGTGATAGTGCCCGTTCCACTGCGGCACCACTTAGTCGCGCCGCGAAAGGGCCCACCACTTCCACGAAGGAAGCGGATAAGACTCTTTCTTTGGAGGAATGGCCTACGCTACCGAGCCGCTCCCTTGCCAAGGAACCTCAGAAGGTCATCGTCCCGCCGGAGCCTTCTCCATCCGTGTAGGATGCACCTAAAACAGATCGTCAGGTCATTTCGGTTCTGCGTTCCCTCATGGAAGCCATCCGAGCACTTTTGGTGGACATGGGGACAACATCTGCTCGAAGCGCTCTTAAAGTGCTGGACGCCTTAAGCCCAGTGCTTGAATCCCTCAACTAGACAGATGGCTACCCATACCCCATCCTTCCGAAAAGAAGTCAAGGCAGCGTCCGTCATCCAGTGGAACGCCAGAGGGCTAAAATCACGCCTTTCAGATTTTCGCCAGTTTGTGTACACCAATGTGTTTCCACTCATCGTCATTTGTGAGCCCAACTTGTCGAAACCAATCAGACTGTCAGGGTACGAAGTTATCATGTCTTCAACAAATGGTGCATGCAGCAAAATCGTCGTTTTTGTACGTCGTGAACTTACCTATGTTTTGCAACCAATTGCACCCCACGACAACAATCAGTATATATGCATCACAGTTAAAAAGAACAAACTCTTGTTTACTCTCATAGGCGTGTATATATCGCCTTCAAGCAATTTTGATACGAAAAGATTAGCGGATATCTTTAGTGTGTGTCCTGCCCCATGGGTTATCATAGGAGATTTCAATGCACACCATCCGGCATAGGGAAGTACAAGAACAAATGCAAAAGGACGAAGATTAGCAAGCATCGCCTACAACTATGACCTTACTCTCCTGAACGATGGTAGCCCCACCTTTCTTCGAGGTGTGACATACGGCAGCTGCCTCGATCTTGCTTTCATCTCCAACTCTCTCGCCAGATGTGTGAAGTGGTTTCCGGATATTCAGACGCATGGGAGTGATCACATTCCCACTTATCTTAACATCAAAGGCTTGTCGTCTAGATCTGGTCCACGGAAGACCATTCGGAAGATTCAATGGGCCACGTTCCAGTCCAATATGGAAGATGCTTGCCGCGAGGGCCTACCATCTGGGTTAGAGCAAACAATTAAAAGTACGATGCAAAACGACACTCGCATGGTGACGATCTCTTCCACGCGAAACGACTTCGACATAGAATTAGAGCGACTACGAGCAATTCGTCGCCGGGCGGAACGTCGATATCGGCGTACAAAATCTATCCATGACCTTAGGGCGGCCAGGAGGATGAAAAAGAAGATTCAGCGTCGCATGGATGCATTAGCATCGGAACTTTGGACAACGTTTTGCCAGAAACTAGACCCCCGGAAGCCACTGTCTCACATTTGGAAAACGGTTCAAGGCCTGCGTTGCCTTCCGGAGCAGCGTTTTCCATTCTAGGGCGCTCGCGCTCTTTCAAGGGCGGCAAGTCATCTATGTCGCACAAGACTTTTGTGCGAGGATCGCCGACCAAGCGACTCGTCCAGATCCTCCAGCCCAAGGTGACGTCCCCCATTCCCGTGATTGCCGCATGGACCTTCCTTTTACAATGGAGGAGCTCGAGGCGGCACTAGCTCTCTGCAGACGCTCTTCATCTCCGGGTCCAGATGCTATACAATACCGAGCCTTGTGCTATCTTGGAGAATCCGCACGAAAAGAATTGTTGAGTCTTTACAACTCCTCATGGCAGGAGGGAAACGTTCCTGCCGAATGGAAAGTAAGCCGCCTGGTGCCACTCTTGAAGCGGGGCAAATCCCAACTCGAGCTCACCTCTTACCGCCCAATAGCGCTGGCCAGCTGCGTAGGAAAGATAAAGGAACGGATGATCCTTGGCCGCCTGGAATGGTACCTTGAGCACTGCAAGATTTATCCGAATTCCATGGCTGGTTTCCGACGTGACCGCTCTTCCATCGACAATGTAGTTGATCTCGTTTCATATGTTCAGCACGAAAGGTCCCGTAAGCGTTTATCTGCAGCTTTATTCTTAGATGTAAAAGGCGCATACGATAACGTACTACATGAGGCCATTCTCGATGCTCTTGCAACGGTTCGCCTAGGTGGTCGAGTCTTTTTGTGGATTGCAAGTTACCTATCTGCAAGATCATTCTTTGTGTTAACTGACGATGGCCCGACTACGCGACGCTATACCAGCAGAGGCGTTCCTCAAAGCGGTGCTCTCAGCCCGACGCTGTTCAACCTCGCTCTTCTTGGACTTGCTGAACACTTACCAACTACCATCGAGATTTCAATATACGCAGACGACATCTGTGTCTGGACTTCGGCAGTCACACGTCCACAGGTGCGCGGCTTCAAAGAGCAGCAACTTTGACAGCGAGCTACTTGTGTAAACAAGGTCTCAGCATATCATCAGAAAAATGCGCACTAGTGGCATTTACTTGTAAGCCAATGACGCCTTATGTCATCTCAATCAATAGGCGGACCATTTCCTATGTCAGAACCCACAGGTTTCTTGGCGTAATCATTGACCGAGACCTCTGTTGGAGCCCGCACGTGGCTTACATGAAACGGCGCCTGACAGCAATTTCCCAGTTGTTTAAATACTTGACAGGAAGGACGTGGGGGATGTCAGTAGACGCAATGATGAAACTCTACAGCGCTCTCTTTCTCGGTTTTTTTAAGATATAGTCTACCTGTACTGCACAACACTTGCAAGACAAATATTCGTGTTCTGCAGGCAGAACAAGCTCAAGCACTCAGAGGTTTCCTTGGTTTGCCCAGATGCACGTAACAGAGGCAACTATTGCGTTTGCGGGGGCCATCCGATGCAAACTCACATTACGGTGGAAGCCCTGAGAACGCACATCAGGCCTTTTGCACGTGCCCCCTATCACCACCTTGCAACACTACCTTCAGACAGGAGCCAAGCATCGTTCTCTCAAACTATCATCAAGTACAACGACAAGCTTCCCTCGGGCTTCACCGCTGCATCTAAACCATCGATGCCCCCTTGGTGTCTTATTAGCCCCACAGTTCATCTCAGTGTACCAGGAATAAAAAAAATCTGAGCTATCGTCACCTGTGCTGAAACAACTGTCTCTGCTTCTTCTACACTAGAGGTATGCGGACAGTGTACATATTTATACTGATGGTTCCACAAACCTCCAATGTTCATCCGGTGAGGTGGTTGTCCCAGCAAGAGCTACTACCATCAGCTTCAGGACTGACCACCCAACGACATCGACATCTGCGGAACTAGCTGCTCTGCGCGCTGCACTTTGTTTCGTCAATCGGGAACCACCTCGACAATGGTCAATATTCAGTGACTCTAAGGCAGCCCTACAATCTGTGCTATCAGCTCTGCGTCGCGGGCCATACGAACAGCTCGTATTCAATATTAGGCACCTACTCCATACATCACATGAGAAAGGACACCACGTGGCATTTCAGTGGCTTCCAAGTCACTGCGGTGTCATAGGGAACGAAGACGCCGATAATGCCGCTCGGGCAGCTCTTGACGACACACAGGAAGAGGCCATACCACTCTCACGGTCCGACGCTGCCAGCAGACTTCGAGTGCTTGCCCAGGAGATCACGCTCTCTCTATGGTGCACACCTAGCAGCCAGACCAACCGGAGCAATCATCACTACCACCTGCCCTCTTTGATGCATCTCTGTATGCCATCTGGACTCCGCCGAAGAGAGGCCACTATGCTTTATCGCATACGGCTAGGAGTGGCATTCAGTAAATCTTATTCATTTCTGATTGGAATGGCCGACAACGCTCTTTGCGATGCCTGTCTTTGCGAGGAGACGCTGGAACACATTCTATGCGACTGTCCTGAATATAATGTTCCGAGACAGTCCCTGGGGTCCGTTCTAGCGCACCTTGACAACAGACCAATGTCAGCTGAAGTGATTTTCACATGTCGTCGACAGAAGACATCGCAGCTGAAGGCGACGAAGGGACTACTTCGGTTTTTAAAAGCAACGGGCTTGGACAAGCGGCTGTGACAGTGATGTCAAGTACCACGCAAGAGTGACGGACTGTGACTGACGATGTGTGTGCTGTGCTGTGTGCTCTCTCTCTGTCTCCTCCCCATCTTTCATTCCCCCTCATCCCGCTCCCATGTGTAGGGTAGCAAACCGGTTGTGCTGAACTGGTTAACCTCCCTGCCTTTCCTTCTCCACTCTTTCCTTCCTTACACTTATTACTAACAACCTCTAACATAAAGCGCGAGAATGCTGCTCTTTTGTACACGCCTTTTTCCTAGTATATTGCTAATATTTTACTAATCACCCACGGCGCTTCGCGCGTATACTTAACATGAAATTTCACCATCCGTTTTCACGTTGAGTCCACACTGATTCAACATTGTTTTGAAGCTTTACTATGTACAAGCCACAATATGAATTGCACACCGACCAAAGAATGCGAAGCCCGAAAATTTGGCAATAACCAGACGGAAGGACATCGCCTGAGGTACAGGTTTAATTTTTTCTTGTCACATTTAACAGTGAAGCAACTACTTCAAAGGATTAACTGACGCGCTAGTTGGTTCATTATCACAAGAAACAGCGCTTCAAGACTACACACAAGGGAAGAACCACACACACACACTGCGCTGACTAACAACTGCGCGTTTTTTTTATATTGCTGAGCCTTTTATACCGACAACTAAGGCAGTACCAACAAGACCATGAAAAGAAAACACACAAGGGACAAAGGAAAGAAGGAAAAACTTTGCGCACACTGCATTCTTGTTACAATGCAGAAGCAAGAAAAGCGATTTGTTTCTTGAACAGTTTTAAAGACGGGATGATGACGCAACCAACATTTAAGTCGTTAATCTTAAAAGCCTCTAAGATTTACCTGGTGCATTTATCAGGGGGCCGATGCACTGCTTCACGTTGCGAAGACGTAGGCGTACATCCACACTACCGACAATTCAAGGCAAGATTTCCACAGACTGCGAGCTTTTTTTTTATTTCACATGGTTGTTATGTAGTCATAGCCTATCGTTGATACATCTGCCTGACTGGCCGACACATCGTTTTCCACACGTCAACGGCACCGAATACACAAACGAATCATAATAAACACACAAAACGCATGTGTGCTTGCGTTGTAGTGCACGTTAAAGAACCTCAGGTGGTTCAAATTAATCAGTATCTCTCCAATGCGGCGTGCCTCATAATCAGAACTGGTTTTGGCACGTAAAACCCTAGAAAGAAGAAGAGCACTGATAAACACGCAGTTGTTTATCAGCGCAGTGAGTGTGTGGTTCTTCCCTGGTCCCGTCTTGCAGCGCTATTTCCTATGTGATAATGAATCAACTAGCCCGTCAGTCAACCCTTGCAAGCTTCAGTTCTAGTTATTCGCGCCCTGCACTATTCCTTCATTGCTCCAAGTATTCGTGTTACCCTCGCAGCCAACGTGATGTGCCATTCACGAGCCCTCACCTTTTCACTACGTCATAGACTTCTGCCTCCCGACATATTGTTGTTTTTCGGTGGCTTCTATCCTTCGGCCAACCATGGAAGAAGTATCTGCAAAATTTTGAGGCCTGAGTGGCAACGACAGGCCCGCCCTTACAGAGAATGCCTGATTCTGCGGCTTCAGAATAGTATAGAACCCCGTTGCGCCCCGGTAAATTGGATGCAGTAATCCTGCCTAATCAACTGGGTGACGGACTTCCTTTGGCAGCAAATGCTACCAGGGCTTCGTGCGTGCCTACCGCACGAAACAAAGTTACGTACACACTGTCGGAGATGTCGTTCTACCTGGCGATGTGCTCCATGTTCTGTACCAGGGTCCAAAGTTTGCGGTCGAGTCCGAGAAGTCGGCGCCTGAGCTACTCGCCATGGTGACAAAGATTTGTGATTGTGCTTCGGACTCTGAGTGTGGCCGGTGCATCTCGGGCAGTGTCGATGTCATTAGACAGCCCAGACAACCGGGTAGTGAGTTCGAAATTACTAAGACTGTCGCCTACCCCCGGAGTAATTTGTTGTGTCTAGTCCCTGCGGATAAAGAAGGCTGCTTTTCTGTACTCCCTGTAAAAGCGCACAGGTCTAAAACTTACGAGACAATTAGCACAACTTTCACGAGGAAGAACCACGTCTCACTTGCCAAGATAAAAAAAAACGGTACTACGTTTATGCCAGGATCTGAAAATGGATGCACTAGCTCGCGTTATTGATAAAAACGACGGGTTATCTCTTAAAATGTTTTTTTTTTAGTGATAAGACCCACTAAGTTGGTTGTGCGATTCGTGTTTTGGTGTCTGAGACAGGCGCGATTTCCAGCTTTCTACTAGCAAAGCTTAAAATTCTTAGTGTTGAAGACCTTTTTCTAATTAACAACTCGGCCCACGGGATTACGTTCCTTAGGGATACCCTTAACGAAAACCTCAGAGCTTTTTCTGTTGACATTAAGGACTCATTGTAGTCTCTTCCGCCCAATGAACTAATGTTCTGCATTGAAGTTGCTATCGACTAACACGGAACAGTGCGCTTTCAGGGTGCAATAGGTATGACATCAGGTGGCTTTCATCAGCTGTTGAAGTATTACCTGGAATTGGCTTTCGTTACATGGGACGGTAATATTTTTATTCAGACGAACGGGATCTGTATAGGCTCCTGCATAGCGCCACTCTTAAGGGAGCTGTACTTAGCTTACATATGACAGGAAGCTGCTTGCGACACTGACTGGGCTGCGGAGACACTGGAACAAAGGGACGAACGTCTAGCAAAGCGGCGTTCGTTGCAGTGGCTTAGCTCGGCTATGCCAGGATATAAATATACATGTGCCACATAGTACGTACACCGCGTGTGTGTCATTGGAGCAGCAGTAAGCATGACAATCGAGCTAATCCTTGACAATCTAGACAACCAGGAAAGCTAAGAATAATCAGCTGAACCTTTGCTAACGCTACGTATATCCTGGCATAGCCGAGCTAAGCCACTACAACTTTTTTAACAAGCCATTGCTCCCGTTTACATCGGTGCACAATAAACTGGTAAAAAATATTGTGTCCCATTGTTTTTTGAATGCAATCGACAAATGTGCACGCATGGCACCGGACAGCTTCTGCAGGCAAGTCGATCGCCTTTTGTCTGCAGGATATCCTGTACACGTGCTAATTTCTGTGGGAGAGTGTTTACTAAGGAAAGCGCAATGACGCCAGCCGAAACGTGGCAACACAAGACGACAGGCAAAGAAAAGTGGTTGTGCTGTCTTACCTGCACCAGGGCCGCGATATTGTAGCGATGCCTTGTGACTTATTCTACTCTAGTCTTATCCACCGCTCACGGCCAGCTGATCACGTTGATAACGCGAGCGGACCGTCGCTCCGACCACTGACAAAGCGCGATAAGCGCGAAAAGGCATTATTACCGGAAAGGCATCACTACAAAATACCGGTCCAGGTTTCAAAGAATCTTAAAAGGATCGGTCTGGCTGCGGGCCTTAGCGTGGTTTTTTCTGCGCCGCGCAAGTTAATGGCTTAAGGTACGTTCAGACTACGTACGTAATGTGCAGATATTTCGCAAGAAACGGAAGCGCAAACGCAAAAAGTGCAACTAAAATGTTCAGACTACAATCGTATGAAGCGTTAAGAGCGCAACAGTCATCACGCACGCGAACGTAATTGTTGGAAGGCCCTCTACTTTTACGTTTCATAGCGTGGCCAATAAGCGAAGCAGTTTCGGTTTTAAATTTCCGGTTACGCGACTACCGGCATCCCCAGTTAGAGCAACGGCCCAACGGACATGGCTGCGTGTGTGCGTAGTTCAAGTAGTCTGCGTAGTTGTGTCCGTAGTCTGTTTACAGGCGCCATGTTGAAATCCACTGAAACGCAACTGACCAGCTCACGTTTTGATTGGCCGGTCTTAAGATGCGTAACGTATGCAACTGACAATGTGGAGGAGGAGGAGGAAAAAGAAGAAAGGAAAGGCAGGGAAGTCAACCAGACGCACGTCCGGTTTGCTACCCTACACGGGGGAAGGGGAATAAAGGGATGAAAAGAAAGGAGAGAGAGGGAAGAAAGTACTCGCAGTATGAACACGTGCGGTTGTCCAACACTTCACAGTCGGTCACTGAGGCAACTGACAATGTGAACGACCAGTATTGTTAACGATCTTAACGCTTGTAACCCGCGATACGGTCTTTATGACAGATGCGCGCTTTGCTAACGTTACGACCGCAGTTTGAACATACATACCTTTAGGCGCTAAGGTGAATTCCGACACGCGCACGCAACGAGTGTGCATGACCAAGCACAAAAACAGTTTTATTGGCTTTGTGCAATCGTTAGGGTATTCGGTCCCGTTGACACATGAAAAACGATTTGTCAGCCAGTCAGGCTGATGTATACGATAGTGTAAGATAGCAGAACAACAATGTAAAAAAAAAAAAAAAAAGCTTGCAATCTGTGGAAATCTTGCCTTGCATCGTCGGCAACGTGGATGTGCGCCTATGTTTCCGCAACGTGAAGCAGGGCATATACCCCTAATAGATGCACCAGGGAAATCTTAGAGGCTTTTGAGATTAACCGCTTAAATGTCGATAGCGTCAGTACTATCCCGTCTCTGAAGCTGTCCAAGACACAAACCTATTTTTACATTTTATTTTGCTGCTACATTGTAACAAGAATGCGTTGGGCGCAAGGTATTTTCCTTCTTTTCCTCTTTTCCCATGTGTGTTTTCCTTTATGGTCCTGTTGGTGCTCCCTTAGTTGTCTGTATAAAAGGCTCAACAAGTTAATAAGCACGCAGTTGTTTGTCAGCGCAGTATGTGTGTGTGTGTGTGTGGTTTCCCTTGTGTCCCGTTTTGAAGCGCTGTTTCGTTGGTAACTAGTTGAAACAACGGAAGAACAAGTGTAAAAACGCCACTGTTAGCGCGAGACACTTTTTCGCTGAAGCTCGCTTTCATTTGTTCAGAAAAGCTCTCCCGCAAAATACTGTGTGCCACGGCGTGCCGCCAACTGTAGCGTTTATGTTTGTTACCATCGTTATTATTTGAAGTGAAGATAAACGTGACAGACGGAGAAAGGATGGCAACTGCCTTGGGAAGAAGCATATAACAACGCCCGTCTGCCAGAAAGAGGAAGGGTGAGGAAGGGCGCAAGAATGGAGGACTGAGGAATGGCGTGCAACGGGTAAGAGAAAAGAGAGATTCAGCAACAACAAACTCGACAGGTTTTTGTCTCCTGGCAGCGACAGCCGACAGTATCTGCTTGATCCTGCATTGTGAGCCTTCAGCGGATGCGTTTCCTAAGCTTGCGTCTAGACGGGAAGCTCGGTTTTCTGCATGCGGAGGAGCAGGTGTGCTATTTTTAGTGAATTTCTTACGCCCAACTCGCCCCTGTTATGACGCGTCATACCAGTCGTCTTTCACTGTCTCGTTCGGCAATTATTAGAAAGTTTCTAGTATTATGAATAACAAAAATTTACTCTCTCAGTCAATCAATTATTGGTCAATAACACTGATGTCCAACGCAATCAATAACCTTACACGCTTGTGTGAGGGTGCGTGCAGCTGCTTGCGCTAGGGCTAGAGACTTCAACTTTAGGTAAAATCCCAATTTTTTTTCCTTACTTCATTTTCTGGCTTACTTCACGTACCAGCACGAACTACGGGTCCTAGAAACATTTTAGTGCCATTTTTTTATAAATGCCTATTTCCACGTCTCTGCGTAAATCGGACATCCAAAGCCTAAAAATTCCCTTTTCCGCACTTTGTCCTAACCTAGTTATGCTTTAAAGTTATCAACTTACAGGCTCTGGGGAACTAGGCTTAAGGCATCCCACTATTACCACAAACCTTTCCCGGTGTAGAGTTTGTTATTAACAGCTTTGCAGCAGACCAGAGCACCGCTGTGAGAAGGACTCTAATTGCGCTACGTGACGATAGACTCCAAGGTGACTTAGCATACTTGTGCGCTCAATTCACGTCTTTATCTGACCTAATCGAGAAATTTGAATACTCATGGCGCATCTCTCACCGGAAGTATGGGGATAATTTGAGACGTTCAGGAAAGGTTCACCACCATCTGCAATCGATTGGTTGCTGAATTAGTTGGAAATTTCAAATTTTTTTCAGACGAAAATTCTGGGTTTTCGGCACTAAAATAACTTTTAAACGTTCTGACCTGGCGAGCATTCTGGAGTTCCATAGGTCGTTGAATAATTGCACGCTGTGAACGGAAAGTGTATGCATCACTTCAGCGGATGTTGAGCGTTAGTTTTCTGCATACAATTGAGCGTTAGTTTTCTGCATACAAAGCAGGAAACTAACTCATTAAGAAACTCAATAAGAAAAAGCGTGACATGAAACCCCGAAATCTTGAGATGGTGCTTGTTTCTCACTGCTTTCTCTACGTTTCTCGCGATGTCGACTCGCACTACATTTCAGATAAGTCTTGCAACCTACGCAAGTCGCCTCATTACGTTTCATCGCGAAAATAAAAAGAATTTCGCAATACATAGGTTTAGTAGGCTGCAATCCTTAGTGAATCGTAATTCATATTCAGATGCACATCGGAAGTTCTTATTAATTCAAGATATACATGCCTAAAGGACACTATTTAGCCCCTATACATGCCTGACAGCTTTACTGGCTGTTATAGGCGCCTAAAAGATAATTTCTTGGCACCTAAACACCCTGTCTCTAGTTACGGCTATGCCGATTAGCAATGAACACGTGGTCGCAGGGTCGACTCCCGGCCGCTGTGGCCGCAACTTCTATCTGGGCGAAAGGCAAAATGCTCGCGTACTTCGATTTCATTGTAGGTGAAAGAACGCCAGACAGGACTAAATTAGTCCGCAGCCCTCCGCCACTATTAATCTCCTAACAGCAAGTGTGTCCTTGGTATCAATCAAAACCATGTTTTCATAACAGATTGTTGCGCTAAAGTGCACTAACGTTCATGGAAAACTAAGGAGTGCCGCCTTCCGGCGTGACGTCACTGCTGCATGCACGCAGGCTTTCTCTCATCAGGACGGCGCTTGAAGCGGGTCATGCCAAATTTCCAATATTCTTAGCACGACGTTAGTATTGAAGTGGTTAGAAACTACAGATGTAGTAACGTACTTTCATCTGGGTGGAAATAGCAACTTGTCCTAAACCGTTCCTAATCGTCATTATCACCCGTCAGAAAGAAAGAAAATCAGACTTTGTTTCGTATTAAAGCGTTGCAGCAAGTTATGTTTGTCTAATTGCCCTATCTTAATTAGTTATGTTGTATGCAATATGTCGTTTAAATAGATTTATTTATTCACTGCCTAAATTAGTAGCGAAGACTATAGTTCGTTGGTACCAAAAAAAAAAAAAAAAACGCGAAGCATAGGTCCGCTTTGCGCCATGCCGATGAGCAGAACTTTCAGGAACAGTATTTTCAGTACCGAATACATGGTCAGTTATCGAAATCAGTACATAAAACACCACTGAGACAAAATAGATTGTGTCTGCAGTCCACTTTAGGTCAAGTTATGCGAACTGCGGCGGATTTCTGACCAATTTAGAAGGCCACTGTCACTTGCAAAAGAGCACCGTTTGCATTTATCAAGCGTATAATGCGTCGCGTGTTGACGGCTACAGAGAAAAAACGGTGTCATGCCGACTACCGTTTGTCTAATGGTAGCACCGTCCCACGGCGTGTTCTATTTTTCCGAACTATCAGTCACAGCGGAGCAACAAGAAACTCTCAAAAATCGCCATCCCTACAAAAATCGCGCGCTACGTCACTTTTTCGCTAGCACCGGTCATTTCCCCCGTCGTATACATAGTAAGATTTCTTTGGCGTGAAAAGCGCCGCACATCCCTTCCCTCTGAACGCTGTCCCCGCAGTCTTATTGCCTCACCCGAGGCCCACGTCGATGTCGAGACTGTCAGAAACATGCTTTCGTCCGCCACTGAAGCTTGATTTCGTCGGCTCACCCATGTTTATACGATTTTTCTCCTCTGCGGCTCCACTTTAGTTTAGGCACCGAGGGAAAATCGATAAGCTGAGACATGTGCCCCTTTTTGCGAAGACGAACCAGTGACGCGGTTTTTGCACATGGCAGTAGCTTAGGCGAGTGCCTTTTAGGGATAGATTTGCCGAATGTTCCTGCGTGCAGGAATACCAGCCACGAACATACTCAAGCACCACCTGTAGGTTGCAAACATAACTGTGACGCTCAACAAAAGTACGACTGAACGCCGAGGAAGGAGTCAGAAGCGGAGCAATTTTGCCGACTGCTACATTTTCAGTTAAACGATGGTTGGTCACTCTGTTCAGTTACTTGCGACGATTGTCCTGAGCTGGGCGATGCGCCTTTAACCATACTTCCGAACAATAGAGACAGTAGGCCTAACACCAACTATCAAGTCGGTTTGAGGGTAATGTTGTTATTAATGCAAGGATTCACCGCTATAGAGCACTTACTGCTTAATGACCAGTTTTCATGCCGCAAGACTCTCAATGCTCATTTTTCCTCATAAGCTAACTCACATTCCTAGTTATTTCCTCAAAAAGCACAAATTACACAGACCCTCTCCTCTAGTTGCCCACGTACCCTAAATGTCATTTCACTCGCTGAAGTTTTACTTAATTGTGCTGAGTTTTCCTGAAAACACAAGCAGTTCTTGGAAAATTCCTGACGCTGAAGCCATTAAGTTGGCACGGACTAAACAAAACGACGACATGAGTGAAGGGGGTGGATTGACGTTAATAAAACATGAAAAATGAGCCAGCCGAATGGCGCTCTCTTTTTGACAGACGCGCGCTGCAAGCCGTGCAACATGAAAGGGCGGGCTCACTGATGAAACCAAGTGCGGTATGAACGTGATGGCAGCTTGAGCCTCTGATTACCCGTTGAATTTATTCTGAAGGAACAACATTTTCTTGTAACGCACCTAAATGGCAGTACCCATCCCGTGAAGTCTTTGCCTTAAGATGCGGTTACTTAATCAGCAAATAAAGGGCATCGACCTGTGACTCGAAGCTCTAGTTTTGATAAAAAGGTATGGCTTCTTATTGGCTGCTGCAGCTCCGCCTTTTTATTCACTCTTTCTGTCTTCGTCTTTCGGTTTAGACGCAGCGCTATTCAGCGGCGTTGCGTCAGGTACTTAGAAGTCGCAAACTGGGGCAGACGTTCCATCGTATGGAATGCCTCCTTTCGGAGGCATTCTTCTTCCAAGCCATGGTACGTAGTTTGTCACTGATGAATGCGCAAGAGACATTTTCCAAGACGGTTTCAATTTAATTCCAACTTTTGTTTCCAGCACGATGATGCAACCTTCATACATCTTCTCCAGCGGCTTCGCTGCAAGATGCACGAAAACAACCACCGAAACGAACAACGCGCTCACTGAGTTTCATTTGTTCACGCTTTCAGAAGGCTACTTGGGTGAAACTGTGTTGCATGCCCGAGCCACGACTTTTACCCTGCGCCTGGGATACATAAAGCAATTGTGCTGGGCACCTTTTAAACCAGTATCTCTCGGGCGCACAACCCAAATGAACAATGAACGGAACTTTGCAAAGATTTAGCGTAGATTGCACTGGAGGCGCCATGCTAAAGAGAGAGCGGAGCTGATGGGCACCTAGCTAGTCTTGGGCTTTGGGTTAGGCTAAGCACTACCCAGTCATCACCAGCATTTCCAGAATTTATTGATTATTGATCAATTGTCGACTAGCTATTGATTGACTATCGATTGGCTATCGCAAGGTATTGGCCACGTATTTGGGCTAGCCTAAGCACTACCAAGTCATCCGCAGCATTTTCCGGAATTTATTTATTATTGTTCTATTATCGATTACCTATTGATTGGCTAACGATTGGCTATCGCAAGGTATTGGCTACGTATTTGCGCTAGGCTAAGCACTACCAAGTCATCCCCAGCATTTTCTGGAATTTATTGATTATTGATTGATTATCGATTAGCTATTGATTGGCTATCACAATGTATTGGCCTCCTATTTGGGCTATGCTAAGCACTACCAAGTCATCTCCAGCATTTTCGGGAATTCATTAATTAGCTATCGATTGGCTATCGATGACTGACTAAGCTTAAGTAGTCCCAACCTTGCTTAGATAGACTTAGGCAGGCTCCGCTTCGCTAGTTCACAGGAGTATGTGCCATTGCGCTTGGACCTTTTCTGCACTGCCGCCAGAATCGGCCCATACTTTTTGTCCGCAAAGGACGGACTAAGGGCCGGCTTAAACAGCTCCGCCATTAAAAAGTAGCGATATGCCGCTGTCTGTTTCTGGACACACTGCAGGCACGGGTTGCTGCTTTATTTATTTTTTTTTTGCAGATACGGGGTATATATATATTTTTACGTATTTGACTATTTTGAAGCGGATATTGCTTAGCAATGGTTACTGATCAGACTGGAATCGGTACAACGTTTAATAAGGCCAATTTATGCTGCTTTATGCAACTAATAAGCAGAGGTCGCATTCGCAAAGCCATGCCTTTGAAAGAACTATGTACCGCTGGCTAACCACCTTCGCTAATTGATAATTAACGGCCTGTTTCGCGAATGGCTAGCTTTTGCTTTTACGAACTGTTATACCTCACGCACTGTTTCGTGAACATGGGGCAAGTCCATCCCGCCTTTCTTTCTGTGCCCCCCCCCCCCCCCCCCCGCCCGCCCTGTCGCTGTAAAAGAGTGCCATATTATTATTCGTCGCTTGCGAGACTTGGTTGCTTACAAGCTTGCTGTGGAAGAGCAGCAAGTGCCCTTAATTAGGCGCGCAAGACCAGCTGGTTCGCTCCACTCAAGCTCTTGGGTCACTAACTTACACCTCCCTCTTATGATGCTTTGTGCGGCACTTTCGGGGTCGAATCATCGTGCTACGAGTTCACGAGACGCACGCCTCATTACGTGATTCATCGCGGTGAAGGAACTCTTCCAGGATTCATGACGCTCGACTAACCGTAAGCCGAGACGGAAAATCGGCTGCCTGCTGAGAGAAATGAACGCAGCACGGATGGTTAGCTCCGTTTATTATAAGCGCATTATAGCACGCCGCTTTGCCCGAGACCACTGTAGGATTCTGCGCACAGCAGTTGGCTTGTTTTTTTTTTTTTTATTGCGATAGGAATTGTATGGAGATTGCAGGCGAAATTCTGCTGTCGCCGTTGCCGTCGGCGTCACCGTGATGTTCTTTGTAAAGTCCCAGTGCAACAGCATCGCGGCTGCGCGCCGTATGCTGCAGGTGCGAGCGAAAGCTTGCGAGGGTGAGCCTAGAAGGTGGATGGCTTGATGCGGAACGGCGGGCAGGTCGTTCTAGCAGTCTTCTTATGCGCACAAAGAAGAAGGGGGGGGGGGGGGGGCGGTTGAAGGCGAAAGGTCAGTGCGCATCTCCTCGCGCGGCTGCACGCGTCCTATCTCGGAGCCAATCTGCCATGGGCTTGCAGATTAACCGACCTGAGATTGCTGATGGCTTCGTGCGCACTGTGCTCTCTCTCTTCTACTCCATGCCTCCTAGATAGCAGACTTGTGTGCTCTGCGTTAGAATGTCAAGCTACTTGGGCGGAAATTTCCATTGCCAAGCCGGGCGCGACGAAAGCGGTTGCGTCAAAATCACCGCTGTTTACGCGGGAGCATCCCCATTAGATTGCAGTCGGCCAAGGTAGCATGACGTCATGGATCGAAGTGCACAGGCCTTGGGCTATCTAGGATGCGTTGGCCTATTTCGCGTTGAAGCGAGAGGTAGCACGAAGCGGAATTCCCTCGCCGCTTCTGCCGCTCTTCGTCACGCCGGCGTTCTGATATCGAGTGTCCGCGTTCATCGAGTGCGATGTGTTCGTGTTTGCCTGTGCGCGTGTGACAACGAGTTTGTTAATTTAGTTAGTAAGCCAATGATTACTGATGTTTAAGTGTAGCTGCTAGGCGTGGGTGAAATTGGTTGCGCGCAAACGTAGTCAGTATCTCGTAAACACCTGCCTCGAGCGCCGTAATTCGAATCAATTAACTTCTAACATATTCTAGTTTACTGGGGCACCTGAGCACCAGTCATGGCTTTTAGTCCAGAGCGACGTAAAGTCTGTGCTCACGGTATGGCACGATGCATTTTATGCTTGCACTTATTTCCGGAAAGGTGATAAATATTTATCGTTTCGTACTTCCGTAACGTCCGCTGCCTTCTTGCTGGTTTCGCTTGCTCCCATCGACAAGCTTGTTTTTTATCGTTTTAGTTTGGACGCAGGCGTAGAGTTTCACTCAATTATTATAGAGGGAACTGTGGCGCGAGTAGTCTATGGAAACTGCAAGCGTGGTGGTTCAGCCAGCTGGGAATGAGGGTTAGTGCTTGGATTTGCCTAGACCTTGTGGCTTTAAACGGCTTAGTTATTTTGCAAACTGATCGTTTTCAAGAAGTTACTGCGCTATAAATAATTCAATAAACATTATAAAAATTGCCCGACGCAATGATTCGAACACAGGACCTATAAGCACAGAAGCTCGATATTGAAACCATTACGCCATGGACGCATGGGCAAGTGGAACAACTTCAAAGCAGCCATTATGCGTCTTCGCAGAGTCCTTATTGCTTTCTGCATAAAAAAAAAGAAACGTCTAGATTGTTTTAAAGTTTAGGAGGGTGAAGGCAGATCAAGCGTAATAAACGAAGCCAAAAGAACGTCTGAATCCACAAGCACGAAGATAAGACAAACCCATGTACTAACCATCATTCCCATGGTGGTTGAACGATCGCAGCGCCAAAGTTCCCCCTAGCAAGTATTGTAGGAAACTGTATGGACGCAGGAAGAAATCAGCCATCACATGATCCGTGTACGGCCTGTCCAAGAGGGCAGGAAGTGCTGTACGAAGCAAGCACCTGCCTGATCACACTTCTCGCGAACGGCGCTAGAGCAGCACCTGTCAACCTTCTCTCGTTTACTCCTTCACAACCACTTGTCGTCGACCCTTTTCCGCGAGGACTCGCAACCTGTCCCAAGAAGCCGTTATTGATTGCCTCGAGAATGACACCTTGGCAGCCTCGAATGGGAAACGCGAGCCGTGTCTGCCTCCCTCAAATTCGCTTTTTCTTCGGTCCATAAAGCTCTCGCATGGTTGCGCCCATTTGTCATCTTATACTTCCTATGTAGTGGCGATGGCGTGATGGCCGTTTTTGTTCGTTTTTTTTTTTGCATTTCAGGCCCCCCTCCTGATACGCAGTATACGGATTGTGTGTAGCCCGTCAAATATTGCATTCTATTTTATCTGTAATTGCTGAGCTTTGGCCTTCTCTTTACACAACCTTTGAAACTTTTGGTAGTCAGTGTAAAATAGACAGCTGGGTGATGGGAGAGGTGTTGCAAACCGACCGACCGACCAACCGACCGACCGACCGACCGACTGAAAGTATACCTGCTGCCAACCATTACGCTGCCATTTTTTCTGCGAGAATATTTGAACGATTAAAGAGTGATGGCGTACGAGTTCAAGGTGGACAATGATTATTAAATGCATGTATCCGCAACCCGCGTCAATTATTTAAACGTATGGACACCTATTGTCTAATATGGTTGTCACCTCTGCGTGTCTTAATTGTATGATTAAATGGGTACGCTTTAATCATCTCTGCGCCACTTCATCTGGAACTACACTGTCTACTCGTGTACGTTTTCGGAACTCAGTATGCGCGTGTATGTTGGGAGCAATGTGCAAGGCCTTCTGTCTCTATGTTCCAGTATGATTAGGATACATATGATGACTTCACTTACTTTCTGTAGCTAAGTCCGCTCTCAATTTTCCGAACATGTGACATTCCTTCATAGCGTATTATTTTTCTCAGACCTATAACTGCTACTTAAAGAGTTGTAGCGATCAGCATTTTTTATACAGTGACTAAATTTTTTTTAAATTTCATGTCATTAACAATACAGGTTGATGACATGAGATTAAGTGAATGCGTAAGAGCAATGGAGTAGTTTAATTAACATTCGAGGGTAGTGTATCACATACGAACAAAAATAAATTACTATAGAATCCAATCACTTTGCACAGTTTTTGCGGTTGGATGCCCAGGTCGCAAAGTACACTACCAAGAAAGTAACGCGAAACACAATATCATATAAGCGATTACATGAAAATTATATATACCATTTATGAACTTGAAAGGTACACACGAGAAACGGTAGAGAAGAAAAGCAAAACTAAAGACGACGCAAAAGTCCACTAATAAAAAAGCGAAAATTTGTACGATAACACCAACTGGGATGTTATTTATTTGAGGCCGGTGCTGGTTACCTCAGCACAAAAACGTACTAGAACAAGTATTCGCAGCAGGATGAGCCATGTACCAGCTGCAGCAGAAGTCCCAAGAAAACTCAGCACATCATAATGGAATGCTAAGATATACCCCCTTCCCCCCCCCTAAGGAAGAATTCGATAACGAACTTCCACCTTCAATAAGCGCTGGGATTCAAAGAGGATGGAAGCATCCCCTGATCAGCAGTAGAGATACGCAAGAGACGTTTGGAGTCTTGGTAGAAAAGAAAATCCTGCGCTTGTGTAGTTCAAGTCCTGCTCAAATCCTGTGTTGATTGTAGCTCCAATCCTGCTCAAATTATGCGCTTGTGTAGTTCAAATCCAGCGCGAATGCAGCTCCACTAACGTGAAACCTGGGGAAGTGCGAAGCAGTGATGCGCCGGTGTTTCCCTTATGTTTTTCTCGTGCTGTTCTTGCACAAGTGAGGAAGAATCGAGCGCTTGTGGGTTGATGGCGCCCTCTCTTGCGCTTCGCTGGTACCAGGCTGACGTTTCGGAAGCGATATTCACGAGTTTCTGTTAATTCCCGCATATCCCTATAGCTTATACCCGCGCGTCCAATGCGGGTATGACGAAAATGGGATAACGTTACTGAAGTGGTGGCTATGGTAAAGCGCCAGAGTAGCGACAGTGTCATAACGACAATGCTATGACGACGACTATGGGATCAAGATGGTGCGGCGGCGATGACGTCACGAGTTGGATGTCGAAGTTCGAATGACCCCGATGAAATGACCGCAGTGACATCACGACTGTATGACGACCACACAGTGGTGACGATAGCATAACAATGGCACGATGAAAATTGAATGAGAGCAATGACGACAGGAGAACGATGTCATGACGACGACGACGTGGCGAGAGTCGGATGACGAAGCTGAAGTGACGACGACCGCACGAACATGACGGCATCAATACAGCGGCATGATAACAGATGCATCACATGCGCTGTCTTACTACGGCCGGCACAATGACGAAGATTGCATGACCATGGCGCCATAATCACAGTGGAACGACGACGGCATAATTACGATATAATGACGAAGAAGCGGCTGAGGCTGAAGTAGGCAAATAATGTTAATCGCGGTTAAAGCCTTTCAAGGGCATATACTCACGGGTTCTTTACCCGGAAGACCCGTTCGTGTCACAACGGTGGTTGATTGATCCCTGAGAGGGGGACTTGTGTTATGCAGTGCACAGGTTTCTCACTCTGCGTGAGTTACGCGCATGAACCTCGCAACTTCAAATACTTTTAAACATCGCTTGTTACTGGCTAAAGCCCACGGTGCCCCTTCACTATTTTCCAGAGTCGCACCGTGGTGGTTTGTTTCCTTCGACAGGTACAAAGAAGTGACCACCGTGAAGCAGCAATGGCAAACTTCCATCTCTGTGCACCTGCAGGCGCGGCATCCATATTTCAGCGGCCTCGTGTTTCTTATCCGGGCTCAGTTACAGCAATCGTCAACACTTGCTGGGAACAACCCCCCGAATGCCTCTTTGTCCAACAGACTTACTTCGGCAGCGATGTGGAAACATGGGAGAAAGCGGTGCAGAAAGAAAACGTAACGCTTTAGTGAATATGCGCTTGCGCGCGGGATGCTGGTCCCTCAGCTTCTGGAAACATTGTTTACCAAAGTTTGGATGAAGACTTATGTATATATGCGGGTGACTTGGCCGCTGAGTCGGCTCGTGGATCGCGGTGTTCTGTTTATCTGGGGTGTGAGGTGACGAATTGGTATAATTACGTAAACGGTCGCCGCCACCCAACGAGCGTGAAACGAACGAATGAAGGCGCTGAAGTTTCTGTACGAGTTGAACACTGTGGCATCCGGGCAAAATAATGTGAGCGCACTGTAAATAACCTACAGAGCCACTATGACATGTGATGAATGTATACATACCGCGAAAAAAATTAACCGAGGGCGCAATAGACGTCTGCTTTCGCATCTTGAGCTACTATTCCGCTATGACATACTTCATGAGGAACATTAGCTTTAGATTTAGCTTGGCGATCAGGTGGGCACGTTAAAAGCATGTGATACTTTCTACTTCATTTTATATCTATATTTGGGGATGTGGTAGGAGGGACGAGAATTACTCGAAAAATGCTGATTAGCATGGGAAAAAATGAAAATTAAACAAATTGTCCATGACATAACGTCACACTTAAGCGCAAAGTTGAACGAGAGCATAAAACAAGGTTCCAACGCAAGCGCGCTGCGAGTATTTCGAGGCTAGGTTGCACGAAACAAAATAATTCCGCACAGCTCATAACCATTTATTCAATGTCTAGAGAAAGCCACGGTTAAAAAAAAGAAAAGAAAAAGAAATAAAACGCAAAGATCGCGCAAGATTCACGCTGTTCTAAACTTGAAACACAATTGTAGCCTCTGCTGGGCATTATGTGAACAAGTTACTGTAACCGTAATTATTCTTAAGTTTTGGTTTTCAAAAGCCTATGCCTAAGTGTGATTTGGGAGGCCTCACCTCTTCACCACCACCCCCGTAGCAAAGGACATAGCTATGTGTTTTTTTTTGTTGTTGTTGTTGTTTTAATATCTGTAGCACGCGTTTTCTAAGACATGGATGAGGTGCTAAAATAGCAGTTCTTATAAACCAGGCTCAATGTCCCGCATCCCTCCGGGTTGATAAAAAATCAATCTCGCTATCGTTGCTCGTAAATAAAAATTCCAGCCAATCCTGGTACTGCTTTTGCGGACGCGAGCTCTCCAATAAAGACTTCTCTCCCACACTTCTCACACAGACGCTTTTTTTACACTTTGACAATCCTAATGCTAACGCATTAAAATCTTACACTGTTGCTTATTAAATGTTGAGGAAGTAAAAAAATAGGCCACCGGCAGGCGAGCTACTCCAATCATCAGATAAGATACAGGAATGAATAAAGGTAGAAAAACAGCGGGAAAACGCAGCGAAGGAATACAGTATCACTCAACTCCAGCGTAGCTTACAATACAATACAGAACCGAGTGTACATTCAGAACATGCGCCGAAAGCACCCATCTGGCATTTAGAAAAAAAAAAAAGAAACGCCCGACTTTTAAGAAGCAGCCTTGAGCACCCGAATGAAAAAGGTATCACCCCGACGCAATCCCCTCTTTTATTGATTATTTGCACATTCTCCCATCCCGACTGCCAATATTGACAAAGAGCATCTTCGTCTCCTAATTAGCTTGCTTCTGTTGCAAAAAAATATATTTCGTCGTATAAAACGGGTCTCCTTCTAAATGTGCCTCTTTCAGCCTTTGTCGTTCGGCAGCTATCGCTCTCTACTTATCGGAGACGGATGCTTATCCAGCCTTGCTAATTGCCGATGAGAAGAAACGGAACTTACAAGTCTTTAAAGAACACTCCCAAAAAGTATCGCTCGCGAATGAAACGACAAAATAAAGTAAGTGCATGCGTCGCATATTATGTATCCACTGGAAGGATAATTAATTGAAGAGCGCGCATTCGCTGAGAAAATCAAAATAGATTGATTTCCGGGCCCTAAGTTCTCCACCTGGAATATCTTTTGCGGGACTGTAGGTAGTCGCTGGTGAGCATTTTTTTTCTCTTAATTTGAAACGCTATATTGAACTTTTTTAAAAAGAAAACAACAAAACAAGAAAATGCAAGACATTATCTACATTTAAAAAATATTTATCTCTTTTAAAAGAAATACCTCAAGAACACTATGCTCATTTAAATAAAATGCGTTAGTATTCTTGCTTTTCTGTGTCGCTGTTCTTTTCTGTTCTTTTTTTTTGCGTGTGTTGCGCATTATATCATCGACAGAACTGTAGGACTTTAATTTCGCATTGTACACTCAAGGACATTTGGCACCCAATTTTTGTTACTTAGAGGAGTGCTGGTGGAACGTTGTCTTACAGCTTAGGTGCTATTTACCGATATATTGAATAGAATGGTCGACTACTTATTTCTCCACTTTAAAATTACAGCTCATAAACTTAGCAATGAAAAATGATATCCCAATTCTTAAAATTGCATCTAATAAAACATCTCAAGTGGACAAAATTTATGCAGTATACATGGCTGTCAAACATACCACTAATATGTGAGTAGGACTTCTGCACAACCCTTGTAAAAAAAGTAACAAATTCGTGTAATATATAAATAGCTATATCAACTTTGTCCGCTTTGGATGCTCTATCGGATGCAGTTTGCAGAGCTGCCAATTCATGAAAATTACTAACTTGTGAAAATGTCTTTAAAAAATGCATGCCTTAAATAGAAATGCCGCTTCCAACAGTCAACTAGAATTTAACTTTTTCTCTCAAATGCCACACATTTCATTAAAATCGTGGCGCAGTGGTTATCTCCGAAAAGCGTTTCTGCGTTTTACATGTATTTGAATAGGCCGCATCAGAGTTGGGCCCGAGCAATAGCTTCCTCTTAAGAAGTGATCAAAATTTATCCAGTGCCCCTCACTAATACGTCTTCCATAATCCGTGCGTATCTCTGGAGAGGTAAATTATGTAAGTAGAATGAGAATTTTGTCGTGGGTGGAATAATCTGCACTGCTATTTGCTCGCTGAATGGTGATGACACTATCAATTGCTTATAAGGCGAAGGAATTATATGCCCCGTAACGCGAAAGTCCGGCGTCATCGGCGTGGCCACCGAGAAATGGTACCAAAAATGGCCTGACGGCGCAAAGAGTAAAAACAGCGTCACAATATGCTCGCAGTGACGTCAAATTTCTCAAAGAGGTTCCTTTAAACAAACTAAATTATGGCTTCGAATATAAAATTTGGTAATTTCGGTCTGGTTGGAAATCGAACCGGGGCCTCCGGAGTGTGAGACGAGCACGCTTCCCCGAAGCCATGGCAGCTCCACGGTTCTGGTGCGTCATTGGTCACTGTGACGGCGCAGCCAATGGGGAGGAGGTGGCGCAACGTCATGAGCGTATAAAATGATTGTATAAAATAAAAAAGCAAACTCGTCGCGGGCAAGCGAGCACGTTGATACGCTTGGAGCCTTTTTTGATTTAGGCTTACCGAGGCGCAGTTAGAAAGCAGGCGAGAGCTTGCCCGGACAAGGAATGCGCGGAAAAAGAAATGTTCCCCAAATGGACCATAATGCCTTTGCATTCCCATAGGTAAGCAGTCTTAAGTGTCTCTGCCGAACTTTTTCTTCGACTCCGACCACCGTGAAATAGTGTTCGTAGTCGAGCCAGCCTTCAACTGAGCCGGATATCGCATACTGCCACGGATCCCGAGGCCGTCCAGCAAAAACCACTGCTTGATTCATTCAGTGGTAAGAAAGAAGGCGCCATTCACGGCGCAGTGAAAAAATGCTGCGAAGTACGAGTGAAGCCTTTGCGAATCACGCGTCTTTAGCTTGGTGCATGATCTCGTCTCTCTTTACCCAACAAGGTTCACTATTTCGCTGCTTGCGTATTCGAATGGCCTTCTTTGTGGTTGCCCGAACACGGGGTCTCCCAGTAACTGTGAACGCCGTGTTCCAACATCGGCTTGTCCTATCTTCAAAGGCACACTTCGCTCGTAATAGTCACTAATGAGCTTTATAGCTGTTAAGTTCGACCGCCCGCGTATCTCTTGTGGCCCAAGTGCACTGGTATTGGTATTTTTATTGAAATGAAAATAAAATAAAGATTTATTCACCCTCTGTGTCGCCTGTATCTCTTTTATATATGATAGTAATAAACATGAGAAAATTATTGTAGTATAAGAAATACAAGACAGCTTCGCAAAATTTAGATAGAAGTTAGCTAACGGGAGTAAATACAATGATAATAATCCTGGATGCTCCTGAACATGCCTGGACAAAAGACAAGAACGAGTAGGACGACACAGTATGTTGAGATCGCAATACACGCACGAGGCCGCGATGCGGTCCGATATGAGCATGCGTACAAGTGCGGGAAATACAGAGATGACATAATACGCACACAAAGACGTAGCAGTCAAAAGGGGGCTTGATCACACAAATGCGCACATATGGATGTGGCAAGCACATTTGGTGGAAGTGGGTTGTACTTACATAACTCTGTCCGATGCAGTTCCTATCCCTGTAGCATCCCTGTATCTTCAAAAAATAAAATAAACAATTGAAGTGCGTTCGTTCCATATCACTGTGCTGGCGATTGGCCGATCAATTTCACAAATGTGAGAGCACTTTTGGGATTACTTGCGGGTGTTTGTTGTTGTAACTGCAATCTGAAATGTGTAGCATTTCTTCGGCAATCCAAGAATAGAAAGGAAAGTGTTCTCGTCGTCTTTGCCCCATAGGCAAGCCGAGGGGGACGCCAGTGTTATGCGGAGCAGGAAATGGCTTGTGTACGCTGTTCCAAGGTGCATTCGGGGATTTAGTGCCTGGGTGCTTCTCGAAATGTCTAGATCCAACTGCCACTTCGTAAAGAATCTGTTGTCATAAGAGGCTCAGCTGGAAGAAAACAGCTTACGCAATTCATTGTAAGAGTAATAGCACATTCTGCAGCTTTGCAGTTTCTACACGAAACCGCAATTGAGAAATGTGTCAGAACAAGCGTGTGGTATAGTTTTTGTGACGCAATGGCTTCGCTGACAGTCGCATAAATAGCAACAAGTTATCTGAACAGTGGCTTGTAAAGCGTGCTTTGCCGCGTAGTGACTCTTTCTACAGTGAAGCAAACCACAATGGAGGAGAAATAGAGATTGTAATAGTACCTAACGGACAGGTTAGAGTTTTTTTTTTCTGAAATTAAAATCAACATATGCATTTTGTGTGGAATTTATACTAAGTAGTAAGTGCCAAACATAAAAAAGAAAGAAGACGCACCAGTTATGCCTTGCTGGGCACCTGCAGTAGCGCCAATGGCCGAAAAGACTGACACCACATGACCTCAGAGTGTACTGCCATGCAACGCGTGGCTTGCCGTATAGTCACGCGTTCTACTTTCAGCAAAGCAAAAAAGAAAAAAAAACACAGAGCAACGCAGACTGGACACAACAGTTCTGGTCGTCATGTTAAAGTTTACAAACATTTCGGAAAGCTGCATGAGTCTTGATATTTCGCAAGATTCGGCACAAAGCTTCAAAACAATTCATATGATAAGCACGCCGCAAAATTTGTTCAGTTTATCAACGTCGTCGTATACAGGATGACGTCATCAATGAGCAAATGTTACGGCGGACAGGTGGGGCGCCGGAATGAAGGAAGGCTCGTGCTAGCGCCAGCAAAGCACCGCACCGTAGCCCAGGCACTAGTGGGCTGTGGTCGCTTGGCGGAGCATTGTCGGAAACTATTATAGGCACTTCAGTGTGAGATTACTAAGTATTTGCGCAAAGGTTAGACTTACATAAAAAATTTTAATGACTGTTGAAATCTATGCATATACAACGCACATGCTTAATGTGTGTGAATGGAAGGCATAAATGAGCACGTAATTAAGCGCTGCACAACCCATTCTGAAGGCTTGGCCGAGAATGGGCATACACCCGATGACACATGCTTAGTGGGCAAAGAATGGCGATAACCAAATGTAAAGAATTATAGAAAATGAAAGAAGCCGTTAGGAACTTCATATGTTATTCCTATTAGGTAGATTCACGGGAGCCGGCATTTTGAATGCAGGTTTCCTGTCGTGATTTATTCATTGATTAGGCAGAAGAAGCACGGACTCCCATGCACTACATTGTCGGTTAAAATTCCCTGCTATAAAGTGAAGCATCCGGTGGCATGCACATGCTCAATTTCTCCTATAGTATGGGGTAGCCCAGATTGAAGAAATTTAAGAGAACAAAAACAGCCATCGAATACCAAGCGGCATTCCATTTAAGAGGTCTGTGTGTTTTGCCTATAACTAGACATTGCATGTAGAAATGTTTATGCCATGATTTATTGTTTTACAACGCAGAACGCAGTTGCATTCACCGGCACTACTATGTCGGCCTGCATTTAGTACTAGACACACGCCGATTCCTCCAACACGCCAAGGAACGCCACCACAGCATGGAAAACCCGGGAAAGTATGCTTAGGAAGCTTCCATTTAAAAAGCCTTCAGTGACACGTACGACAATGACGATATAGTGACAAACGTAAAGTTTTGCATATACAATCATTTCTCGTTTTCTTTCTTTCTTTTTTTCTTTTTTTTTTTGAAGAAAAAATGCGAAGTTAAATAAAGGTTTGGGGGTTTAGCGTCCCGAAACTGCAGAGTAGGTCTTTAGGGACGCCGTAGTGGGCCGTTCCGAATTAATCTCGACCACCTTGGGTTCTTTAACGTGCACCTTAATCTAAACACGTGAGCGTTTATGTATTTCGCCCCATCGTTATGGGCCGGGAACCGTACCCGTGACCTCGCGCCAAGCACCACAATGCCGCAGCCACTGAGCCCCAGTGACTTGTTAAGACTAGATGTAAACAAGACCTTTAACAAATTTTGCGAGCTTGGTTTAGAGTGCTACCTCGAAAAAGCACGGCATTGCGGCAACTTTGATATGGTTGCCAAAGACCTTACTTGGAGCCATCGAACTAACAAGGCAAGACAGAAACTGTTTCTAGAGTTTCCGGAAGCATCGTCAGTTCTCGTGCGCTATACCTTACCATTCGTGCTGTGTGTCAAATATTACAGGAGCAGTAAGAATGACCAATAAATCTGTTTAAGCTGATAAAGGTGTCCTTTTACTACTTTATTATTTTTCCTTGGATTCATGTGAAGTGTTTGATTACTAGGGGATAAAACGAAGGCCGGGCTTACAGCTCTTGAATTTCGCGTAGCAATCTTGGTGTGCGGCATGTCTGCGGGACGTCGCACATTTTTTTTTAAATTTTCACTATTGGCGGAGCAAAATTAATCAAAACTTGCGAAGTTCAGTCTTTGGCTCATCTAGAATGCAATATAGTCCAACTTAAGCGCTAAAAGAAGATAACAAGCTTGAAGTCGGCGTAGTTAGCCAACTTTTGTCTGATTTTTTTTCTGGCCTGTCGAGGCGCGTCTCTCATAGCCAGAGGGGCGTTCTCGCTATTAAAAAAAGGAAGGTATTAATAAAGTGAGCTTATTTTTCTCTTTAGTGCTGTTTTAAATCAGCGCATGTCAACCGACTGCATTAGTTGAGTGTACGCGCACGTACGCGTGAATCGTTTGCGATTGTCGGGTCTCAGGTGAATAAACCGGAAGCCATATACCGCATTTTGGAGGCCTTTGTTCGCTTTTCAGGGCCTCCTGATTCGGGCGACGTGCTGGAAACTTACATGAGTAGACTTACATTTGTTCTCAGATCACGTTCCACTCCCAGATTCAGCCTCGGTGTATTTTTGTTATTGATATCATTATTGATTTTTCGCGTGCTGCCAACCTCCCTGCCTTCGCAACACCACCGAGTTGTGCTTTTGTGTCTGTGTATGATTTCGCTTTCCCGGACGGCAAGCGAAGTTTGTTGACATCGTGTTCTCTTTTATTCTCTTCGAGCTGCAATATTTAAGAGGAAGCATTTGCCCTGAGGCTTCGGCGAGAATCTGCGCGTTATGGTCATGAAGCGTCCTGCATATTGACCTGCTTGGGCCGACGTGGAGAGTTTCAATTTTCGATGTGTAGCAGTCAGTAGAATATTCGTCCTGTTGGCAGTGTGAAGAACGTTCTGAAATTGACAATACGTGGTCTTGTTGCGTCACTGTGTGTGTAAGGGTTGCTTGTTATTCGAACTGTGAAAGATGACTGAACTCAGTTTTCTTGAACGTGTCATGAATAAATGCATTCTCGCGATAGAACATCAAGACATGAACTACAAAAAATTCCATGGTGCATATAAACGTCCTTCATATTCACCGTGGACGGGTGACACGAAGAACTTGCAATTTTTGCTGCTTTACCGTTAGGACGAGTCACTTCATCCCTTTGGCAGCATCACAGCATGTTTAGAAATTTGAAACACGTGGCATTTGTTCGGCCTTCTGCATAAATGCAGATGGTCATCGGTACTGTTAAATGCGTTTAAGTTGAATGGCATTTGAACATTTCGTGGAAAAATAACCACTTTACTCTCGACTTGTGATGGGCTGTCAATAAATATTTCGAAGCTACATAAGATGAATGAAAGCCACTGTTGACTATATTGGCAGAAATTCGAAATGATAGAATAATCGCTTGTGTATTTTTTAGTGAGTTGTTGTAACTATAAAATATTTAAATCTTTATTTACATAAAGTCAGTAATGCCTCGTTTTTTTCTTGTTTCTTTACACAGAACCACGGACTGAAAGCATATGCACTATAACTACTGGCTGCAGTCATTATGAAAAAAGAATAAAATGATGGAGATGCAACGCACATCTTGGTATCGATGTGAAGCGAAGTTTTCGTGAATAGGTTAATGACATACTATATATTTGCCATTTTCATACCTGTGTCCTTGGTGCAAGAATAACTGGCGTGCCTGTTTTCTCGAGCACCTGTACTGTATACACAATGCAACATATACGGCGATAATGTTAAAAACCTAGCTGGCGTCGGAACGATAGAAGTATGCGTGGATTGTGGCCTAATGGTTGGAGCATCGGGAAGATGTGATGGGGGACCAAAGTTGGATTCCAACATCGCGCTCGCGACTCAATTTTTTTAAGGTATGACCTATGTGGCAAAACAGCTGGGAAGACAAGGCGAGCAGTGATGGTTGCTTAGAGCTCGAGAAGCACAACAGACCGATGCAGGCTGAGACACGATGTTCTGCTGAGGAAGTTACTCGGTGCCCGAGTTCTTGGAAGTTCTCATGTTCAAAGCCATGTGCCTTCTTTTCATGAGCACTTTAAACTGATTATTTTATATTTGTCATAACATACTAATCAGGGCTGGGTAAAGATACAATGCAGATGTATCATAACATAGATAAAAGAAACTGAGGCGATAGGTATTAGAGATAAAGATACAAGGTACAAGGGATGAGTTATATCTGAAATGATATTTGCCAAATGTAACTTGCGATACTTCGGTATATTAGATAATTCCCCTTTATACTATAGCTCCACTGCAGAGGACGTTGCAAGTTAACATGTGTTTACTGGCGAATTTCTTATCTCCAGCCAGCCAGAGATACTTATTTTGAAACTTCTACTGACACGTACAAACATTTTTCCAAGTTCTAACAGCGATCTATATCTCAATTAATCCCGTAACACTCTAAGGGGCTGGTCGGACGCGCAGCAGTTCGCGCAAATACGCTGCGCAATCAGGATTTTTTTTTTCATTCCGCCTTTATGATCAGTACGATGCACTGTATTCGCGTCCATTCGTAAAGCAGGCCAGTGTCATGCTGAAACGTGTCCGTTTGCATAATTTTACGATTGTGCCGCATTAAGCTTCGGTGCGTACTCTGTATATTACGCATTGAATAGTTTGCACGTATAACATGGATATAACAATGTTTATAAACAATGCACCCCGTAACGTTGTAGAGATTTTGTTTCTAGGCGTCAGTAAAACGGCAGTAAATATAGCTTATGCATAAGCTATATTTACTGCCTGTTTTTTAAATACCTTCATACCATGGTATGAAGGTATTTAAAAAACAGACATACTGGAAAATTCAAAGAAGCTAAGTTAAATGTGTCACCAATTACTTACAACGCTGTGTTCACATCGTTATCATCACAAGTGCGCAACTGGTTTGCAGCAATGTTCAGTGGTTCAAGGTATGCGGGATTTTTAGTGAGGGCTGCAGCTCAAGATGGAGCAGTACACGCCGCTGATAATGGTCTTGCAAGATGTGGATCCTAATTTGACTCTGTACCAGTCAGACGAAGAAACAGTAGAATATGTAGCAGCAGATAAGGCTAAATATAAAATAGCATGCTGACTTTCATTAGCAGCGCTCAGATTTTCAATAAGACCTTCCCGAAAAATATGCACGGGAACGGGCGCCGCCGGAGATGTCCGCGATTACGCGCATCTGGCAACAGACTCATCTTTCTCGGTCTTGTAAGGACGATGAGCAAAACAAGAACAAGATGAAAACAGGCTCCTGCTTTCATCTTGTTCTCGTTTTCCTCATCGTCTTGAATTTCCATTTCTCGCATTAGCCGTGTTTTCCCTCATTCTTGTTAAGGAATATTGACAGAAAATATGGTAAAATGTCTGCAACCTTTGTGGAGAGGTGTGGAGAAGCTTGCAAATGTGCCGCGAAACTAACCAGTGAATTTTACATAAAAGAACGCATCGGTAGTGGCAGAAAAATCCGAGGCTGAGAAACAGCACAGTGGATATCAAGGTGATGGCGAGGAAGTCAACCATAGAACTATACATCGAACGCCAGATACTAAAATCAAAGGAGAGAAGTCTTCTGATACTTCAAAGCGCTGCGGGGTGCTGCTGCTCGTTGAAAAATTCAAACTTGCTATGTTCAATCCTTGGCTGCTTTAGAACACAATGTAGTCCGTCAATGCCTAAAAAAAGAAGAGAAAAAAAAGTAACTTTGCCCGAGCAGACGCAGTTGAAATCCACGCAGCTCAAATATTTTTTTTCTTTTAGCGTCCCTCTAAATATAGCACCGGAGAAATGCAAATGAACCTGCGGCATAAAATAGTAAAATACGGCTGGATTTATGCAGGGTTAATATCAGAACAGTATAGAGCGACGGCAGGACCTCCGCGTTTTGTTGTAGACCCTTTCCACGCTGCTGTCCAAATGCGACAGCCGTCAAACTGTTCTCACTCAGGTTATTTAGGTGATGCCTAATGGTGGCCTATATCAACCAAATTAGTGCATCAGCTTTGAAATAACATGGCAAATATTGTCTTTTAGACGCCGTGGCTTTAAACAGCTGGCCGGCGTTGAGGGAGATGTGTGACAGCGGCGGCCCGGGCGATTGCGGCGATCAGAATAAATCCAGTAAAACAAGGCGCTCTGTTACTGCGACATCAATTATGCTATAGCTCAAGGGGCATTTTTTAACAGCGGAGCTGTTTAAGCCGGCCGTAAGTTGTGCCGCGAGGCGCAAAATATCGCTGAGCGATGAGTCACCTGGGTTGTCTAGCAACCACCTCGCGGAGCGGTTGTGTGCTTCGCCTCCTCTCCGTGCCGTGCGCATGTTGCCTTGACATGGGACGTTAAGGAGAGGAAAGGAGAGCATGCGCGCGGCGCGCGCAATGCTCGGGAGAGGGAAAAAGAAAATGAGAGCGAGAGAAAAAAAGTGTAGCAGCACCAATGAGGCAACACGCAGGGCTGATGCAGGCCCCGGCAAGTGTGGAGACACAGCTTAACCGTCACGTCACCAGTGAGACAAAGCTCGGAGCCGCCGCGACGGCGGCTGAACTCTCATGTGGCGAGTACATGTACCCTTGACATGGCACGACAAAAGAAGCTCCGGCCACTCGAAAAAGCTCTGGAAGCGCGTCGCGCGGCCGAGCGAGAATATGCGCGTCGGCGGCGAGCCAATTAGGAATACCGTGCCTAGCAGCACTTAGCATTTCCTTGCAAAGCTTAACCCAGCTTAGTAAAACCTGGAAGAAAAGCTAGATCGACCACCAGCTCCGCTGTTCACTCCAGCTTTGCACCTGTAGTGCAAGCTGCGCACGTTTTTTTTTTTTTTTTTTTTGCGTCATCGCCATTGGCATCGCCATTGTCGCGCTGTCCTGCTACTGACGACAGCGCGTGGAGAGTTATAGAAAGGCCTCCAGTGAAATGCAGTGCGCTTTGTTCCAAAAGCGACGAAACCAAGTGGATGCACTTTCACGCTCCGCTCAGTCGGTTCTGCCGGAGCCAGAGCAGTGTCCTGGCTTCCAGTGGAGGCATCCGCATTGTGCGAACACACATAAGCGTTCGTGCTGAGAAGCTGTGTGCATATATCGCACCGTGATGAAGCTCAAGCTAAATTTGTGTAATCCTTCTTTGGACGCTGACCAACGCCGGCGGTTTTCCTTCAATCCCATCTCGTACCCCATCAAAGTGGGACACCTGCAACGCCGCCGCGGCACACTCATCTCACCAGCCTTCTGAGACGCCTTCAGTAAAACTGCCATTTTTTAGCGCCTCCTTTTGCAGCGTTTAATTCTGTAGATCTGTTTCCATGTGCAGTGATGTTCCAGATGATAGATCTCTTCACTGTGTGAAATACAGTATGTAAAACTTGAGCCGGTATAGCAATACATTTTATGACACGTGTTCAGTCTGTATTTCCTGAAACCGGTTCCAAGCACAACGTTTCTAGCAAAATGACCTGCTATAAGCACAGGCTTCGCTTCCATTCTGCACTTGGAACAGTCTACCTAAGAGCCGTAATAAAAATAAAATGAGTATATAAATCTTTATTCATTATTATTTCTAGTGCCTCACAGCATTCGGTTTTCTCACTCTTATTTGGTTACTATAAGAATGAGTTCGCATAAAAGTGTGGCCTCAGAATATATTTTACCTGCTGTCAGTGACTCTGGGTGTCTATGTAGATTTTACAGCAGGTGTATCTTGTACCTTAAGGGCACAGGGTAAGCCCTATACTTCCCATGCATTTTTGACCACGTTGAGGAACAGTTTTCTCAGTAACTAAAACAGGTATCCGCATAATGCATATATCATTTTCTTTTAAATTTCGCGCTCTTTTAACTGTACCAGACTTATTAAAATCCGACTGAAAGTGCTATTTTGGTGAAGTTGTTCACACCTAAATTCTGGCTTTATTTGCATATTTCAAAATTTGTAACACAAAAACCGTGAGGTGCATATTTTCAATTCTGGCACAGTAGTTGCCTACACTTATACAGATGACGGAAATAAAATCAACTGCTTATCCTGGAAGACACAGGAAATAATGGTACCTATGTAATAACAAAATATGGTTTTGAGATAATTGAGTTTAAAGTAAGAAAACACCTGAAAAACACACATTTTTTGCCACCAACACCGTTGAAGTCATATCTATAGTAGCAACCAGATTTGTAATCATTGTTGAAGTCATTTTTTTGCTCTTCAGCCCGTCGTCATGCTTGCCTTGCCTCTTTTGTAAGCTATGGTGCAGCTCTCTCCGCATTGTATTGTCAATTGTGGTCAACTTCTTTCGGCCATTTTAGTGTGTTGCGGCCAGACTTCAGAGTTCTAATGACTTAAATATGTTGGCACACTCGATACTACCATCATTGAACGAAAGAACCGCATCCAATGTCACAAGGAACGCAGCTAGGAACGAAATGTGTTCGAATAGACGCACTCCGAAGCATGCACAAACGCGGAAAAAAACGCGCGCAGCGTCTTTGGATTGCCTTGACTAAAAAATCAGCGGTGCAACAGTTGCGAGACAATTTCTCATATATAGCTGATTCCAGACAAGCATTTTGGTTTTCGTGCCGGATGTTTTTTGTTAGAAAGGTTAGCGGTAAGCGCGGAGCGCAAGCGTAATGGAGCGCACGCGTATTCACCCACTACATGCTTTGGGAAAACAGTTTTTTTCATAAAAAATAGAACTTTCTAAGAAAATGTGAATATGGAAAATGTGCCTAGAGATACTTCTCAAATTGCAAAAAAAAAGACTTTTTTTTTATTTTGCCTTAACCTGTGCCCTTAAAATACATGGTACTTATAATGTACGAGAAATGCCGATATTGATACCATATGTCTTGCCGAATGTATCGTGATACAAATACAAGGCCCCCAAAAAGTTTCTTAAGATAGTATCTAGGATACATGTATCTTCGATACTAAGCAGCCCTGAAAATTATGATAGTATAATTTTCAGAGAGCATCTATAAACCTGCGGCGACGCCCCGTAGCTACACCACGAATGCAACTGGGGTGCCCCTGTAACAGCTGTGGCTGTAAAAACTTCATGTACTTTACGTTCAGGTGAAGAAAACCATGTACATGGGTCAATCACTAGGCCAAGTGCAAATATGGCACCATGGGGGAAAAGCCATCTCAGACTCTTCTCAAAATGAAAATATCTTTGCAAAGAGACCATGCCATTGCAGGCGCAGCGGACGTCACTAATGAGATTAACGGTTTCCAACGGGAGCTACAACCCTGACGAACTCGGCGTCACGGCAGGCTGAATTGAGGGCTCGCCTGATAGAACGCCCGCAAATTCTGCGGGCGCTGGCAGTGAAAAGGATCTCTCCGGCGGTCTTCCTGATGAAGATAGAGCAACCAAGCATTTTATGGCAGGTCTTCCTTTTCTTCATACCACTTCTTCGAGCTAATACTGAAAAATGTTGGTTTCTTTTTTTCTCTATACATTACTGCGCAACAGCATGTGTTCGCTATTCGTTAGTTAGATACGAATTTAGACGCTTTGTACGGAGGGCACTGGTTTTTCTTTCTTGTTTTTTGCTTTAACGAAAGGTAGTACCGGAAGGTCTTGTGCGCTGAGTTCTGTTATGTAGGTACACATTCATGTACTCTATACATTTTGCGTATTTTATTGATCTAAAGTATACACGCAAATTGTGCCGTGTTACATCAACGGCGATTTGTGGCGTGCGCTGCTCAGTTTATAAAGGGTAGAAGAAAAAGACTAATGTGTGTAGACAGTATGATAAAAGCATACACAAACAAATGTAAAAAAAAAACTTGTATACACAAAGAAGCGGATTTCGTTACTACTACTTCTTCGTAAATTGTCTGGGGCCGCATTCTCAAAGCTTTTCGTTCGTGATGACTGTTTACCCCTGAGTGGTCGCTTTGGCTAACAATATCTAGAATACCCCCATCGACTGCCACCTGGTTTTACAAACCGTGTTGGCGTAAGTACATTGTTATAAATACAGGCCCTAGTTCCTATGACTTCGTTAGGGCATAAAATATGTTGTTTGGCTAGATTGACATACATAACATTTGCATACGCTAAATAATAGCGTTGATACACTTTGCCGAACCCTACGCTGCCACTTCAGAGTGAACTGTCGCGATCGTTGATCAGAAATAAATAGCGAATCTGGGAGAAGCGCTTTCCGTTCGCGAGTGCTGTTTGCCATCGGCCGGCCCTCTCCGGTAATGATGTTTCCGCCATTACGATGGGCTTAGTGATATGCTTTTAAGAATAATTTTAGCATAATTTTTTGGGGGTGAATACGAGCCCCATTGGTTTCCCTTCCTGTCAAATCACCTGAACAGGAAGTTATGAGACCATTTCTGAGAGCTTACGACGATTATGGTGTCCTAGGCCTCGTGAGAAGCGTTGGCAAAGAAACGGCACGTTGAGTGTTAATTTATTGTCGTGGCTTGGACAGGTTTTACACCAGGCTCGAGATGGCGTCACTTGCGTTTACGTTATCATTACGGTTATCGTCAACACACACACGCACGCACACGCACGCACACGCACGCACACGCACGCACACACACAGACACACACACACGCACACGCACACCGCACACACACACACACACACACACACAGCACACACACACACACACACACACACACACACACACACACACACACACACACACACACACACACACACACACACACACACGCACACATTTTGTCTACGGTTCGCCTTTTATGACTACATTATGGAAGTATTGAGCGTATTTATCAATAAGCGTTCAATTCATCGCATCCAATTATACAGATCTGTTTCATCTGCTATGCCATGTACACTCAATGTAAAAATTGTTCAGCTTAGCTTGAATAACTGCATTGTCTAATCGATTTCAGTAGTTGTGAGCTCACGGATCACCACATCGTCGTATACGAAGGCATGACGCCTAGGCACCTGATTTCCGGCTAGGACTTGTCATGATCTCGTACAGGTCACACAAAGCAGTACCTCGGCGTTTCCATCTTTCTACCGAGATTGTTCAAGTATTTGCAATATTTAATTACTTAATTATTGAATTAGTAAAGTATTCATGCGTATAAGTATAGAGAAGCAGTACAGTGCCTAATAGCGGTAGCGAGGATGCTTCGGAATATTTTAACCACTTGGGAGTTCTTTAACCTGCAACTAATGATCCGTATAGGCAAGCGTCATCGCCACTGGGCTCCCATGGGGATGCAGGCGCATGCGGCTGGGAAACGGACCTGTTACCTGGCGCTGAGCATGCCATCACGCCATAGCCATTCTTGAAGCGAGGCGAATCGACCGAGGCAAATGACTTCTTGTTATCTCGTGCGATGGGCGTGTGGTCGTGACGTCTCATGGTGCATGTTATATACCATCCGCATCTACTGCTTTTATGATATATTTTTCAACTAGAGTTGCCTTCGCTGAGTGTCCACTCAGTACTTTCCTCCGTGTGCCATCGCTTTAGTCACGCTCGTGGTCTGCGAAGCATACATGCTGACCCCGAATGATTGCATGATCACAAGGCATTACACGCATATGTTACTGGCATGCGCACCATGACCTGCTTGCATCAACGCATGCACGGGGAGCACTCATGCACTCGTGCTTTGATCACGCCACGGGTCCATCAGGAACGCCCAGCGCATTTGAGAATGTCGACGGCAAAGCGTCCAGGAAACCGCCGTGTACTGCTTGCTGTCTCCATGGCTTGGGACAAGTCCGGCGCATCTATATGCCGCTCGACTACGTTTCTTTAGCCGACATGATAGGATTCGTTTTTTTTTTTTTTCGCCGCTGCAGCTTTCCCGAGTGAATCGATTTTGCTTCGAAACTTTTCCAGATCTACGAGTATCTGCTACACTTAGACGCTTGAACGACTTTTTGTGATGTTATAGGAGTCGAGCATGGCCGCTGGTGCTTTCAAAGTTGGAAGAATGGGAGTGCACGCAGATCTCTTTTTTCTGTCTTTTCTCTTTACCCTCTAACAAATTTACCTGTGTGTGCGTGTGTGTGTGCGTGTGTGTGCGTGTGCGTGTGCGTGTGTGTGTGTGTGTGTGTGTGGGGGGGGGGGGGAACGAACGTACGTACGTACGTGTACAGCCGAACTGCTTCAATAGCTTAATGGTGTCGTGAACGTAGAGCCAAAAAACATCAATTGCAGTGCTCGTTGATATCCATAAATTATTTAAACACGTAATATGTTACTGTATGCAATGTGAACATAAGCGTGAGCGGTACCGTTATAGCATAGTACGTGGCAAAGTACATGAGATACATCAATGATAATGCATACTTCCAATGCATAGAGAAAAGTATAGAAATTTTGCTATAGAAAAAGTATAGAAATCTTTAAATGTTAAACTATAATTTTAAGCGAATGTTACTTTGAATACACAGGTCACCAGATAAATTTTGAAGGCAAATGATGAAAACAGCAAGGTTTATTCAGTTTAGCACTCTAACGGCGCCTAATTGTAGTGCCCCCCATTCCTTTCCCCGACATTTTGATTATAACTTTTATTCCTTTACTGAGGCAACCGTCTTTTTTGGGGGAAGCTCTTACGCTTTTTTCACGCTCGAAAAATCCACTTTTGCATATTCGTGAAAAACCTGGGAAAAAAAAGTGTTGTATTAGTTATCGTCGTTTTGTGCATTCTCTATAGCAATAAACTCGTGGAGCAGCATTATCAGCTCCGAATTATTGCTTTGCTATTCGTTTATCGTGCTTATCACGTTTCTGTGCAAACCAGGCATTATGAGAGTTTCAATTCCGATCAATACTTTGCTACTTTGGGAGCCTCCTCAACCTGACTTATGTGACTGGCTGTCAGCAATACAATCTTAATTGTATTGAGTTCACAGCTGGAAGATTTATATATAGCATTTAGACTGCATAAGAAGGGCAGGCCATGTAATGCGTAAGATGGATAACCGGTGGACCATTAGGGTTACAGAATGGATACCAAGAGAAGGGAAGCGCAGTCGAGGTCGGCAGAAAACCAGATGGGATGATGAAGTTAGGAAATTTGCAGGCGCAAGTTGGAATACGCTAGCGCAAGACATGGGTAATTAGAGATCGCAGGGAGACCCTTCGTCCTGCAGTGGACATAAAATATAGGCTGATGATGATGATTGTGTGTGTAAAAATATTGAAAGTAATCTTGCAGGCGCTAAGTTGTCGATCTGGCGATAAGGTAAGAAAAACGTTATCTAATTTACTATAAGACATTTTTGCCGTCTATCGAAGCTTCTGGGTGGATATAGCGGCGTCCAGAAGCGAAGCAAATGTTAGAATTTCGAGAGTTAAGCGAAACCTTTTCAAAAGCGCCCGTGTTCAAACATTCCGACGTTCACTTGAGTGAACAGAAAATCCCGGCATTCCAAGTTGCCCTGGAAAACATCCCCCATTTTTATCACTGATATTAGGCCTGCACAAGCCAGAAACAAAGTGTTCCAGGCCACTAGAACAAAATACTAATAATAAAACAAGGTGTGCGCAAGAGTATTCGAACGGTGTGAATACTTTAAACAAACGCCATTTGGAACTCTGTGACGCGCATTCTGTGACCTGTTCAAAAATCCGTCATATGGTAGAGAGACCGGGTTTCATTGGAGCGAGAGCTACGAAGAGCGTATAGCTAGAAGCAGGTATTGACCGGAACTGTGGAGCACCTGATGCGAGTAAGAAAGGAAGGGTTCAAAAAGAAACGGGTAATACTGAATCTCATATCGGCGCCTCCAGAAGCCAGAAAGAACTCCACAAGAAGACCGAAGATAGGGGAGCCCGTCAGGTGTTTGCAGAAGGAAAAAAAGAAAAACGAGTTCTTTCGGGCACAATGGAAAACCGGAAGCGACTCCTTGTGAATTCGGCCGCGGAGAGAAGACGCAGACACGCACGCCGCGTTCATGGCGAAAAAAAAAATCACCTGCAAAGGTGCTTCAAAGCTGCGGAAGCGAAAGGTCAGAGAAAGAAAGAGAGATCAATATTCGAGGATAGCACAAAACGCTTACGCTCAGCCGTAAGTGGAGGGGGGTAAACTGGGGTAAAGAAGAAGTAGAAGTACAGTGACTGTACCAAGTGTACTGGAAGGGGAACGGAATAAAAAAAAAAAGCTGAGAATTAAGTGCAACGTAAATGTTACATGCCGGGTTCCCAAAAACGCTCGAGATTGTAATCGATGGAAAAGCAATCGATCCGCGAGTGGCAACACGCAGTAGCGGGAGAAGCTCCGTTCCTGTAGCAGACGAAATGTTGAGTACAGGGGACAGGTAATGACAGGCGAGAACAAAGCTTGTTTAACGGGCGTGTATTCCGACAAAACATGCAAAAAGAAACGCATGAAGGTCGGCGAAGAATCAATGGCGAATATCGCGAGGATTGCTCGCGAATAGCTGCGGCCGCCGCCTGGCCAACGTTTTAGATTGCGAAGTTGTCACTACGTGACATGTTGTTGCCACGGCTCTGGGATTCGATATGCAGGTGTTTTTCGCCCGTTGAGCTCTTATTTTGGGTTGCGGCTGAAACTTTGTCGCCGAATCGCAGATCGTGCGAAGCTGAAGACAAGTCTTGCTACAATAATTCTGCAGCTAGAAATTTTTCGTCACGCGTAGATAATAACTAGGGCTCCGTGTTTTCGGTGTTTATTTTTCTTGAAAATCGGCGGGTGTTTATCGGAGTTTATATTTCTGGTGGAAATTCGGCGTCTATCGGAGTTTGTTTCCCGTAAATTCCCAAGTCTCCGAAATTCGGAGTTTTGCATAATTCTGAAAACCCGAAAATCTTAGATCAATTCGTATCTGAATACTAAAATATCAAAGCACACGAAGCACATTTTATTTTTCCTAGAACGTTTGAATGGACAAATATATAAGTAAGCGTGCACGCCGAAACCTCGTGAAACTGTACGAAGCCTGCTGCATTCACTCTCACGCAGCCGTTGATTCAAAGCACCAACACTTCAGCAAGATCTCACCTGTGTCTGCGTGGCGCTTCTTGATATGGACGTGGCGCTGTGATCGTAAATGCTCCGCAATTCTCACGGCGCCCTTGCCGTTGGCAATGCTAACTGTCACACGACAAAGCTTGCAAACAATGACCCCTTCAGAGGACGTCGACTCTTCGAAATCGCTGTACTCTTTTACGTAGTCGCCGCAAAGCTTTCGTTTCCTTCCCATTTTGCTCGCGCGAAATTTCTCTTGACGCGCCACAGAAATGCGTCATGTGAGCATGCGAAGGTTTCCGTGAGCAGGCTTTCCACGCTTGACCCTCACTGTCGTCGTGCCTGTCTGTTCTCTCTGGCGCGCGCGTGCGAGCAGACCAATCACACACACCCAATACTCCGCGTGGCTGCAATCCACTCCAATGAAATTCTTGAGGGGGGGCAGCGGGCGGCGAAGCCCGGGGCCCGTGTATTCGATGTTGTCTATGCGCCCTAGCGCCGCTGTCGCCTTTGTCGCCAGGGGACCGTATATCAAGATGCCGTCGCGCGCTTCTGATGCGCCTACATTCGTTGATCTGTTGACGTCTCTCGCTTCGTGCGCGACAATGCCGTTATTAAATTTGCGATGGGGTACTGTCTCCGAGATACTGTCGATGCGCGGTAAACTTTGAATTGGTCAAACCAGAAGTTGTATAAATGAGCGCTTAGAACTTGCTCTTTCGATAAAGAACGGAACCAGATGATATTGTCCCTTGAAATCGGAGTTTATCGGATAAATCCGAATTGTCAAAAAATTTTACCGGCGAATGTTTATCGGATAAAACCGAAAACGCGGAGCCCTAATAATACCGCATACGTTGCATTTCGCTGCCGTCGATAAAGGGCTGCTGACGTCGCAGCGTCTATTCTGTCATCGGTGCCCAAAATTAAATTAAAATATAACAAGAATGTGAGCTAAAAGGATGCTGAATGAGGATCCAAGCGTTTGCACTTTACAAAGCGTAAGCGTCGACGCGCGATGCCTAGACGAACCTTGTTCTCCTCTTCTTCAGTCCTTTTGCTGTGCCACACCATGTGACAATATGTTTAATCCTTGAAGTACCTTTCAGTGTCAGGTCAGCGATTAGCGGATCTCCCGCCTAATCGCTCAGTGCAAAAAGCCCCATCTTCTAAAATGGGGTGTCACGGTGATCAAGTCTAAATATTCCCTTCTACGTCGAGACTGTCCAGCCTCGCCACATCCGTAACCACATGTCCAGAGACATAATTAATGGATGAAAGGCTCCTGTTTTTTTCTAAAGTAGATAAAGACGTCATTATTAAAGTAATATCATTTGTTTTTCTACGTGCGATCTAATCCCCTAGAAACAGTATGGTTTTTGAAAAAGAAATTGACAGAAGGTACACTTTTGTCTGCGACTTATATACAACAACAAAAAAAAGACCGTTAAGATAAAGGACTAACAGCTGTTCGAATATTTATTGATATTTTAAAAAGACACTTGGTTCGAGTAAACAGTGTAAATATACGCGTATAGTCTAGTTTTTTTTTAAAGGTCGTATTATAAGGGCTGCAGTGTGTTAAGTTAAAAAAGTACTTCACAAACCTTTATTCATTTGAAGAAATAACTGCATCTCCTTCAAACTTACATTTCTTGGCACTCTTTGGCCATACCTGGCCCTTGCGCCACTAAAAACTATACATAATCACCAAACTTACCTGTCGTTAGGCATGGTGTGCCCGAAGGAACCATCCTTGGCCGCTTTTACGCTTTTATTCATAATGTACGTCAATGATTTTGCTCATATACTTTGCACACAACACTTACTTTTGCATGCAGATGCTAACATTTCCGTTTCTAAAATGAGAATAGACGTATTCTTCAACTTCAAGGTACTGTGTGGTGGCAAAAATTGGGTGGCTTGGTAAATCTTAAGCACCTTCAAAATAATCTATTCAAACCGAAGTACGTTCTCTTTACTACCCGAACCAAAAAAAAAAAAATTGCTTGCCAACGGCGGAGGAAGTGGCCATCATCCTCGCCATCGCCACATGCAAGAACACCGCAATCATCTTGAGCGACTTGCAAACGGCATGTATATAGAAACTTACAAAAAGGCCGAATCTCTGCCGCAGCCGTGAAAATTCTAAAAGAGCTATCAAGACGCCAAGAACTACCCGAAACCTACGTCGTATGGACCCCAGGCCACGAACACCTGGCAGGAAACGAAGCAGCACATGCTGTCTCCCGAGAGCATACCAGCCGGGATTTCCTGCCGCACGGGATCCGGAAATCGACGAGGGTGGAGGATATTCCCATCAACTACGCCGTAATACTGCAACATTACCGACTCGAAAGAAGAGAATATCCTTTACCACATCCAAAATTAAGCAAGGAAGAAGCCACCGCCCTCCGCAGACTACAAACGAATACATATGTCCATGGAATTATCATGCACCGGATGCACCGCACTAAATTCTCATACCTATGCCGATATTGTGATGTACCAGACACCCTCCAACACATGGTGTTGGTGTGCCCACACCGCGAGAAAAACAGTCAAGACGATGCCTCAGGAACGATACAAGCCACCGAAGAAACGTGGGAGGCAATGTTAACGGCACAGAGCCTGGAGGATCAGCGAAGTCTGGTGGACCGGGCCCGGGCTGCGGCGTTAGCCAACGGCTTTCTGGACTAAGAAGAGAGCCGCCCACCTAGGGCGAAAAAAGAACACTTTCTCGCTGTTTCTAGCAATAAACGTTCATTCCGCCTCTAGCCATCCTGGACCGGCGAAAATGCATGTCCAGTGAAGCTCATGCAAAACCATCGCTACAACTGCTGTGCTGCTACAATTGCTATAACAGAAATTGCGGCAGCGTTCCTTCTTAGGTTGGAAAAAAAAAAAAGCCTGATTGACGTATGGGTTCTCCACACACAATTTCTGCACATGGGTGGCTGGTTAAACGCTAACCAGCTTCCACTACACGTTTTGAAAACGAGGTGTATTCTGTTAACTGCACGAAGCATAAAAATATGATAAATTTTGTGTTATTTAGGTATAAGGATTACTAATTGCGCGAATCTACAAAAAAAAACTTTCGCGTTGTTTTAGATGAGCATTGAAGTATAAAAGAGCACGTTTCCGAATTAAACAGTTTATTATCGAGAGAATTGGGACTTTAAGCAAATATCAACATGTTTTTCTATGCGCCCTAAAATACTGCTATTTCATAGCCTTATAGAATCGCGACTGCCATATTGTAGCTTGGTTTTTTTTTTTACAACACGGCAAAATACTTATGCTATTCAAATACTACAGAAGCGCCCAATACGTGCTATGTATTGCTTATACAGATATATCAAACCTGCACTCAGAAAGTGGCCACAACAGATGCCATATTGCTGTCTCTAACTTCATTTTTGTCCTCTTCTCCCCTCCCTCTGGCTTCTGACGTCTCTGGCTTCTGACGTCTCTGGGCCGCATGGCGTGCTGCATTCTCCCCAGCATAGTTAGCACCCCTCCTCGGATGACACTTGAATACATTGCCAATAGCAGCCGATTCCGTGGTTGCGTTGGGGCCGATATACCATATGGTCTTGGGGTGTCGCTGTTGACTTGCCGCCTTCATCACAGGGAATGGTCCCTTGTATGCTGCGTTCAGACTTGGTCCTCTCTTCACCAGCACAATGTCACCGATGTTGAGTGCTGGTACCGCTATGTCTTGCCTCCTATCAAAATTTCTCGCCATTCTTTCACGGCACTTTGATATACTGTCTTCAGTTCTTGCTGCTTCTGTAAGCTTTACCGTTCTATCCATGCCAAGGCTTATGTCAGCGTGAAGATAAGTAGGTGTCCCAGTTGCAGCGAATAGAGGAGTACATTCCTGGCCGTTTGTGTACGAGCGGTTATGGTGGGCCACTGCCGCTTCTAGACAACATTTCCAGCCACCTGAAAACTCTGGATACATGATAGTGTTGCAAATCAGTACTGCGGAATCCCGCAAGGTGGAGCAAATATCATGAAAGCGCAAAATTGTCAGCCACTAGAAGGGAACACGAAGCTACAAAGGAAACCCATGCGGGTTTCTCAGAAAATAGCCATCTGCTAACCTCCTGGTTTGCCCAGATGGTAGAACGACCTCCCCGGAAAGGTGTGGACGTCCCGGGTTCGAATCCCGGACCAGGACGAATTTTTCCACAACTGCGCCGATGACTTCAGAAGGCAGCTGCATTGCCTGAGAAAATAACTTTTAGATTGTCAAACATTTTTTTTTCTATTTACAGAAGAAATCGCACAATCGTCATCTTCCTTACCAGGTCTCACTTCAATTATCCTGGTGCACTCGTCAATGCACAGCTGGAATACTTGGGTCTTCTTAACTCCTTCAGACTGTTTCCGTAGTTCCGCGGCGTCAAGATGAAGGACTCCGAGCGGTTTGTTAGAATACTGCAGTTCAGCGATCTTTTGCGTGGGTTGCTTAAATTTGACCTTGTTAATTTCCCATTTATGACAGGAAAGTAAGTAGTTCTTTGCTTCTTGCTTTATATGAGACCATGTGAATTATGTTGTCATTTACATAGAGGTTCTCCAAAAGCCATCATGGCCACCTCATACGGGGCTGTCGCGATACAATTCGAACATCATCGGGACTAGGATAGCAGGAACGACAACTCTTTCATATTCAGTGCACTGCACGACCTCGGTCCCTTCCAATGTCCTTAGAGCATTTCACTCTTCGTGAATGTGTGGAAGTTTAGTGGTTAATCTTGACATGTCGACCGCGTCCTTACTAGAGGGTCCCAGGCGATGAGTTACTTAAAAGTCAAATTGATGAAGTTCACCCACCAAACGAGCTATTTGTCCTTTCAATTCGGACATCTTTATTAGATACATAAGTGCTTCGGTGCATGTGCAGAGTTTGAACTTTGCACCTTCCAAATATCAACGGAAGTACCGGGTGGCTTTTAAAACGGCGAGGGATTCTTTTTCTGTCCGTGTAAAGCTGACATCGGTTTTACTGCAGAAAGTGGAGCTGTATTATCCCACTATGCGGAGCTGTTGGTTTGGTGGTCGCGGTGAGTCATTCTGATAAATAGGCTGTTCAAGTCGAATATTGCGATGCATCCGTGTTTAATTCGAAGGGCAAGTCTGGTAAGTATAAGACTGGATCAGAAGATATGATTCAAACCAATTCTCTGTAAGCGTCGTCACATTCCTTTGTCCAACAAAACGGAATGTCCTCTGAGTCACTCTTGTTAGGCAGTGACTTTCATTCAGGAGCGCAAGTGAAAGCTCTGAAGTGGCCAGCCATGCCTAGAAACACAAGGAGTGAGTGTGCATCAAATATCTTTTTTTTTTTTCATTTTCGAAGGCTCCCCGTGGTTCCATCAAAACTCTACCGAGCAATGTCACCTTAGTTTTGAAGAACTCACTCTTCTTGAAATTGGCCTTTAGCCTAGCTTCAGACAAAGCTGTCAGAACGTTAGCCGGGTGTTCTTCATGGAGCTTTTCACTCTTCGAGTATATGATAATGTCATCTATATAGACATTATTATATGGGTGACATTTCTGCTTATCATCATTTTGGAAACAACTAGGTGAGTTTTTCCGTCCACAAGTATGGCGATTGTATTCATACATGCCTACTGGAGTCGCGAATGTGGTTTATTGCTTGGAACCTTCTCGCAGTGGTCCCTGCCAAAAGCCATTGCGCAGGTTTAGGCGAGAAAAGCAGGTGCATCCCCGTCTTTCATCAATTATGGTACCAATCCTCTGCATTAGAAAAGGAATAAACAGACTTTGGTTATTTACTGCTCTATAATGTTTACATAACCGCCAGCTCCCATCTTCCTTTGGCACGATGGGGATCGTTGAAGCGAAGGAAGACACCGATGGGCGAATTACACCGGAATGTAACATCTTCTGAAGCTCCTTTTTTTAGGCACAGTTTCTTTTTTCTTGTCAATTTGTATGTTTTTTTTCCTCAGAAGTGTCTTGTCGTAAAGATGAAACCTCTAACTTTGTAGTAGCCGGTGGGTAGCCTTCCAAGCATAAGAGTACTGGGTAGAGTTGCGGAATTAGGCTGTCTTTCTTCGGTATCCGTGGGTTTTCTCCTTTGTGTTCTGATTCTGCTTTGTTGGTCTCTTGATCTACAGACACCGTATCGACCCAGTAAATGTTCAGTCTTAAGAATTTCATATCTGAGCGAGAAAGGAGGAAGTCGTACTCTACGGTATCTAAAACTAGTGCAACTACTTCTGTACCTTTACATTGGTATTTCAATTTCAGACGCGCCCACTAACAGTATTTCTTCTCGCTTTCATCGTACCCACGCACAAGAACCGACCTTCCTTGGAATAGATCTTGTGAGTTGGAGTTGCTTTTGTCCAGGATATATATGGAAGCTCCGCTGTCTATGAGAGCTCGCACACGTTGTCCATTGATCTCGAGCTATATGTATAAAGCTTGAATAAATCAAACAAACATCCTTGTTTTTCGTGATAAGGTCAGACTGCGAACCCTCATTATTAGTTTTTTCCTAGCCGGGGTAACATGCTCTCCTCAGTCAATATTCCACTCCCCGCTGTATATAGAGAACCAAGGTAGCTTCCCTCTTGTGCAGACTTCACTGGCTTTCCATAAAATTTGGAGGAAGCTTAAGCTTCGCCTTTAAGAGTGGGACGCGATACCATTCAAAGATCCCTGGCTGCTTATCATGCTTCCCGGCAACTGCAGCTTTTTATTGCCATAGTAATTATATGCACACTCTAGGCGAATTTATGCCGTCGGCGCCGTCGCCATGAGGTTCCGTATAAGTCCACGGGCGATAAAATCATCTCCGCGCGGCGTACGCTGTGAGTGCGAGTGAAAGCATGCGACGGTGAGCCGGCAATCGTGGCTCGCGCACCCAAGGGCGGGAAGCGCGAAGGATTCCCGCAGTCTTCAGGCACGTTCACACCGAAAGCGGAGCGTCTAAGCGGCCAAGCGGGTTTTCAACGCGGCGAGTCGGCGAGCGCGCGGGCTTGTTCAGACCAGGCGGCTTGCCTGGTTGCCCGCGCCGCCGAGGAGGCGGAGCATCAAGCGCTTTCGCGGGGGACGTGTCGCCATCTCGTGGCGTCGGTCGTCCGCCCGCGCGCAGATCTCGCGCCGAGATACACCAGCGCTACCGTCGTCTGGCTTTCTGATTGGCTGCGGCAAAGCGGGAATTCCGGCGGGGCGGTAAAAATCGGTCCGAGAGCGATCGGGCTCGCCGCCGCGTTTTCCGCCTGGTATACCCGCTCGGCGAGGAGGTTTTCGACGCTTTGCACGCACCCGCCTGCCCGCTTTGGCGGGTACGCCTTCGGTGTGAACGTGCCTGAACCAGTCACGCACAACGCTCCGGTGGGAGGGTATGGAGATGGAGGGGCCCCACTTAACTGCGGCCGCGCGCTCCCGCCGCGCCGGAAGTCGCCGGGGGGGGAGGGTGGGCAGGTGAAGGGGCCGCGCAGTCCCCCCACGATGGAAGGCTCCGTTGGGTTCTGCGCCGCGAGCGCCCGCCCGCACTCGCGGCGCAGTCGTTTTGTCTGCACGCGTACTCAAAGAATGCGATCCAGAAACTGGGGGTTTATTATCCTGTCGACTGCGCCAAAAATATGTAACAACACTGCACTCAGAATTGTACACAACAGACGCCATATAGCTGTGCCCAATTTATTTTCTTTCACTCTCTTCTCTCCCTCAAGCCCACTGACTTCTTTCGACTTCGTCTTTTAGCAGTGGGCCGCTTGCTACGTTTCAACAGATATGAGCATTCCGTGCGATATTTCATTTGATCGAACTTATTTCCTTTTCTGCAGCTGTTCGAGCGTGAAATTTCTCTGCTTGTTCTCACTAAATTTCGCGATCAGTTTGACGCACATAGGTAAACGTTTTTAAAATGTAGAATCTATACCTTCAGCGAGATGCGGTTTATTTCACCGCGCAGTCGAACCAAGTGCGGTTCTCAAATAGGTGAATATGCCATGGCTACTCTTCTTCATCGTTTCTGTTTTGTATACTTTGTGTGTACGATATGGAACACCATAATCTATTTAAACGTCCAATAAAATTGTACTTATCCTCCTGCATTTACGATTATTATATTCTCCCATTTTGCTAATGATTTACAGTTTGTGCTGATATTTTTTCTCACTGTCTCCCAATAATCTGCAAGTAAATTCTATCATCATCATGACATCACGAAGACGATATGAAATATTACCGTTTGAATAAAATCATAGGACGCAACGAAACCTTCGTCCTTCTTTTTATAAAGCTGATTCCGCAGCCAACCGCTAACGAGCGTTTTCCGTTTCTCTCACATTACTTTTTAAAGCTAAGCTTTCTTAATTTGTCTGTTCCTCAGAGTTTGGCCTTCCCAGTCGTTTCCTCGGCCGCATAAATTTCAATCACCGGGTATAGTCCTTGCTGCTGTTTATTCTTGTAGACACTTAGTCCACTGGGAATTTTCTGGATGCTGCCTAGTCAAGTAGGCAACTTGGATAACTGGGTATTTGCAACAGGTTATGTGCCCATTCTCGGCCAATGCCCCTAAATGTATGTGCCACTATGACACAATGGGTATGAGACCTTAAATGTAATTATATATGGGTCTTACTTATCCGTGCGCACGACCTATAATCAATATTGCTTCCTCGATAAGCGGCACGCATCGCCTTCGTCCCAGTCATGTAGAAAGCTGACAGCTACAGGCGAGGAGGCGATGCTCGTGTAAACCGCTATAGGGCTGCTACTTCGTTAACAGATCCCCTTGATTCTTCTATTTTCTTACGCTTAAGTCAAACAGGCATCGCGTCATTTACATCCCGAAATTGCGTGGAATTTGCATGTTTTTTGCAGCGAACAATTAAGACTTGCAGGAAGCATGAAAAGACAAACGACCTGTAGATAATTTTTACAGCGAAGCTGTTAAGGGCTCACCTTTCGATCGTCGCATCCGGCATTAGAAAAAAAAATTGGGAAAAAATTGAAAAAAAACATCCACTCTTAAGCTTCGCTTTTAAGAGGGGAACGCGATAGCATTCAAAGATCCCTGACTGCTTCGCACGCTTCCCGACAACTGCAGCTTAAGCAACCGTAATGGTTACCGGGAAACACTGGCGGCGAACGCTATGCACGAAGGCGAGCTTTCTGGTAGAAACGCTGCCTCTTGCGTGGGGCGATCCCGAAGATATTGCACAGCCGCGCCAAAAAAATTGCATAATTTTCAGGTTTCCGCTTTTGTTTCGTGCTTTTAATATTTCAGTCTGAGAAGATTTACCATAAAAGGCGTGCGCTTTGGGTGTTTTGTTTCATGACATTTGTTTGTGCATTGTAATTCTCAAAATTCCAAGGATTAGCTTTGCCAAAAATGCAAGACAAGGGATGAGCAACTATAATGATAGAATGGTGTGGCAATATAACCCGCATATACCGCATGTCATATAAGAAGACATGGCATATACATGTACACAGATATATTCGAAGGGCCTTCGTGGTTGGGGATGATTTTCTCCGCCACCCGCCGACATCACACGCCGACGCCGCTTGCCGACGCCGGATTTTCTGCGACACGGGGCCCTTAACGCTATCGTATTACAAACTCTCATTGGTTGTATGTTGTATGTGCGAGTGAAAGCGCGCGAGGGCGAGGGACACGCGTTTTCATGGGGAGCAAACGCACGGCGGAGAGCAAAGGCGACTTCCCAGTGGAAGGGGGTGGTGGGCGAGGAGGGCATCGAGGCCCCGTAAACTTTGAACGCCACCTAGACTCTAGCAGGCGTTGAGACTGTGCGTGTGCTTGCCCGGTCTCCCACTGCGGCGCATGCGCGCAGCCCTGCCGGCCTCTGCCGCCGACTCTCTCTGGGCTCTCGCCTGCCCCTCCATTACCAGTGTCGACAACGGCGTATAGGTACAGTTACAGTGTACTAGAATTTGGGTATTGTAGTACAGTGTAGTATAGGCGTTCGTCAAGTAGTGAGCGTTTTGACTGGTTGTGGGTGGACACACAAACAACGCACACAACTGCTGTCGATGGCGGCGGCGTTTTACCAATGCCGCGTTCGCACCGAGCGCACGCGGCGTTGGTGACGTGTTTATGAAGAACGTGCCAACCTTCGTCATACACCCTGTGGCGGTGTACCTTAGCGACCATAAGGCCATGGTCCCTGTGGTCACTAAATAAATGAAAACCACTGGACTATATATAGTTCTCCTTCTTTAATAGTTCAAATAACCAATTACACCATCACATCTTAATAGTCATAATTCGAAATACATAATTCCCACTACAGTACAGCTTCGCTGGTCTTCCATCTCCACCCCAGTGGAAGGGCTGACAGTTTTTTTCTTTCTAGTTCATTACCACCATCATCATAATCACAATATTTCATTCCCACTGGAGAACGAAGACCTCTCCGATCGATCTCCTGTCAGTCCTGTCTTGCGCCAGCTTACATCGTGCATCACCATCGTGAACGGACCTGTGCTTCGACACAGGTCCGTTCTCTACACTCCCGGCGATAAAGTATGTGTTTGGACACCCATACGCCGTCGTGGACTTTCTCAAAAACTGCTAAGATGGTACTTTGGGCCGTACAGAGTGATTCGACGCCTGAGCGACGTGACCTACGAGGTCGTTCTTGACATTGACAGTAGCTCCAGTCGCCGCAAGAACTTACCCGAAGTGCTGCATGTCGTGCGGATGAAGCCATATCTGTCGAACTAAGTTTCGTTTCTTCTTTCCTGTTGTTCTTGTGGTTTTGTTTTGCGTGTCTTACTCTGTGCCATTTGTACACCGCCCTCATATGTGCATCGGGACGATGCTCCCTGCGGAGGGACGCAAATGCCGCGCCTGTACTCTGATGAAGAGGAGGACTATACGAGCAGGCATGCGCGTTTCTGTCAAGGCGCGGCGAAGAAGGAGTCGCAGTAGCGCGCTGTATTTAAAAAAGGCGAACTGCTGCTATCCCTCTTGATCAGGGCTGTGCGACCTCTGTTTTATTGCGATAGCAATTATATGGACGCTCAAAAGCAGATTTCTGCCATCGGCGTCGCCGTCGCCGTCGCCGTGAGGTTTCGTATGACGTCAATGGAGATGAAATCGTCGCCGCGCGCCGAACGCTGTATGTGCGAGTGAAAGGGCGCGAGGGGCGCGCGCTTTCACGGGGAGTTAACGCACGGCGGAGAACAAATGCGCGTTCTGCGCCGTGCTTGCTTAAGGGCTGCAGAAGTAGGCGTCTCTTTCCTCCTTTACAATCACCATATATGTAGAGTAAACACGCCTTCTTCCGACGCGCGAGAGGCTGTGGGGGAGGGGGGAGGGGGAGGGAAGGGAGGCGACGTTTAGCTGCGGCACCAAGTGCCTATTTATATCAGAGGCTCCGGCAACAGTCACCAACGCCGCACGCATTTTGAGCGAACGCGGACATAACGCCGACGGCGTCGACAACAGTTCTGCGTGTTGCCGGTGCTGCTGCATGTCCAAGTTTATACAGCTGATAAAGCTAATATCATTACGCCGTATAGCTCTCTACAAATTTGCTATCGCAATTGATGCTTTGCCTTTCAGGTGAAACTGCGGCAACTTTTTTGACGTTGCGACAATATACCTGCCAATTGCTTGATTTTATCGCACCACCGATTTCTCTGTCGTACTCTACTGCAATTCATTTCCCTTGGCATCCATTTTGTTACTCTAACAGACGACCGGTTATCGGCAAGACGCACTACATCATCGGCCCAAATTAATTTTTGGCTCCTCACCACAGTTTTTTCATTAATTCACGCCAGTCTCTTTCTGTCTCTTGACGTTACGCTTATCATTTTATTGCGATAGCAGTTATATGGACACTCCAAAGCAGATTTCTGCCGTCGGCGTCGCCGTCGCCGTCGCCGTGAGGTTCCGTATGACGTCAACGGTGATAAAATTGTCGCCGTGCTATAGCTAATACTGAATCTGACCTGATTCTCAGCGATTCAAAAACAGCCATCCGAAATTTGGCAAGGGGCAGAATATCTGTCACGGCGGCACAATTGCTGAATAGGGCCACGAGACGAGAGACTAGGGAGGTGGAAATTGTCTGGGTGCCAGCACACTCTGGGAATCCTGGGAACGAGGCGGCTCACATAAATGCTCGAGGTTTCGTCAGCCGAGCAGGTGGGCTGGTCGTTCCAGGGAGGTCCACGAGAGATGGGCTGGTGTCCTTTCACGACATTACAAACCACTATAAGCTGGAGCGGAGGATTTACCCACCCCCAGACAAGAAGATGACTAAGGCGCAGGAATGCATATGGAGAAGGTTGCAGACTAGGTCTTTTCCCAATCCATACGTGTTGAGCAAAATATACCCGGAGGAGATTAAGCCGGAATGCAGATGGTGCCAGGAACTGGCAACCTATGACCACATCATATGGGAATGTAGCATATTGTCGCCACCGGTGGATATTATGCCTGATCCTTCTCTCGAGCAGTGGGAGGCCGTGTTGGCCAGCTCAGACCCGGTCGTACAGACCAGCGTCGTGGAGTGGGCCACCCAGGTCGCCGTCAACCATGGGTTGATGGCCATCTAACACGGAATCGTCCGCACATGCTTTTTGACGAAATAAAGTTTTCTCCATCCATCCATCCAACGCATGTCGGAGAGCAAACGCGCGTTCTGCGCCGTGCTACCTGAAGATGATAAGTGGTTCTTGAGGGAAAGGGAAAGGTTGGCGCCATCTTCTGCAGCCCTTGAGGGAGCACGGCTCAGCGCCAAGTACCTGAAGGGCTGCAAAATTAAGCATCGCTTTCCTCCTTTCCATATATAGAGAGCAAACGCAACTTTTTCCGTAGCGCGAAAGCATGAGGGGGGATGGGAGGGAGGAAGAGGAGGCGACATTTAGCTGCGGCACCAAATACGTACTTACATACAAACGCCGCGCGCGTTCGGTGCGAACGCGGGCAAAACGCCGATGGCGTCGACAACAGTTCTGCGCGTTGCTGGTGCTGCTGCATGTCCAAGTTTATGCAGCTGATAAAACTACTATCCTTACTCCGTATAGCTCTCTACTAATTTTCTATCGCGATTGGTGCTTCCCCTTTCGGGTGAAACTGCGACACATTTTTTTATTTATATAATGACAACCACGCAAATAGCATCGTAATAGTGGTCCCTCAACCTTCGCACGTGCTGTATAGTAAAGGATCAACCACAATAATACAATCTTTATGATTGAAATGGTGGGCAAGATAAGCACATCACTAAAGCCATATGCCAGTATGGATTAAACATACCCTAAAGCTCTTGGTTCTGTTGGTTTTCACTTTATACTTTAGGCGGGATATTGAAGCTGGTTCTTGAGAAGCAGAAGGCAATCAATCCTCCGAGAAACCAATCGGATGCGTCGCACAGGTGCTATAGTAGGACACTGAGGTACTATAGGTCACCTTCTCTTCAGAATTGTCAATATTTGTCTCCTGCACGGCAATAAATATCAGACGCGTGTTGTCCAGAAGTATAGGCGAAGTCGCACCTGCTTTCGCTGGTTTCTAAGCTCTCGTAAACTTATATATCACAGAAAGTGGTAGTCGGTCGCCTTGGCGATTAGACTCGGGCGTAGTTCCGTGCGATGAACTGCGTAAGGCAAGGAAGGGGCCTCCATAGAACCAGGCGTTAAGTTTTGCTAAACTTCGAACGACGGTACTTTTTCTTATGTTTGGAGAACGGACGACGACGCGTGTAATCTGTACCACTTTCCCCAAATGCCTCACAGATGTACCAGTTACGGCACTTTCGTATCAATGTCTCCAGGCTGCATTATTACGAGCTTACAGGTGCCACTATGGGGATCTGGGGCCGAATTCACAAATCTTTTCCTTCAGAAGTTCACTTTGCCATTAAAGGGTAGGTTTCGATGATGATATGTCCTGCATCCGAACTGATTGGAATTTGCTCTTAAACACAATTATACGATAAGAGCTTATTTTTTTTATGAATACGGGCCTTGTTTTCATGTAACCGCCCTATAGCACTAGCCATAAAAGTGACAGTATCTTTGGTGACGTCCTTCTCGACATCCGCGCCTTGAAGCGCGGATGGCCTGTCAGCAGACAACGCCCGCTCCTCGCGCTGATCTTTCGTTTCTCCGCCTTGCTGAGATAAGGCCGCTACGCGAACTGTGACAGTGTCGCATAATGTATACATATTTCACGAGTGCACGTGATTCTATAGATAATGTGCCAGGGCGTTTGTTTCCCAGCATTTTGAAAGCAATTAATTGCTCACAGCGTGAGCACTTGGAGACAGAGCAAGGAGCGTGACAGGACGGATCGCCTCGCTCTCTCTCCCTCTGCTCGTGCTGCTCATACTTGCAATCTCGCACAAACTAGCGCAAGGAAACGTATTTTCCTATCATTTTCCGCTTTGTTAACCAAGATACTCCGTGTTTAAATTTAGATATAGGTTCGTGCGACATTTCAAGTGGGAAATAATAAAAGCATGCTAATTATTGAAGCCGATAACTATAATGAAGCACGCCCGACAGGTTTACCGCGGTGCCCTTCTGCGCGATATTACGGAAGAACATAGCCCGCTTAATCGGCCCTTACAGCGTTTTTACACTAAGAAAGAACCGTCCTAATGTCCGCGCTGTAAATACATCAGAGATAATCATGCCTCGAGCTGCGACTATGATTACCTACCTTAACCATAAACTCTAGTTCCAACCGTGCCTCCCGAGCTTCAAACGCGGTTTTAAGCTTTCCGCAGTATCGCAGTCTCAGCGAGATAATCTAGTTTTTTTTTTACTTTTTTTTTAAAGTTGCAAGTCATACTGCAGTTCGTGAGTGATGTGCGTCTGCAGTGTGCCCTGTACATATCCCTTCATTTCCCATACTTCTCAGCTGCAGAGCATGCTAGGCGTGTCGCCGGACGAACCTCTGCTGCCTCCATTAGAGAGTCCCTCCATCTACATATATATCCTCTCCAAAGAAGTTTGTTCTTAGAGTACGAGAGCACCTCAGAAACGGTTTTATTTCATCCATCCGCGAAAAAGGACATTCCGGGCGCAAATGATCGTGGCACGTAGACCCGTACATATTCGACAACCATCGTCCGTTTAACGCCGTGGTGCACACTCGTCCCGCAGCACCGTGGCTGCTTTCCGTGCTAGGCTAACATGGCGCCTTATTATAGAACGAGGCGTCGCTGGTTCACGCTGACAACCCAGAACGAGGGAGCATCCGCCTCTGAACTCCGGTCTCCGCGGAAGTTTGCCTCGGCGGCTCCCGTATCACGCGGCGCCCGCCACCTTCGTCGTGGTTGCGCGCTTGTATACACATAGCCAGTACATTTGCATAGGAGGGGACCGCGCTCGGGCAAATGAGGTCGATCGATTGCATCCGGAGTGACCTCCTTAATTAGTTCGAGCATTACTGCTGTCACGTCGTCGTCGGTATAGCAAGCAAGTGTACGTGCCAAAGTGGCACGTAGGGTTTCCTTCATTTGAGTTGTGAGGCTCCTGTTACTTCTTTGCGGGGTTTATTTGACTCGCTGCGTACGTTGTTGTTTCTTGTTTGTTTGTTGTTGTTTTTTTGTTGTTTTTTTGCTTTGTTCTTTACGGGATACGGTAGGTTGCGTCGAAGTCGGAAGAACAGAAAAAAAAAAAGTTGGCGCTCTCCTTCGTTGAAGGTGAGGCAGTTGCTAAGCTCCTAAAAGACTGATGCTGACGCGGTTGCTATTAGTTTATTGGTAAACACGAGGCGAACTGTGCCTGCGACTCCCTGTATGTATGAACGAAGGCATAGATATATGTCAGGTGAGCTGTGTGACCCAGAGAGTATGGTGGTGTGACAGTTTTTTGAGTGAATGCGGCCACGCTGTTGCTCCTATTCTGGAGGCTCCCGATGAAGCAGTAAAACGTGACACCCTCGTAGCTTGAGCGAGCGAGGTTTACAGCGGGAACAGCTCTGGGTGTTTTCGCGACAAAAACTCTAGTTCTGACGTTGCCGAGGTGATCGAAAACAAGGCCAACACTATTACGAACTGACATGATTTCTGCATGACGATTATGGTTTGCTTATCAACGCTGTAGTACACAATAGATCAAACTATTTTTCGTGCACTACAGGTTGTGAATATTCCAGGCAAATCGCAGTAACCATGTATTTCCATATTCCTGCTTCATAGGAATACTGCCGTTAGGCGGCCCGGAATCTAAACACGTGATCCCGAGCACACTTGAATAGCACGATGCAATCCGCGGTATCAGTACTCACGCCGTTGTTCCGTTGACTACCGCATGCAATGCCTTCAGGAGAACCCGTCGGGGTGGCTCAGTCAGCTAAGGCGTCGCGCTGCTGAGCACGAGGTCGCGGGATCGAATCCCGTCCCCGGCGGCCGCATTTCGATGGAGGCGAAATGCAAGAAAACCCCGTGTGCTTGCGTTGTAGTGCACGTTAAAGAACCCCAGGTGGTCAAAATTAATCCGGAGCCCTCCACCACGGCGTGACTTATAATCGGAACTGATTTTGGCACGTAAAACCCCAGAAATATGAAGAAGCCTTCAGGAGAAACTTTCTTTAGCATCAGACTTCGCACGAGTGCGCAAGAGTGTTGTGTCTACTTTGCCCCGTTCTGTTTAGCCGATGGCGAAATGACTTCACTGTGCTCATCAATATTTTCGCAAGCGCGTCTCTTCGAACAATTGAGCATAATGAACATCAATTCCTACTGTCCAAAATAACGGAAGCCCATTGTTTCGATCGGTTACTGCGTGACTTCTCGGGCGCACCCGGTTCTGCAACGAGAAAAAAAGAAAACGGTTCGGAAGCAAACACAATATTTTTAGCTTTCCCTATGCGTCGGCGCAGGTGGGTATCTCGAGCAAAGAGAACGGCTGCGTCCGGGCAGTCCGAATCAGCGGACCGCATTTGTGTAATCCACTCTTTCCGCTTCGGCGTGCGGCTTGATTGCTGACTTCTATTTGCGGCGCTTCTGCTGTCGCCCGAGTCTGCCTTTCTCTGTCTGAAGCTCAAATGACCGCACTTCCGTTTAATTCTACATTCGCATGCATGCACATTGCAACGGCGCTGCCAGTCCTTTCCGGGCTGCCATCTGGTGTGCAGTTATTTTGGCCTTTGGGAATATATAGGGGAGAACGCATCGTCATTCATTACGCGTGCACTAGTGTCTGTTAGTATAGCATGTCCTGCATTTGTTACATTAGCGGGAGCGGCGAAATTAGGATCGCAGAAACTAACTTCAACCTTCCGGTCTGGTGTTCCAGGCGGCAGCAGCTGATATGGTTGGTTAGGCAGACAACTACACCATACGAATTGTTCACAAGTCTTCATAGTGTATATCCGTGCTGGAAAACATGCTATAGGCAAACCGTTATCAGTGACAGGTGGTATTGGCGTATAGTGCGTATTTTCTCCCCGTTCTTTCTTTTTTCTTTGACTAACTATGCTAGTGAATCAGCCGTGTGGTTGAAATATTTCTGTCTCTCCAGTCTTGACGATGGAGCTTCGGCTTATTTCGAAAAGTCAATGTTTATTTGAACATTATGAGGGGTTGATGACGATGTGTGAACTAAAGGTAGCCATATTTATATCCATAGATCTTCTCGTTCCGCGTGTGTACACAAAACGAAGCATTCCAATACTATCCAAAAAATTATGGGGTTTTACGTGCCAAAACCACGATATGATTATGAGGCACGCCGTAGTGGGGGACTCCAGAAATTTGGACCACCTGGGGTTCTTTAACGTGCACCTAAATCTAAGTACACGGGTGTTTTCGCATTTCGCCCCCATCGAAATGCGGCCGCCGTGGCCGGGATTCGATCCCGCGACCTCGTGCTCAGCAGCCCAACACCATATCCACTGAGCAACCACGGCGGGTCCAATACCTATCCAAGCAACGGACGGTCGACACGCTCGAACGTCAACATAGTAAGTATCCTTAATATAGTCCTGAGATATTACGTATTTCGAGCTTAGACACTGGTAAGTGCTATACATGAGCGGGTTCGCAAATTATGTGACCAACACGCGAAAAATAATTGAAAGGCTGGATATAATTTCGTGACATGTCCGCATTATACCCAATCGGCGATACTGCGAGCAGTATGATCTATCATAAGGTACCGGATGCTGAACAACCTTGAAATGTTTATGAATATCTTAAACAAATGTAGAAAACGTCCTGAGGCATATAACTTAACAGTCTGGTAGCCCTAAGGAATATCACACCAGTAGCGGAAAGGGCTAAGAAAATGCAAGGAGTAGTAGGACCGGCCTAAGTGTGCTTTAGACGATGCCCAGTGTCTGAAGTGCTCCGCTCCTCTAGCGGATCCGGCCGGATCGATCCATCTTGAACGTACCCTGGCACAAAGACAGCCCGCGAATGTGTACTTAGGGTGGTTATAGTGAAGACTTGTCCTAGCTGAAGACTATTATAAACAGTGGGTCATATACAATAAATATATTTCAAAAGTCGCTCTTGCAGTACCTGCATGAAACGGGCTGCCGTGCTTATATGTAATTTTATTCCCACATTATCCTGCGTGACAACCCAGGCGAATAAAAATAATAATAGGTATGATCGCGCGCTACATTCTTCATACAGGAGAGAGCAGGTGACATGATGCGACAATAAAATAAGCACATTACAAATAACTCGGGAGTAGGCAGGTAGTGCTGTGCAAACGGCCGCACCGACAAGGGGCATTGAGCGGCGAAATAATACGCCAGATGACATACCATAGCGTGATCCGCAATCCGCTACTGTGTGGAGCCTTCTGGGCATGCGCGAGCGCTTCATTTACGGCTGCTATATGGGGACGAGAGCGTCCTGTCGCGTATTCGCCCGAGCGTCGTGCGCATGCGTGAGTTGCGAGAGAGACAACTGGGGACTATTGGGATTCGAACTTCGTATACCTCCTATTCATCACCGCTGTGCTGTGACGGCTACGCCACGAAAACGAGCAGAGAGCGCAAGAAGCTGAGCGCAAAAATTATGTTATAGTCATTTCAGCCATATCACAGCAATTATCAATGCTAGAATACCTACTGAGTACCCTCCTTTAACAGCGAGCCAACCGTATGCCACATGTGATGCCGGTAAACCTTACATCAAGCTAAGTTTCTAAGCTTTAAAAAAGTAATTCTCCAGAAATGATTATTATAAATGGAGATAAAAAGCTAGCTAAAACGACACAATTTTCATCGACATTGTAGGCGTGCCTTTCTTGTAGATTCCAGTCCCTTGTGTAAAGTCGATTTTAATAGGCATTCAGATTTACTGAGATCTTTCGTACATTTCAATAAAACGAATGTTCTTTTCTCGCTCAGACTATTTCTCATCTTTCCCGACTCTTTTTCGCTGCGTCTTGAGAACTGCTACTATGGTGACAAAATAAGGGCTGCTCACAATCCTAGCAACGGATTCACAATCATTCAACGGATTCACCTAGCAATCGTGCACTTTCATGCAAGTGTTCTCCTGGTTAAGGAATAAAAGCGTCGAAATAAGAACGCTTTCTTTCTCCATTTCGTACGTTAAATTTATTGAATTTCATTGTTGTCGGTCTCCGCGGAGTGAACCGGTGCGGAGCCGTCTAAAGCACCGCTTTTATTGCCGTGTACGAGGGTGGTATAAACACGAAAGCATTTGATAAGAACCTAAACACCGGCAAAAAGACATTACTAGATTTCACTGCGTCGAAATGCGATTGCTAGTTTTCCATCAAAGCTGTAACATGAAACACATGCTCAATCTTTCCTTAATTCCCTGCACTCCCTCGCACAGAAAGCTATGAAATTTTAAAAATGCGTGCATAGCCAGCAAGATTCAATCATATCGCTCTAGGAGAAGCTGGAAACTGAAATAGAATTAACAGAGGGAAACTCAATAGCCTATAGATAGGCAAGCGCTTCTGTAGAGAATGGATACATTATAAGTGCGCAGGAAAAATAAAACGACGCAATCGAATTTTGTGCAGAATAAGATTGGAGAGCGGTTCTTCTTTTTCTCTTTCGGCCTTTCTCTTCTTTTCAGTTCGTTTCTATTATAGGCTGCTACAAAAATGGAGCTTTGCTTCAATCGTGCCGTTCTTTGAAGCCAGGTTTTTCTGAGATGGCGCAAGTGAACCCGACCCTTTGCCGTCGCCGTTCATGTTGGCGTTTGAACTACGCCTCCTAAAAAAAAAAAAAACCCTGCCATTTCTGATATATCTAACATCTGGATAACTGAATTGTTCATTATAAAAACTGTGCTACCAATGTCCTTGTGCTGATATCACTTACTGTCCCTTGCCAGGCTGTTTACGATGCTCATTGGTTGGTTTTATCGAGCAATTTTTCGACTATGCGTCCTTGAAGGAACTGAAAGCTGTCCTCATTTCGGATGTAAATGTAAACCTGCCGAGTGGTCAAACAATCGCAAATACATTATTGACGTATTATTCAGGCATTGACTTGAAGATCCGATTGAGTCAATAACAGACAGTTTACCTACACTAATTGGTGTGTGTTTCACACATAGTGTGTAGTCACATGCTTCAGGAGTTATCTTGCCCTGGACATTATTAGTGATTATTTGCCGATGTTTTCTCTTGCAGCACACCACGTTTATGTGGCCTAAACCAGCCGTAGAAACAGACACTTTCTGAATACAACAATGGTCATATTACGGCTTGATAACATGACGAAAAATTCATTTTACTAATTTGACGTGCCAAAACGTGATAAGAGCAATTAAAATGCAGTCCTTAGAAAAAGTGTTCAGCCGGTGTTTGGCGACTTCAGTTTTGCTGAGTATTCAACGGATGTGCGAGGTAAAATCGGTCATGCACATACAAACTTGCATTCACCTCGATCGACATACGTGGCTTCAAAAAGGATGTATATATTAATGTTAATGTACACATAACTTCAACTTTCGCTAATCACAATAGCAAGTTCATCGAGACATCACTAATGAATTCAGACACCCGAATGCAAGCTACCTAGTTCTGAATATGTATCCAGACTTTCTCGATTGAGTTTCTGGAACATGAGACCTGCTAAGTTCAAAGAGTATACTTATGTACTTATAGTCTCATGATACTTACGCACTTTGTTATAACACTGACACACGTGCACCTGTCTCAAAGCAACAAGCTCGGCCCAATTTTGCTCCGAATGCCGGCACTTCTAGAGGAACTCTGCATTTGCATTCGCGCACATAAAACGGCGTGCGCAGCTTTTCCGTAACATTTTTTTTGCTCCTTTACAAACTTCGACCAGATGTGTAAATGTTTCTGTGGCGCTTACTCAGTACCATAACCTGCATTATCTTGTACTACGCTCAGTGTGCTCAAGAAATTAGCATCAAGCCAGACCATCCTCAAAACGTGAAATTTGCTTTCTCGGACTACAAGGCTGACGTACGCTTCCCGCATGACACAGAATATTAATGAACTGTTTGCAAGTATTCATATGTCGGTGCTAGCACGCAAACTAGGTTCCACGAAGTATATGGCAGACACTTCTCAGCATGTCTCTCCCACCCTCGCCCCCCTTTCCCTTATTCTGAGCTGCTTTCTTTGGAACTTGCTTTGCCCATCTTCGACACTCGGTTCTCGGTCCCTGGCTCTAACTAGTTAGAAAATCGGTAATTGCATGTACCGTGTGGTTTTTCTCCTCAGGCGTTACAGTTGGAACTTGGTCATAGTTACTGCCTAGACTAGTTGGTTTTTATTCCTTGTGCTTGTGTAACAGTGTAAAACGAGCAAGAATAGACAAAGACAGGTTATTTGCCTTTTGCGTATAGTTTTGTGCTTTCGAACAACACCATTCCATCGTTACCAAATGAAAAAAAATATTAAAAAAGTAAAGATTCCCTTCATCCGCTCTAGAATGGCACCTGGATTACTACTGAACCAGGGCTCGAGCTCAGAAATCTTTTTTTATGTTTTCAGTTTTGGAATGTGCTGTTCACCGTTACCCGACCGCCTTCGCCAATAAAATGTCCAGCAATGTGATTCGCTGACATCCTCTCTTACGAAGAGAGGATGCCTTAAGAAGGTTTTTGTTAATACGAGTCCAGAATGTCTTCATTGTGAAAAGGCTGGGAGTAAGACGCTATAGATAAGCGTCCTTGCTTGGGAAGCACGTCACTAACATATACCGTACTAGTATAGAAGGTAGAGCAGGGCTATTTACGCAACACATGCATTGCGTCAATTTCTGAAGCCGATGAGACTGCAGTGCTCAAGAACGTGCAGTGACAGGGACAGCTACCGCCGCAGCTAACCCGGTGCAACACTGCATTCGCCGCGCAGAGGCAACGAGTACTGCCGGCACCGGCGACAACCTATACTTTCTTCCGCACTGCTTCGCATTTCGGACGGACGACGATGAAGTGTCTCTTGGTGGAGTGTTGTCTTCTACATCTGACTGTTTCTGTGAAATCTCCAGTATATATATCAGTCGTCGCGCAATGTTTGGTGGCGATGGAAGTGGACCGCCCCGGGCGTCTGCCGGAACCGGCGGCGTCAGCGACGGCCGCCTCCAGGAAGCGGATCGGGCTTCAAACTGACAGCGAAAACGAAGGCAACCATGTCTACTCGCTCAGCAGAGAGGACCCTTCCAACGACGAAGACTTCGAAGTTGTGCGGAGCCGAAAGGCGAAGAGAAGGAACACCAGGTCCTCTTCGTCCTCCAGTACAGAAACTGTTGAGCCCACGTGGAACCCCGACGCCGACACCATTGTGTTTATGCCTGTGATACCGAAAGGTAACATGAAGCGGCTTAACAGACAATCTGTCCATGCTGCTGTAGACCGTGGTGCCAAATGAAATCACGGACATTAGAGTGAACACTCGGAAAAAATGTACTGGTGGTTGATGTTCTGCATGCCGGTGCTCTTAACGCCCTACGCAAAGTAACAGATCTTGATGGCATGCAGGTGCGCTCTCACATCCCGCTGGGCTTTGATGTCATCACCGGTGTATTATATGATGTTGACTTGGCCATCCTCAGCAATGACTTGCTGATTCTTGTTAAAGCAGCGAGTGATTGTGACGTCATTGTTGATGTCTACCGCCTGGGCAACTCACGCTGCGTGAAGATTGTTTTCAAGTGCAACTGTCTCCATTCTCACGTCAAGGTAGGCCACTTTCGTCATCCTGTCCGGCCTTTCATTCCGAAGTCTCTGCAGGGCCATAAATACATGAAAATGGGACACCTGAGCAGCGTCTGTGGGAACGAAACAGTGTGCCCCCACTGGGCTGAACCCCACGCCGCGGATAAATGTGCCGCCACTGTCATGAAATGTCCAAACTGCCACGGATCTCATGAGGCCTCATCAAAAGACTGGCCCAAAATTAGGAAGGAAATGGCTATCTTAAAAGAGATGGCAAGAGATCATTCGTGTCATCGAGAAGCCGGCGCTAAAATCAGGAAGCGACGCTCCCGTCGTCGAGATTCTTCAAGAGAAGCTTCTTCGTCGGTAACGCGTATATGCCACGTCCACAGTCACCTACTCCAGTGCCACCCAGACCATTGACATCAGAAAGGTCTACAAAGGACAAGGGCACTGGGAAGAATACAGACAACGAACCCTGTCCTGCGCTGCCAAAACGGCAACCATGCACCAGCAGAACACCGCACGCCGATGGAAATCGACCACCCCGGGCATATCCAGCCGGTGGATTTACTGTGCAGGATCGGCAAGTGGTTATAATGGCGCAATCACTAATGAATACCATTCGCATGCTACTGAACAAGCTGCAGACACCAACAGCTCAAAGCGTATTGCAAATACTGGATTGACTGAATTCAGTACTTGCAAGCCTCCTATCAGCACCGTGGCTCACCCAATACCTTCTTTTCGCACTGAGGTTAGAAGTGCAACGATTTTTCAATGGAATGCCAGTAGCTTGAAGTCCCGCATCTCGGATTTGCGTCAATTTGTCTTGAAGAATCTGTTTCCTATACGTATTTGCGAACCGAACGTATCAACGCCCTACAGACTATCTGGTTACGAAGTTTTTGCTTCTTCCACATGCGAGGAACGGGGCAACGCTCTTATTTACATCCGCACGAACTTGACCTATCTTTCGCATGCTGTTCGGCCTCATTACTGCCACCAATACGTATCCCTCCGCGTCAAAACGAACACAGTGGCCTTTACTTTTATTATTTGTTACATCACCACATCAAGGCGGATTGACTCTGACAGACGAAAATGCATATTAAAGGAAACTGATAGCCCCTAGGTCATCACTGGGGACTTCAATGCGCACCACTTGCTTTGTGGAAGCACCAAGATAAACTCCAGGGGGAGGAATGTTGCGTCGCTTGCCTCTGATTATGACCTCTGCATCATGAACAATGGTAGCCCGACGTATCTGCGGGGTCCTACGTATGGCGGCTGCCTGGACTTGACTTTGGTATCACGGAACTTCACATCACGTGTTAAGTGGTTTTGCGACATCGAGAATCATGGGAGTCATCACATTCCCACCTACTCAGATTAATAGACTCACTCGGTCTTTCTCTTGTTGTTCCCTGAAGAGCACTGACTAGACTATGTTTACGTCGCTTATGCTTCGAAGAAGCGTGTCGGGGAAATTTCGCTGGCGAAATTGACGACACCATCACAGAAGCACTGAAAGCTGCCAAGTGTTCATCATCACTGTCATCAAACCGAACGGATTTCGACATTGAACTTGAGAGACTTCGTGCGATTCGACGGCGTGCAGAACGACGCTACAGACGCACTAAATAATTTATGGTGTTAGAGACGCACGTCGCATTCAGAAGAAAGTTCAGCGTCGCATAGACAAACTAGAGAGTGAGCGATGGAAGACATTCTGTGAGTCACTGGACCCTTGGAAGTCGCTTTCACATATCTAGAGGACAATACGTGGTGTTCGTTCATCCCCACAACAACGACATCCATTTGCAGCTTTGGCACACCATCTTGGTCAAACAGAGCTTGGTGTGGCAGAGGAATTCTGTGCGAGAGTCACTGGTGAGCCTGTCAACATCAACGTTGATGTAAGGGACCTCCCAGCGGCCCGGGTACCGGAAATGGGCCTCTCCTTTCCCATGGAAGAACTCGAAACTGCCCTGACAGTTTCTAAACGATCATCCTCTCCAGGCCCTGACGGCGTCACTTTTTCTGCCCTGGGACACCTTGGACAAGCAGCAAGAAGAGCGCTTCTGAACAGCTTTAACAACTCATGGCATAGAGGCACAGTTCTCCGGCAATCGAAGTCCGCTGGTTCCATTACTAAAGCCTGGAAAATCTCCGTTGACTTGGTGGCATATCGCCCTATCGCTGTCACCAGCTGCATCAGAGAGGTGATGGAAAGGTTGGTCCTTGCACGTCTATAATGATAACTCGAGCGCTACAATATCTACCCCGCTTCAATGACAGACTTTCGTGGAGGTTCCTCAATTGACAGAGTCGTTGGCCTCACAACGTTTGTGCAACTGGAGAAAGGTCATAAGCGCATACCAGTTACGCTCTTTTTCGACGTGAAAGGCGCACATGACAACGTTGCACATGATGCCATCATCGCCTCTCTAGAGACTTGGAATTGGCGGCAGCATGCATGCTTCGTTGGTTATTCGACTACATAACTTGTCGGTCATTTTTGGTGCAAACAGAAGATGATCCCGCAGCTGAAAATTACACGTACACGGCGTGCCTCATGGAGGAGTATTGAACCCCACGTTGTTCAATGTGACACTCATTGGACTAGCTGATGTTTTACCTAAAACAATCTGCCTCTCAATATACGCAGATGACGTGTGCCTTTGGACTTCTGCAGTTACTCGCCTTCAGGTGCGCGCGCGATTGCAGCGGGCAGCAACCTCGACATGAGCATTTCTTCAAGCACAAGTCTTGACTGCATCAACCGAGAAATGTGCATTGATTGCATTCACACGTAAACCTATATGACACCATACTTAGTCTCTATTAATGGACTATTGCCTACCAAAAGACCTATTGATAGTTAGGTGTAATAACCGACCGCAATTTTTCCTGGCGCCCTCATATCACATACCTGAAGAAAGAAATGTCGTCGATTGCCCGAGTACTGAGATTAATGTACGAGAAAACATGGGGCACATCTATTTGCTCCATGCTTCAATTGTACACAGCTCTATTTCTAGGCTTCAAGTGTTGTCCAATACGAACAAGTCAAATGTTCGCGCATTTTAGAGCTTACAGGGCCAATCATTGCGCAGTTCCTTAGGACTTCCTCGCTGCGCGTCAACACCTGCAATAATTGTCCTCGCCAAAGATCATCCGATCCAAACATACGTTGCAGTGGTTTGTCTCAGTGCGCATATTCGTCATCTTTCCCGCGTCCCCGATCATCAATTGGCATTCTCGCCTTCGCAGGGACCTCATGCCACGTTTTCTGAAGTTATCATCACCAATCCAGATTGTGTTCCATCTGGATACAACCCAGCAGCAAGGCCTTCGTTCCCCTTGTGGTGTATCCAACAGCCTCAGGTGCGCCCAAGTATTCCGGGTGTAAAGAAGAAGCTCAATCACCCAAAAATAGCTATGAAAAAGATGACGCTGCGATTAATGAATCGCAGCGTCATCGCAGAGCTACGGGGACCGAATACACATCTATACCAATGGTTCGGTCTCATCTAGCAGCTCTTCAAGTGCCGTTTTGTCATTCCGACTACGAAAACCACAATCAAATTCAAACTGTCACACGTGACAACTTCAATGGTGGCAGAGCTTGCTGCTCTGCGTGCTGCTGTAGCATACCTCCTGCAAGAAACACCTTAGAAATGGCTAAACTTTTGCGATTCTGAGGAAGCATTTCAGAGTCTGCATTTTACACTTTATCACAGGACTCATGAACAGCTTGCATATGAGATAAGAGAAGACCACCATCAAGCTATCGCTAAAGGGCATGAAATTATATTTCAGTGACTTCCTGGACATACCAGCATTGCTAGTAATGACCTCGCCGACGAAGCCACACGGTCTGCTGATCTGGAAGGCGAAGCAGTTCCAATCCTCTTATCCAGGACCGACGCTGCAAGAAAGCTTCATATCGTGGCTAAAGCTCTGACACACAGATATTGGTGTTCTCTCAACCTCCTGAAGTGTCATCTTCACAAAATTGACCCATCCTTGAAGCTACAAGTGCCATCAAACGTTTCCCACTCTGAGGCGACAGTATTGTGCCGCCTCTGACTAGCGGTGGCATTTACAAAGGCCTACTCATTTCGCATTGTAATAGGGGATACGCCCATGTGCGACTCCTGTGGAACCAGAGAAACGATTGAACACGTCCTATATCTCTGTCCCCAGTACGACGTCGAGCGTGAAGCTCTCCGGACAGCATTGAACTGGCTCGACTCTAGACAATTTTTGGAAATGATGATCCTTGTGCCATGGCCGTATGCACAGAAAGCGACCAAGGCGTCGTTACAGTACTTCAAGTCGACAGGTCTTGGCGACCGTGTGTGGACTTGGTGCGAAGCTTCAAATGTGCGCGAAACTGTGCTCTCTCTGATCTTCTCTCTCTTTTCATCCCTATACCCGTTCCCCCAGGGCAGGGTAGCAAACCGGACTATGCAGTCTGGTTAACTTCCCTGCCTTTCCTCTCTTCTATTTCTCTCTCTCTCTCTTCGCATTGCCTAGATAAGCATCATACTGTAAGCTTCAAACATTCCATTGAGCTTTGCCTACTCTTCCATTAAGATTGAAAGTCTGTTGTCACTGCGCCAAAACTGAACACCGTGTTTTTTCTTGCCTATCTTATGTGGTCATAAATTATAGCAACTTTATGTCCTATCTTGCAAAACGCAGACACTGAAGAGCCGAATCATGGAATACGGAGAATAAAAAATAATAAAATTGACGTACCTCATATCATTAGCGTCAGCAGTCTGTATGGTCGGTGAAAGAGGTGGTAAATCAATCAAAAACGAAGTTGCAATAAATAGTAGGTTCGCTGTCTAAAACACTGAAATGGAAGACTGGTCAATTCGCGTGGAAGCGTAGACATGCACGTACTACAAATGTAATCGTACATTTGAACCTATGAATGGCAACCGATGACTGTTCGCACTGTATTCAGCACGTACGTCCTTTCATGTTTCGACGTCGTGTGCTGCTTTATATTTCAGCGAGTGAAAACCTTTACTATACGACAGGGGCTGGCCTGGAGTTACTTAATTGCCTTTCTATACTGGCCTCTTACTGAGCTCTATCGCAGTTTTCTTTCAAAGTCGACTCGGGCCTTCGTATTTCGGTTTGGTATTCGTAAGACACTTAGAGCGTGACTAGCGACATGAAATGAGCGCAGCCGATTTGAATGGCTATGAAACGCACACGCACGTATGTGAACACGTAGCACGCTGAAAAAGAATAAAAACGTTCTTTTCCTTCAGATGTGGGGCCGCAACCTTTGCATAAAAACGTATTTTATCTGGTTCTTATGCTAGCCTATTCAATCTCGGCATTTGAATGTCTTCATAGTAAAGCACAACCTAGCTCTCTTATAAGCACACCTTTTATCGACACCACATGAAACATAGAAATGAGTTCGTCATAGGAAATAATCCTATCAACTGTCAAACTATACACGTCAAAATTCGATTCGCAGTTTCCCTTTATATCGTGGAAGCATCTCCTATTTTGTAATATGAAAGATAAGAGGAAGGTAAAGTGCGGAAAATTATAACTTTTTTATAAAATTGAAAAAAAAATAACAGAAGTAGATACTAAGCACAGAAATAACAGTAATTGGCTGGCTGCCTTTGTGCGAAATTGAAGGTTCTCAAGAATAAAGAAAAAAGCGCAATCACGTTTTCTTTGCGCCGAGGCTGAGTTTCTTTTTTCTTTGTCAGACATACACTATGTCTCCAGAAAATCGAATAAATTACTTGTATTCAGTCTTGTATGCTCTCTGCGTTTGCATTTTATGTTACTTATTAAAAGGTCTTTTGTTTGCGAAGCAATTTTCTCGTTATCAACAACTCCCTGCTGATAACCAAAAGCAGCTAAAGAGAACTAAAACAATTCACGGACGATTACGATACTCCCTAGTGCGAATTTTGAGCGCACCGCTTTGGCTGTTTTGCATTCGCGATATATTGTGGCAACGAATTTAGTTCCGAACGAAAGGGTCCTCTCAGCGGTGGCACTGGGCCTCCGCTCGGGCAGCTCGTTTAGCAGCAGCGGCAGACGAAGCATTGCCACCGGTTCTGTCGCTCATTGCTCAGAAAGAAAGCGTGAACACGGGAATGCGTGGCTCGCGCGGAGCATATTCTCTATCGGCGGCAGGCGCAGGCGAAGTAGCGCATGCGCAGTGGGTCCGAAGCCCACGTCAGCACTTTGTTTCCATATATGGTATCGGTGGACGCGCTCGCCGCATGCCTGCTCGCCGCCGTAAAGCACGTCTCTGTGTGGCACTCCACTTTCCTCCTCACCCTGTCGCCATGCTCTCCTACTTCCGCTTTCCGCCTCGCGCTTTCTTCACTATCGCCGTTTTTCATCCCCCGCTGCGCTCCGTGTTCGCTCTGTCATTTTTCGCTGTGCTCGTTCACTCGGTTACGCTCGAGCGACGCCGAGGCCCTGCCGATGCTGAAGGCAGGTACGGGCGCCTAAGAGCTGCGCCCTGAAATACGTTGTTAATTCATTGTACTATGTGTTTGGTGTTCTTTGGCCCGAAATGGCCCTTGAACCATAAAAATGTATTAATCAAATAATCAGAACTAAGAACTAGTTAAAGAAGTCTGTGCAGAAAACAAGTTTTCTATCCTCGCTGAAAGATTATTCTTCCGTCACATACCATATACTGTAAATTTGATAATCTAGTGTATGGTGTATCGTGAGGTATGTGTTCTTCGTTTCTTACTTTTGCTAATTATTAGGACGGCGTGCATAAGGCTTGTGTTCTAGCTCGTGAACTTGTGTTGTACTTGTGGCTTGTGTGCCACGACTTGCGAACTATTCGCAGGAACTCGTTTTAGAGCACCTTTTTCGAATCACTGTTCGCTTCGTTCCTCTAAGTGTGTCTCTCGTTTTATCGCACTGCGCAGCAGAGGAATAATTGGCACCCCTACAAGGCGCCAACGTGTCCTTACAAGTATGTAAAAATGAATCAATAATCTTTGTCATTGACACAGGTCATAAAACCTTGTTATCGGGTCTTTCATATTATCTGACATAAGCTGTTCAGTGTTATAGTTGATTGATTCCCCGTAAGTATATGTATAGGCTACTGCGATGATGTCACACTTACAGAAAAGGGCAACTGAAGCCTCGGGTCCAGCCTTGAAAGCACGTCTCCTCGATCGTGAACAACCTTATGTTGTTTTCATAGAGGCAACCCTGCAGTCGTCGATGAAAGGCCGGTCATATACACAAACCGCATATTGTACCGAAATCACATTTTCCTTGGAAATGCGTTGAATGCTAATTGATAACTATCATTTCCAGCATGGACGTACCTCTCTTTTTTATTTATTGCATATATGAAGCGTCAAAGGTGTAAGAATGGCGTTTTCATTTGGCAGCGGATTGTTTTACGTCTTAAGGTCTTCCATTGGCTATTCGGAATTTTACAGCTCGTCTGAGAATGGCTACATAAGTTACGCTATAAATCAAAATAGTATTAAGGCAACGACCTCAACGTTGACGAGCAGAAGAGTGGTTGATTGCTGCCGTGGAACAGCTGTCCCCAAATCAACATGGTCGTCGTCAAAGACTGAGCTTATTGCTGTTTTTTTCTGAACGTACGTAAACTGCGTTCCCTTGTTAAAATGAACAATAGCTTCCTCTTAGGCTAGTTGGTTTCGATGTTAGCCTTTGGTACTGCGCACCGGCTACGCGTTGTGCATGCATAAATATTGGCACATTTGAAGACTGATATCTGGAAACTAGCGATAGACTTACACTTTACACCAAGTGTACATACTTTGAGCACATGTCCGTTTTGATTCCTCAATACCAACATTGATCATAAGGTGACCTTCAGATATGCCAAAGCTCTCGCATAAGAGCACGTGCGTCTCAAAGAGCTATATTGGCGTTCTACGAGCAAGCACGTATCGCTATAGAATGTGGATGTTCTGCTCCGCCACTGCACAATACTTCGAAATTGCCTAGATGAGCTCATATTTACTTAGGAGCACACCTCTATAGGCAGAATTTCAAGTGCGAGCGCCGGTTCGCATGCAAAAACGTAAATTGCGGGGGTTTGGGCTCGCATATCTTCAGCAGTATACCGGATCTGTTTAAGGGACACCATATTTGGATGTCTAGGATTAATTTCGATGAGATGACGTTCTCAAGATAGCACCCAAACCACTGCATTAGAGCGTTTCTTGCATTATGCACCCATCGGAATTCGGTCGCCACCGCCGGTTATTGAATCTGTAACCTCGCGCTCAGCAGCACAAAAATGCAATAAGAGTAAGTATATAAATAATAATAATAATAATAATAATAATAATAATAATAATAATAATAATAATAATAATAATAATAATAATAATAATAATAATAATAATAGCAAGGCTTTGGGGTATTAGAACCCCAGACCATGATTTGATTATGAGACGCACCTTAGTGGAAGACTCCATATATTGTATTTAACACCATGAGGTTCTTTAACGGTCACCTTAGTGTGTGTGAAAACTTTTTATGTACAAAAGTCCTGAGGCTCGACTATTTCAAGCCCGAGGCGGACCGCACCCACGATGGCACCGTTAGGCCCAGCCCAGGATCCACTGCATGGTTTAAGCCCACGACCTCAACTGCACCAGCGTAACGCCACATCCACTACGATACCGCGCTGGGTACGCGATGAGGAACAGAACGCCGTACCGACTGCGCCGTCTAGGCCGAGTGCGAATACAAAAAGACAATTACTAGCTGCATCTGTCGCCACGTAGCTGCACTCGTACGTTTCACGAAAACTAAAGACTCTGTTCTGAAGCCCAGCTCAACATTCAGCGTTCTGATGATCACTTGAGCAGCTCGGTGCGTAAGCGAACAAAAGTTGGTGCAAAGCTCCACGACGAATGCTTTCGCCGCAAGTCGGTAAGCGCCCGGTTCTCGCTTATTTATCGACCCTGTCGAGATTGATGCTTGACGTAGTTTTGTTTCTGTGTTTTTCTCTCCGCGTGTCAACATTATTCACGACGGAGAGTCCACATCGATCACCTAAGCGCTGTTGCTGTCGTCTGTTTTGATCTCCCGTCCACGACGGCACGGGTGTCAGCTTCCGCAGATGCGAGTTGCTTCCGTGTTTAGATCCTCGAGAGCGATGCTTTTTCCAGATACCTGCGCGGTGTAGTTTTTACTTCTCGAAGAGGGATTCGCCTGCGAGCCATTCCTGTGTTTATCACAGGAGCGAAAGTTGAAATTGCCTCACCGAAGCAGCAATGGTGGCATATTGTTTGCATCCGTAGAGTTTTGGTTGAACGCTATTTTTGTCGAAACTGGCGCCTGCACAATGTGAGAGAGATTACTGCGTGATCGATAGTCCATCTCTTTCCTTTCCGTGATTATCACGCTTTGTGACGACTTGGTTGGAAATAAATAATTGTCTCTTTGTCTACCTTTACCATTTGCAGACGAAAATGTTTGCAGACCTAAGATAGCAGCATTTCAGAGCTGCTAGGAATCAGAAAGTTTCAAGCATTTGGCCAACTTTAACGCTTGCTGGTCTGAGAAGCAGAATGGACAGTAAAATCTCAATAAGACTGTATGTAATTATTAAGGCACAAGCCTTATATGTCTCTTGGTAAGGTCTCCGCTTCAAGGCCGTTTCAAAACCGCGTTGTCGACGCGAAATGGTCCTCTTAGGATAAGAGGCGATAATGCGCACGAAACCGCGATTAAGGGTGGGAGAATGATTAAGCAAGTGAACTGAAGTAATAATGAGAGAGACAGAAGAAAGGGGAAGGCAGGGAGGTTAATCAGATGGAAAGATCCGGTATGCTACCCTACGCTGGGGAGAGAGGGGAGGGGGAAGTAAAGTGACAGGAAAGTAGAGATAGAGAAAAAAACGCAGCACAGACACACAATCACAGTCGGTCACTATCACCGCATATTGTCAACGCACAGCACAGTAGCACTTGTAGCACTATAAACATCTGTTCAGGCTACAGCCGCTTGTCCAATTCTGTTGCCCTTAAAAACTGCAATAGTGCCCTCATCGCCCTCCGCTGCGATGGCTTGTGATGTCGGCATTTTAAAACAAGCTCCTCTGTTAGAAGTCTTTGTTCAAAGCGCACTATCGCGATTGCGAGCGATCGTCTCTGTAAATTGTAGCGAGGACAGTCACAGAGGAGGTGTTGAATAGTCTCCTCGCTACCATAGTCATCGCACGAGGCGTCGTCGGCCCATCCGAGTCGGAATGCAAAAGACGTAGTAAAGACCACTCCTATAGCCATATTCGAAAAAGCGGGGGTAGCTTCGCGACGGCAGAGTCCAGCTGGGATGCAAAGGCGTAGAGAGGAGTCTAGGTGGTGCAGCCGGTTGCTTTGAAAACTTACTGCGTTCCACAGGGAGAACGTGATATCACGGGTGAGCATTCGAAGTTTTCGAGCAACATCTGTCCTTGATAACGGTATCGGCTCCTCTTCGTCGCCTTGAAGAGCCGACAGAGCAGCGTTATCGGCGTGTTCGTTCCCATGTCGCCGCAGTGACTTGGAAGCCACTGAAATGTCATGTGGTGTCCTTTCTCAGTCAAGGTATGGATTAGTTCTATTATCTAGAATACCAGTTCTTCGTGTTGTCCGCGCCGCAGGGCTGATACCAAAGACTGCAGTGCTGCCTTCGAGTCACTGAATATTGACCATCTTCGAGGATGTTCTTGGCTGACGAGACGAAGTGCAGCGCGAAGAGCTGCAAGTTCCGCAGCCGTCGATGTCGTTGGGTGACACGTCTCGAAACTGATGATGGTGGCTTTCGCTGGGAAAAGCACGGCTCCAGAGGAACACTGGAGAGTTGCCGATCCATCTGTATAAATATGTACGTGGTCGGCTTGCTCGCGTGCAAAAGGAACAGAGTGAGTTGTTTAAGAGCAGGTGATGACAGCTCAGATTTTTTCCTGATTCCTGGTATGGTGAGTTGCACTGCAGGTGGAGCCAAACACCATGGAGGAATCAATGGCTTAGTTGCGCGAGTGAAGCCTGATGGAAGGCGGGTGTAATAATCCGAAATCGTAGTACAAAATGATGCCTGCGGCCTTTCTGACGGTAGTGTTGCCAGGTCATGGGAACGGGCACTGGCAAAGTGCCTAATGGGCACTCTCAACACTTCCACCGCAATGTGTGTTTGTATGGGTTGGTCCCGGGCGATTGCAATAGTCGCCACTATCGATGAGCATTTTGACAAACCCAGACAAACCCTGAGAGCCCGAGCTTGAACAGCCTGTAGAGCGTGAAGATTTGTCTGGCAAGTGTTGGTCAGTACGAGCAAACTGTAACTCAAGAAGCCCAGAAAAAGAGCCCTCTACAATTCCAACATTGCATGCACTCACATTCCCCAAGTCTTTCCACCCAGAAACTTGAAACGCTGGGAGATGGCTGTCAGACGCTATTTAAAGTAGATCACGTGCGGCCTCCATGATAGATCTCTATCAATGATCATGCCAAGAAATCTGAGTCTTCTCATAAGAATTTTCTGGCCATTTATAGAAATGGTCTAGGGTGTCATTGGTTTGCGAGTGAATAATGGGTATATGGAGAGGTGAATAAGGTGAAATAAGAGTGAATTATGGTGAATAAAAGGGGTTTAGTTGGTGGATAGGAGTCAAATGAAAGGCAATGTTGAGATAGAGTGAGTTAAGATTATGAAGAGTAAATGAGAGTGAATTAAAAGCGAATGAAGGTGAATCAAGTGGTGATAGGGTGAATCAAGAGTGATGAAAATTGGTAATTTGAAGTAATAGATCAAACCAATGGTGATCGAAGTAAAACCGAGATGATAGAGTCAATGAAGGATAACCAAGCAGCGCTAGGGTGAATCAAGAGTGAATCAAGTGTGAATTAAGAGTGAATCAAGGGGTTACCAAGTGGGGGAGTGACTTGCAAAAAATATATGAGAGATTTGAGAGTCCAAGTGAGAGTGCCTCACCAAAAAAAAAAAGTGCTGAGTGAATCGTTGAGTTAGCGCGCTCGGGCTTTCGCATTCATGTCGTCTTAGTTGTAGCATAAGGGACCTCTTGTATTTTTTTGTTTTGGCACTGACAAATATCGGTGCTTTTTAAAATTATTTTGCTCTATTCTCATCGCGCGCATTGTGTAGGTGGGATGCCGATAATGCCGCGTCCAGCATTTTTCATCGCACCACCTCTGTGAAACACCTGATATCTGCTAGGACACAGTACCTGCTGCGCCACCACCGTTGTCTAGCGTGCTGCATTGCGCCAACCCGCCTCCGTGTATTGTTGGAACACCGTAAATGTGAGGAGCTCGAGCGGCAACGCTAAATTTTGCTACAGTTATGAATGCGTCGCCTACGGGTGAAACTGCCAATATCTGTCATGAATGGTTTCGACCGTCAGTGAATATATTTCTTGAATGCTGTTGCTTTTTGTCTTGATTATTAACAAGGTCGAGGAAGCGCTGAAATATTTTTGGCTGTTTGTGTGAGACCAGTACCTGGTGGAATTAGGAGATGACACTGTTTTCAGTTGACAAACATAGTTTTCCTCTCAGATTTCACATTACATCCAACATGCATCACCTGAAATTTCTTGCAACACATAATTCTATCTGAAAAAAAAAAGAAATGATGTCACTTTACTCAAGAATCTCACTAAAGGCTGTTAAACAGAATATTGACTACAACAAACGTGAAAATAATCATGTCCTTACTTCTTTCCTTTTCCAACGGTTTTGTTTCAATGTAAATTACTTAATGGGGGTATTTCAGATAAGAGTTCAAGCAAACATGTACTACTTTGAGCTCCCGCTAGTTTCAAGTGAGAGGTGTTGGTTTTAAAATATTTCAAGGTTAGGTTTTCCAGTATTACCTAATCATAAAGTACAACAATCAAAACAGGACACCGACCACGAAAGTTTATAAAAGTAAGATGTATCGGCTCCCGCACGGGAGCCCTATTCACAAAAACTACCAGTTTAACCTTTATAAACGTCTTTTCAGTCAGCTTAGCCTAGGGCGAAAACACAGCATTGATTAAGTGAATTCATCATGGGGCTACAGTACAAGGCGTTTCCGCACTACTTAGTTTAAAATTTTAGAATCGAAGGGCTCGAGGAGTTACGTGATACAACACTCCTCTAAAACTCAATGACAATTACATGAAGACAATGAAGCTAGGGAAAGCAGAGAGAAAATTATGTTTCGTTTCACTTGAAACATAAGAACAATAAAGTAAAGGATAGCGAAAGCAATTTGCCGAAGGTGGGAACCGGACTTCGCATCTTTCCCATTACGCGCGCTACGCTCTAGCGAGTGATCTAACACGGTGGCCATTCTTCGAAACATTTTTGGGTACACTAATACCCGAAAAAATGTAGGATAGAACGGCCGCGAGGTTAGTCGAATTATTGGAGCATCGCACGAGTAATGCGAGAGATGTGGTCGGTAACCACCTTCGGCAAGTTGTTTTAACAGCGAAGCTGTTCTAGCTAACCGTAAAAAGTTCTGCCTGCTGCCGTAAAACCTCACCCAGCTATGACGTCACTGCGTTGCCTAGCAACGCCTCGCGGAGTGGCGTGTGCCTCGCCTCCTCTCCGTGCCATGCACATGTTGCCTTGACATGGGACGTCAAGGAGAGGGAAGGAGAGCGTGCGCGTGGCGCGCGCAATGCTCGTTAGGGAGAAAGAGAAAATGAGAGTGAGACGGAGAGACAAAAAATTGTAGCCGCACCAACGAGGCAACGTGCAGAGCTACTGCCGACGCTGCCCGCGTTGCCTAGCCGCGCATGCGCCGAAGCAGTAGCAATGACGTCACCTCGCGTTGCCTAGTAACCACCGGCGCAGGTGCGCGCTCGCTTATCCCGACACAGACACGCCTTCGCTGAGCACCCGCCAGCTGCGCGCTACTGCGCATGGGCCGTGTCGTCATCCCGGCGTGTCGTCTGCTGCGCGCCGCCCGTACACTGTGCATAGCTTTCGCCCAGTGTGCATGCGGTTGGCCTCGGAGTTCGCTATAAAAGGGACTGCGCCTAGTCGTGTCAACTTTCGCTAGATATCGAGCGGCTAGCCTCCAACGCGTTCGGCGTCGGCAAGCAACAGCGTTCTTGGCACTGCGCCAACCTTGGTTAGCCTGCCTGCGTTTGTGGCATGCCAGGAACGCTGTCGCTCGTAGGCGTCGACACGTCCAGTCCTAGTCAAACGAAATGTCGCGAAAGGGAAGGTACCTCCGAAAATGATCGCTCGAGAATACCTTCCCTACATGCGTAGATAAGTTCAACCAAGTTAAGACCTAGCAGCAACCAAGTTAATGCCTAGCAGTAGCAGCCAGTAAGACTCCAGGATCGACAGTTCCGCTGTGCCTGAGCTTTGCACGACCGAATGCAAGCTTTGCCGTTTTTCTTTCGTATGCTTTCAGCTTCCTTCGCTTTATCATTTGCAGATTTCCTTGAAAGGTAGCAATTCCCCCTTCGCATTCCCCTTCGCTTTCGTTGGCTTCATTGCTTGTTGCTTTCGTGTGACTGCAATGATTTTAAGAGGAGTGTGTCATCTTACTGATAAGCTTTCTGGGTGCGCCTTTTCGCAAATATAATCTATATAACACGAATAAATTCTGCGAGGCTAAATGACCTTTCGAAGCGTCCTTGAGCGCTGTGTAATCACCAAGGCCGAGGCTCTGCAGTGGTTTCCTCAACGAGGTAAGTAGACAGACAGCCCAAGCAGTTTTCCAGATCCTATTTGCCGTAGGTCTCTGTAAGATTTGCACTAGACGCCCACACTCGCCTTGTTCGCGGTAAGGACGGTGCAGGAATCCCCGAGAATCTCCCGTCTCTTTCTCTGCTTTTGAAGGGGAAACAGCGTTGGTGTGGGACGTGGCCTTTGCATCTTAATCTTTTCGGCAAAGCCCTCAGTGTTCATGCGAAGCTCTCACGCTTGTTTATTACTGCATTTCAGCTCGTCGAACGGAATTGTGGGTTTACTTTGTCAACGTTTCCTAGTATCGACCTGAGTTCACACGAAATTGCAGCCGCCCATTCAATCACCGAACATCACCTTGCGCTCTTTCTTGGCTGCGACTCTTGCGTATACTTGCATGTTATTGGGTCAAAAGTGTGGTGTTCGTCTCAAAGCAGGGCCACTGATGTATACGTGTCGTGCTTGTGATGCTTTTTGTGTAAGAAATGTCTGGTAGTACCGATGCTGAAGAGATTAAAGATATTTCAAATGAATTATGTATATACTGGTATTATTCCGTTCCTTTGTTGTTGTTTTTACAGCGTAAGCTGTTATGGGCTCATTCCAATAGCCGTTTCTGGTCGCGATGATGCCGCCACCGCCCCGTAGCCGCTATCGCCGGAAATGCGAAAAAAGCTACCCGCTCTCCGCCGGAATCGACCCCAGGCCCGCTGCGTGGGAGTTGGATACGTTACCACTGAGCCACGGAAGCGCTTGCTATCACGCAGAAGAAGAATTTCCTTTATACGCGCCCTGCGCCTCTGCGCCAGCGCGCATAGGCAGGCGCGCTGGCGCAGACGAAACGAGCCTCCGCCAGTATGGTGGCGCCATCTAGTTAACGTGCCTGCAACCGCCGCGTGCGACGAGATGCGATTGAGACGCGATGCGATTCAGACGAGGCGTGCAATCAACGCTATCCCGATGTTAGTTGTGCGCCACGTATTCTGGGTACCTCTTCGGTACACGTTATGGTGTCTCCTCGCAAGGTACGAACCGCTGCTGAAGAAGCGAATCGTAGAGCTACATGCGCGGCTACAACCAGGCATCATCGGGCCCAGCAGACTGCTGTGCAGAGAGCATTAGAAGCCGCAGCTCGCCGTCGACGCCGACGCGGGGCAGACAGTTCAGATCGTTCTCGTCAAAATCGAGGCGAAGACACTTTGCCGCGAAGACCTTGTTGTGCGTGGTGCCAAAATTGGAGCTTCTCTTGCGCCGCTCAACCAGCTTACGCTGTGACTGTGCTTCGTGTGCCGCGCAGGCCTGTGACTTTTTTATTTGGGACGCCTCGAGGTAAACATTACTTTTTCTTTGAAATTGGTCAAATGTTCTTTACCACTCTGTTCACTGGTGGTGCATCAGTGTACCGCTTAAGCAATGAGCTAGATTGCAGAAAGGGGTAAAGACAGGCTAAATTTTAGCCAACAGAAATATTACAGGCACGGAACAATATTACCTTTCTATGTAATATTTTCCGTGCCTGTAATAGGCCTGTTGGCCTGCGCACCTTCGAACTATTGAGGGTGCCTCGCTCAACCCCAACGAGGAGGCGCATTCGGCTGCACGAGGTATGACTGACCGTGCGCCGCGTAACGTGTCCAATCCTGGGAGACCCAAGCCTCTCTGCTCGTACAACGAGTTCTGCAAGCATAATTATCTGTCAAGAAGTCTCCTGCCTCTGCCGCACTCCTCACTGTGCAGGGCCCAGGCAGTCACTCTCAGACTTCTACAAACAAGCACTTACCCGAGCCCTGCGGCACTGCACACAATACACCCAGGGCCCGAACGGTTCCCAAGCCCGGACTGCTCCCTGTGTAGTGGTTATGCGTACTTGGAGCATGTCTTGTGCGTCGGCGCCTCTGCCGGTCCCCCTTTCACCCAAGAGGAAATGATCAAGCTTATTAAGGCCCAGGACCAGACCTCTCAAATCCCGGCAGTCCAGAGGGCCCGAGAGAGGGCCGTCAGGTTTGACCTGATGGTCCCCGAGTGGGCCTAGCCAGGTGATGTTGAGTGTACTCGCGTCTATTGTGGACCGAATAAAGTTGTTTCACTAACTCACTCACCTTTCTATCTAAGTGCACATTCCCAACAATGCAAGGTCCCATCAAATGAACGATAACACGTGCTCTCTTTTCAGGTGGTGGATTAGTCCGGAGATTCTGGAACAGATTGGCTCCTGGTAAGTTATTTCGCTTTGAGCTTCTAGAATGCATGGTGGTATCATCAACGGACTTTCGTTCTTCGTTCAGTATCTACATGCACACAAACAAAAAGAGCTACAATAATATGCCTGCTTCCATGAGGCGAAGCTCAGGAACACGATGAGATATTATTAACCACGTAATTTCCAAACGGCAGTTTTCAGTTTCTATTGGAACGGAATGTGAGTAAAAATGAACGCTGTTATAGACAGACTATAGTTGGTCGCTAGATTCTTCATTCGTGTTACCAGTGCAACGTAAACGGGGCTCACACTGAAGTCAGTGGTGTCGGCAGCTTCAGTTTGTGTCCCGTTTATATTTCATTGGCAACAGGAATCGAGAAATGGATGATAATGCAAAACAAGACTATTGCCAAAGCTGAAAAATAAATTTTCGAACTTGCAAATTGAAGAGCAAGCTTTCAAAAAAATTATACTAACACAACCGGAACGTGACGAACAGGTCCTGTATTCACAGAAAGTTCTTACGGTAAGACGGCACGTGAAAGCTTAAAATCTAATTCCAGCCAATCATGATGTCGGACAAGTTATTCGCGAAGCCGTACGCCGAAAGGCAAGCAACACTAACGAGCAATAAGCTTTGTGAGTATGGGCGGAAATCCCGTTTTTCTTGCAAAAGAAAGAAATTACGTTGGTCGCGGTTACTTGACACCCAATGGTAGGGCCCCGAGTGCGCTGAATGGCCCAAGTAAGACAAAGTCTGATGGGAAGGAAAAAAAGCCTATCACCGGCAAAGTGATTTCATGGTAGACATGTACTACTGCCGATGTAATATAAGGTCACTGAATGGGCACATTGTGTTTATACGCAATCGCAGCAATTGCTATGATTTTTTACACGAACGCTGCTTTCATTTAACGGCAAAGGAGGCTCCGCATTGAGATGTCAAGGATTTAGCAAAGTGAACATGTTGGTATTCGCTATCTTTAATTACATATGCAGATCCAAAGTAGGCTGACAAAGTTAAAATTGCGACGTCGCTGGATGACCCGTGAATGCAAGCCAGACGTAGACGTTTTGTTTTTGTTCCTGTGCATAAGAGCTGTTCAAACGGCATTCAGAGAGCGTCGTTCCCGAGAAGGAACTTTGGGCGTAATTAAACATTACAGCGCGCTTATCCAGGAGCAGAAAAAAGCCGCCTACGTTTCGCTAACTCTATAGCTTTTGCTAACTCACTGGGACGTCTAGGGCAGCTATTCACGACGCAGCTTTCTTATTTCAGTAAATGATGTGGCTCGATTAAAAAAGATAAAAAACAATCCTGATTCATTGTCTAGGCAATTAGCATTCCCTAACCTCACCTACCTTTTTGTGAAGTACAATTTGCGGCAATAATGTTTTTTCTCTTGTGTCTGGAAGTCTAGATTTGGCTACTTTTTATATGGTAAAAGACAAAACGTTGCTTCTGGGTAATTCAGGAACATGGAAAGATGATCAGGCAGGCACGTGCATGGTACTACGTCTGTCCGTTGCTACAAAAAATAAAATAGAAAAAGATGTATAAAATGGAGAACATCGTTCTGAATGTTTTGCTTTCATGTACTTCTTTAAACGTTTACTTTAGAAAGGTTTACTTTAGAAACGTCAAATGACAAAGTAGCGTCGTTTATTGACAATCACAGTGGGTTATGTCTCCATAGTTCACTACTGTGGCACTTTTTGTGGGACACTCATTAAGCTTGCGCCAAAGAGCGATGTTTTATTTTCTTCATGGAGGAGGAGGCTGTGTATTACGGTGAACTTATCGCGACCAACGTGTCAAGTTGACGAACTTATGTTGGACTGTTTTATATTGTTCTCATTTGTATCTCGGAAACCAGTCTATCGGACCTTACATTATCTTTGTTTAATTGCGCGGCAGTTGGTTACTGCGGGAACGTTCGATATCGGCATTTATGTCACTTATGTGAGTCAGTGGATCAGTTAGTCTATCAGTGAAGTCAATTACCAATTCAGCTAGTTTACGTAGCTACAGCTTTGTTAGAACTACGTAAATTAGGTTATTGTTAATTGACTTCACCGATAGACTAACTGATTCTCTGACTGACGATAGTGACATAGATGCTACAGCTTTGTTAGAAACGCGCAGTGGTTGCTTTGTGGCTATGGTGTTGTGCTGCTAAGCACGAGGTCAGGGGATCTAATCCCGACCATGGCGGCTGCATTTCGATAGGGGCGAAATGCAAGAACAGCCGTGTACTTAGATTTAGGTGTACGATAAAGAATGCCAGATGGTCAAACCTAAACCGTAGTCCCCTACTACGGCGTGCCTCATAATCATATCGTGGTTTTGGCACGTAAAACCCCATAATTAATTTTTTAAATCTTTGTTAGAAGCAGCTTCTTGAGCGCACGTACTTCCAATAGCTTGTTGCGTGCGATAGCATGCAGTTATCATCAAAAGTTTGCAGACCGCGGCACCTCAGTAAATGTCGAATATTTACTCATCTTGCGCGAGTCGGCTGGTCTTCTAATTTCCAGATTACAATTTAGCATACTCGAACAACACTAAATTACATTGCGCGCTTTTACCGGCTATGGTCATGGAGTACTCGAAATTTCAACGTTCGCTCACATACCGCGGTAAATAAACCTTTGACGCTGGCTGTACATTGGGAACAAGCACACCTGTAGCCCATCAGTTCCATCATTTGCTTCATTGGAGTAAACGGTGTGTATAGAGTCTGTTTCAATTGATAAAATTGTAATCTGCACTGACAGGCTGAAGGGTGAATCACTGACTAACTGTCAGTAATGCACAAATTTCAGCGTGAGTGAAAAACAAACATGGAGAAAATCGCATGAAGAATGAAGGCGGGTGCATAAACCCGTCCATAATGAAGTACGCTTGCTTGAATGAAGGCTCATCAACATTGGATTTAGGAAAGCAATTTTATATTAGCACCAAAATTTAGCCCACTCAAAATGTTCGTTCGTAGAATGACATCTTATGAAGGCGCATCTCCATATGATCTAAAGTAGTACTGTTGACTTCTGGGCGTTATTGGAGTACTTCACTTTGCGTATCATGGCCAAGATTATTAACTTGCTGTATAAGTGTGCAACTGCACGTTTGAGCTCACTCTGCTAAATTGTAGTCACGGGGCAGCCAATAGCCAAGGCCAGATAATGGTGCCGAAACCGGTTTTATACTATTGTTTGACACGAAAAAAGTTATACTTTAGAGCAGCACGTGCTAAATAGTGCCAACGCAGTTAGCCGCTTGTCATTATTTATTGTTCTTCGTAACATGCATGCACAGCTCGTATGCACGTCCATAGCCACACAAGTGGTTGGAGTGCTTGCAACAATGTGAGATTGTCAGGAGAATGCCGTTATCTTGCTTTGAATTGGTGATTGTATGGGTCTCGTTTCCATGACGTGCCACGTTTAACGGTCTCTAAATAAATATAATTGGGAGAAAATAAAGGTGTACCTTTTGGAAATGAGGTGAGAATGGCTTGCACTGCTGTTTGTTATGTTCATTTAGGTTTATTTCCCAACCTGAGCTGCATTCGCTATGTAGGCGGATCTGAGCGGCTCTTGAAGATAGGGGGGGAGTCTGCAAGAGCAGCTGTCACGGGAAAGCGCATTTTCTAAATACGCATGCCTGTTCGTCTTTGGCTACGGCATAAAACACAACTATGCTTGTATACTGGGCTGGTGTAATAAATTGATTTCTTTTACTCGAGTCTATGACTTTCATATATTCCGCCGCTCATGGCTGGCCGTCCGATAGTGGTGTTAACGCAGACGGAGTGCATGCTCGGAACACTGGAGAAGCTCACAAGGCAGAAGAATTGGAATATAATTGTTGTATTATCCAGTTCCTGCTTTCATAGTGTAAGGAAACTGCATTTGCGAGTGTCGGCTCGCAAAACAGGTGGCTGGCTATCCATGCTCCCCATGTGGCGGATTTATATTGTTGAAACCTGAAGAATTCTCGACGCACCACAAACTTAGTCGTCCCGTAGCAAGGAACAAAACGGTTGCCGCCAGAAAAGTAAGAAATTTGGCCCACAAGGTTTCCGCTTTGTGAGTTGTCGTATGCTGCAAATCACCCGGAAAGTCGTCCCAGTCTCAATTTATTGCATAACGAATTCGTAATTAACAATTCTGCAGCTGAGACAGTTTCGTCAATTAAATACCTAGGAGTCCAGTTCAATTACAATCTAAAATGGAATGATCATGTGGAATTAATCACTAGCAAAACATGTAAGAAGCTTGGCGTTCTAAAACGTTGCCTTTACGCCTTGCTATTTCACACACTAAACTTTAGGCATTTAATCGCTAATTCAACCATCAGATATGGCTTCCAATATATGGCATGCCCTTCAAGCTTACCTTGCCGACATGCTGGAATCAATTCAAAGTATATCCGCTAGATTCATCTCGTCTTCGTATTATTGTTATCGCAGCGTGTCATCCATAATAAGAACACTTGGCATTTTACCTCTCGTAATACGCAGAAAATATTCGCGATTATCCTTTTTTTTTTTCAGTGTTTATCACCGCGGCAGTGCCTTTTCGCGCAAATTCATTCGTCCAGCAGCCCACATTTCTGCCCGTATTGACCAAAAACTCAAGGTATACCCACATTTCTCTCGGACTAAAGAACATTTACACTCACCTTTAGTCATATCAATAAATGACTGGAACGCCCTTCCGCAATCCATTGTCAATATTAAGGAATTAACTTCTTTCCAATCGGCTGTACTAACCTACCTTAATGAGCAAACCTGGCATGCCACCTGATTCTTACTAAGCAACCACGTTATCCCGCTTGCGCGCCTTACTACCTTTGAACCCTGTCATGCATATGTTGTATTATTCCAATGGTGTTGTAGCTCGGTCTTGTAATATTGTATCATATAATAATTACTTCATGCCACTACTACATGCAACTGTATCTCCTTAATGCTGGAATACTTTTTGTTCGTTATTTGCGTTTTGTTCTTTATGCTAATAACCCTCTTTTGAATATTTTTGTTGTTATCCCCCCCCCCCCCCCCCTATGTAATGCCCGATTCTGGGCCCTTAGGGCAAATAAATGACAGTAAATAAAATAAAAGCAGATGCCATGCCGGGTGTACGAGTACGAAGTAACGCGTGCTTAAAAGTACAATATTTCCGCCTCAAACTATTCGCCTCCTGTTCACAGTTATGAGTGAAGGACTGTAAGTGTGTATATGGGGTTATTTTTGTCGCCTCTTGCAGATGCACTACAGTTCGGCCACAACATCTAAACTATAGACGCACAACTCCACGGCCTTCGGCTCCGTTGTTTTGTCGCACGCAGTGCCCTAAAGAAATCGCTGGCACGAGAGAGAGAGGGAGAAAGATCAGTTAAATGCAAGGAGGTTAACCAGGACTGGGCGTTGATGGCTACCCTGCAATAGAGGAAAGGGGAGGTAAAGGTTAAGAGGAGCGAAAGTCCAGCATTGTTGATGTCGCCGACGTGGTGAAAATTATCAGCATATATTCCAAGGTTTTATCAACAGTTTTCTTGATATGTCTTTGTGACAACTACACATATTTAGGTAAATCACAGCGCTTTCTAAATTTCACAGTTCTTTCTCGTACCGAAACACGTGAAATTCCTATTTTTCACGTATTTTTTTTATTTTCCCCTTTTCGTTCTGATGAAGGGCATTACGTGACCTACACAGTACTCGAAAGAAGCAGCGCGGCTTGGTGAAAAAAAAAAAAAACATGGTATATGAAGTTTGCCGAAATGTACAGTGTAATAAAGAAGAGTAGCCTGCGCCTCATCAGCATCGCCACCGGCATGAGCTCGTGGTTGCTGTCCTTGGCCGAACGCTTGTGACTGCTGCCCGTTCGCCTGCGTCCGTTGCTAATAAACGTCGTAGCAACAGTTTTGTTTATTGTAGCGTTAGCTACACTGGCCTAGCCAAGCCCGTTTCGCGCGGCACATCAAGAGCCGTGCTGCGCATGCGCAAGGATCAGTGATGTCACACGGCTTGCGCACCGGAGCCACCGGAGCCGGCACCTCTCGCGCACTCCGCCGCCGCCGCGCGCGACTCACCGCCGCCGGTCTGCGCATTCCAGAGGAGTGACGTCGTAGCCGTGGTAGACGCACTGGCGCCGGCGCGCACTCGCTGTGCAGTCGCCGTCTGACACTGCGCTGGAGCCGCTGCGCTTCTGACTGGCGTTTGCCAGTGTGGTATAGCCATGGAGAAGGAGAGCGCAAATGCTGCTCAACAGCGCAGAAGAACGGAGAAGCTTGACTCATCGGATCCCGAAGTAGTTGCCCGGCAATTAGCGGTTGAGCGTAGGAGACAACCAGGAAAGCTAAGAATAATCAGCTGAACATTTGCTAACGCTACGTATATCCTCGCATAGCCGAGCTAAGCCACTGCATGGTATATGAAGTTTGCCGAAATGTACAGTGTAATCAAGAAGAGTAGCCTGCGCCTCATCAGCATCGCCACCGGCATGAGCTCGTGGTTGCTGTCCTTGGCCGAACGCTTGTGACTGCTGCCCGTTCGCCTGCGTCCGTTGCTAATAAACCTCGTAGCAACAGTTTTGTTTATTTTCCTGCACGTAATATTCAAGTGACCACCATTATCGAAAGCTTGCGTGCCAACTTGTCGCAGCAATTTATACAATTCTTTTCTGCCCTGAATCAACATTCAATGAAAGAGCATTCTCTATTCTATTGCTGCCATCATAGGCACCTGACTTAGCAAGATTGCATTGAATATATATATATATATATATATATATAGCCACGTGACTGGCCACTCGAGGCACTTTGCATGTAATCAAGGGCTTCTTTCACGCTCAGAAAAACACTTTTATGTAGCACGTATTGAGCAACAGAAAGCTGTATCGGGAATTTTTCATTTTGCTCTAGAATTTTCGCAATGACACTTTTCATCTGAGGGAGTATGCTAGTCTGGGCTGGTTGGTACATCATTACGACGGGACCAAACAGCGCTAGGACGGGACGAATTGAGTAGACGGTTGCACCAAGTGCACCAGCTCATCCAGGCTTGGAACCCTACATTGCCCTGCTGACGGCTGTTTCAGAAAAGCTTTTGGTGATCCTGACCAGAGGGAGTGCAGGACGCGACGCCCAGGACAAGGGACCTCATACGAGCCCAACCACCATACCCTATGTCCATGGGGTGTCGCATAGTTTAAGAAGGTCGCCGGAAAAATAGGCACACGCGTTTTGTTCAGCGCAAGGGACAAGCTGTGCCGTAAGGTAACCAAGGAAAGCACCAGAAAAGCAATCTGTGATAATCATCACAGAAAACCTTACGTTGACTGCGCATATGCAGTTCTATATAAGATCCGGCTCAAGGGCAGACGCTCCTACATTGGCCAAACAGGCTGTTTGAATGACCGGCAGAGAGAGCATGATATTACCATGCTTATCTTTCAGTGCATACATCTTCCCTTGTCCTATGCCAAGCTTTCTTCTTACTGATTGCATGCTGCGTCCATATTTTACGGCTTCCTCAATCTTTCTCACGTTATAATTTCGAATATCCCTTACTTTCTTCTTGTTGATCAGTTTTGACAGTTCAGCGAATTCTATCTGATCTCTTGAGTTGGACACTTTCATGTTTTGTAGTTTCTTTATTAGGTCCTTTGTTTCTTGGGAGAGCTTCCCTACTGGTTGCCTTGGTGCCTTACCTCACACTTCAAATGCTGCTTCTGAGATCAGTCTAGTTACGGTTTCATTCAGTACCTCTATGTTATCTTCATCTTCCTGTTCTAAAGCTGCATATTTGTTAGCGAGCACCAACCTGAATTGGTCTGCTTTCACCCTTACTGCGTCTAGAAAAAAAATTATGGGGTTTTACGTGCCAAAACCACGATCTGATTATGAGGCACACCGTAGTGGGGGACTCCGGAAATTTGGACCACCTGGGGTTCTTTAACTTACTGCGTCTAGGTTGTTGGCCTGTTTCCTCTTGACTAATTTCACTCTTTCTCTCTTCAAATTGAGAGAAATCCTAGACCTCACTAACCTATGGTCACTGCGCTTTACCTTACCTAACACTTCTACATTCTGCACTATGCTTAGATCGGCAGAGAGTATGAAATCTATTTCATTCCTTGTTCCTCCATTAGGGCTTTTCCAGGTCCACTTCCTGAAGAATGCGCTTCCTGAAGAATGTATTCATTATTCGGAGCCTATTCCTTTCCGCGAATTCTACCAACATCTCTCCTCTTGCATTCCTAGAATCGATGCCGTAGTTGCCAATTGCTTGCTCACCAACCTGCTTTTTGCCCACTTTTGCATTGAAGTCGCCCATGACTACTGTATACTGAGTTTGCACCTTTCTCATTGCTAATTCGACATCTTCATAAAACTGTTCTATTTCTTCATCATCGTGACTGGAAGTTGGGGCGTAGGCTTGTACTACCTTCATTTTGTACCTTCTATTCAGCTTTATTACGACGACTGCTACCCTCTCATTCATGCTGTAGAATTCATCAATGTTGCCCGCTATGTTGTTATGGACTAGAAATCCTACCCCGGATTCTCTCTTATCTGGAAGACCTGTGTAGCAGAGGACGTGGCCGTTAGTCAGCACTGTGTAAGCCTCTTCAGTTCTTGTAACCTCACTAAGGCCAATAATATCCCAGGCAATGCCTGATAATTCCTCAAATAGTCCTGCTAAGCAGCCTCACTCGCGAGGGTGCGCGTGTTGAACGTTGCCAGGTTCAGTTTCCATTGGCGGCCTGTCCGGCGGTCTGTCATTGAAAAGAAAAGTGTTCAATCATTGCATTCTACCGGTGCTAACACATGGGGCAGAAACGTGGAGGTTAACAAAGAAGCTCGAGAACAAGTTAAGGACCGCACAAAGAGCGATGGAACGAAAAATCTTAGGAGTAACGTTAAGAGACAGGAAGAGAGCGGTATGGATCAGAGAACAAACGGGGATAGACGATATTCTAGTTGACATTAAGCGACAGAAATGGAGCTGGACAGGCCATGTAATGCGTAGGATGGATAACCGGTGGACCATTAGGGTTACAGAATGGATACAAAGAGAAGGGCAGCGCAGTCGAGCACGGCAGAAAACCAGGTGGGATGATGAAGTTAGGAAATTCGCAGGTGCAAGTTGGAATACGCTAGCGCAACACAGGGGTAATTGGAGATCGCAGGGAGAGGCCTTCGTCCTGCAGTGGACATAAAATATAGGCTGATGATGATGATGATGATAATGATGCAAAGAATAAGGCTGCAAACAACTCTTTGAAGATTGTACAATACTAGGTAGATATACAGAACAAAGAGCACGCGAGATTTGGGAAGCATTTTGCATTCAATCGCACAGAAACTCCTGCGTCAGCGCACCCTCTGTTTCTCTGCATAGCTGCGAGATTAACTACTTGTTAAAAACATGATAACCTACTATGAGGACGTGCGTGATGCGATGATTTTATTCTCTTCTCGGCGCAGTAACAGTGTTTTTTCTGGCCTTCTGCGCTGAACCTGTGCATCGTATATATTGCATTCCCAGTAATAAACTTGTGGTGGTTAGTTCAGCGCCTTGTCTTTCTATTCACTTCGTCACGTCCTAGCGCTGTTTGTTCCCGTGCTAACTTTTCATCTAATTAAAATATTTGAACAGTTGAATAATTAAAACTAATTATGTAATTAGTCCGAATGCAATAATATGCTGAGTATCTCCAAGCGACGGCACACAACATTACCTTGGTTCTGTCCCAGCTACATGGCATTTGCATATTTTTAAACTTTGGTGCACGATAGTTGGGACACTCTGTCTATGCGTGCTTTAACACACCCGTGAACTGATTTGCTCATAACACCTAGGCAGTCCTTAAGACGAAAACATTGCGTTTCTGGCAAGGTACTTGGAAAGGTGGCGTATGCACTGACAGGGAAAGTGCGCGCCTGTGTGAGATCTGTGCTTGCGGTTCGCGGAGCGTGACGTACGAAAATGCGTTGCACCATTCTTCACCGCCAGTGTTGCTGGAGAACTCATGAGAGCACTGCCCCTTCGGTGGAAGTCGTTATTGATTGGCCACGCGGGAGCGAGGAACGAAAGCCGAACCGTGTTTGCCTCCTTCGCTTTCCCTTCAGACCGCACCTCTCTCATGGCTTTGGCAATTTGTCATCCGCCATTCCTTTTGTAGCGGCTGTTCGTTGATCGCCACCACTTTTATATTGCGTCTTGCCCCGTCTTTATGTTCTGCTGCGTACTCTTCCCCGTGGATAACCTGTGGATTCCGTTACCTTTCCTATGTCCGTTATCTTTGATGTGTTACTTTTTTCTTTATGACTTTACTTCTTTCTTTTTTTCATATGAACACGGGCCCCACTTTTGCCGAACCTCCTTTTTTTTCCCTTCACGGCCCCTAAGCCTTTCTTCGGCTGTGTCGAGTTGGAACTTGCCAGGCACTGATGAGTTTCCCTTTATAGGTGGAAAGATTGGTCGTCACGGAAAAGAAGAAATAAAGGTACAGACATGTCGGTGGTCAATGGCTGTTCTTGCCTGGCTATTTACGTGGTTGATACTTTCTCGTTGCCACGACAGTAAACCCCGAGTGACGATGCCACAATCAGCTTTAAATGCGTGTCTTTGTCATCTAAAATTGTCGAGGTTGCGCCATTATACGTTCCTCACGGTAAAAGATAGTCATACGAGCATGTCCTTTTGTGATCGTCCCCGCTTTAACCGTACTTCATTCTCCCTCTTTGTTTTGAGCATGACCCTAAGTGGATGCTGAATTGCACTGCTTCTGTAAGGCACCTGGAGCGTCCTAATGCGATGGCGTTCTGGAACTTGGAGATGCGTGCTTATGGTATTGTGCAAAACTACCATGCGCAGTACGCTGGCATAAAATAGAAATAGCAAAAATTTTACAATCACATGAAACCAACAGACAGCATAGCCGAGAAACGTCCTAGCTTCACTGTCGGTCTAACGTTAAAGTTTGAGTTCATGTAGTTATATGCAAAAAAAAAAAATCGAATATCTCGGTTTCCATTGGGCTGCTTATTCCCTGAGCTGTCTGATACAATGGCTCTGATAGAATCAGAGGGCGGTTCCTGTAAAGACTCAGCTCTCGTTTAACACAATACGCCGCCAGTTGAATATCTCCTAGTGACGTGGAACGAGCCACGCGTCTAGTTAATGGTATCAGTCGCATGGAAGCCATGCTAATGTGTCTGGACAGGATGCGCAGTCCCTCCATTTTAGGCATTTTCAGGCTGACATTGCCTGACACACTGCAGCTTCATATAGGTGATGAGGGACATAAAATGTGGCACTGCTGCTGGAGCAGTGCACAGCGAAAGAAATTATTGACTAATTGTGCATAATAGGACTTCTTATTCGTTCACTTATACGCAACATTTATAGTGTTTCAGGGATGACAGCGTAAAACACAAAAGCAGACCCTGGGTGTTTTTGTCAAAATTATTCTTTACTCCAAATTCATGGACCAGTGTCGAACCCTACGTTGTGCTCTGCAAACAACCACTCAGTCAGAGTATTTGCTGGCACTGAATACGAGGCACTAAGTTCACCTGCTGAGCCGCACGTAGAGCAGCTGCATTTCCAATGTCTTCGGCAATGCGCTGCCCAGGACTGCCCGGGGCTGCCTTTGGGCCCATGGTGCCAGCACAACTCAGAAGACTCGGTTGCTCAAGGGACAATGCATGGGTATCCAGGCAGTCTTCCTCATCCTGCCAGGGTAGCTCAAAACAATCACTTCTACTCCTTAAGGACTCGTCTCGAATTCGTTTATCTTTATGGGGCAAATAAGCTCAGTTGAAGAACTCTATACTAAGATAACATAAGTTTGACTTGTAGGTTTTTGACTTCTGCACCTACAGCGCCTGAAATGGCACCACCCGTCACCACCACGTACTCACAGCCAAAGTCAACTCACAACCCCACAGCGATTCTCTACTAGAACAGTATATGCTTTTTGAAAACAGCTTTAAAAAAAGGGGCTAAATGTACGCAAAATGTAAGTGACTGCACCTCTAATAGCTCGGAAAGACCGTTACAAAGTTTTCACTAGGCATGTGCTAAAGGAACAGATTGGCGGGTTGATGGAGTTTAAGTTAGTGAAGGCGACTGCCTACAGTAATTTGAGCTGGTAAAGACAAGTTAACGAAGCGCCGAGATGAATCGCATTTTATTACACTTTGTTGAAGGGTTTGGATGAGGCTGCTGATGTTCAGCTCATTAGCTACTTCGTGAATCAGAGAGAAAGAGAGAGAGAAATGCAAATGAAGGACAGGGAGGTTAACTAGAGATCATCTCCGGGTGGCTACCCCGTACCGGAGGAGGGGTAAAGGGATGCGATAGGGAATGATGACAGTAGTCTATACCGTAGTTTCTCTGGCCCACGACTTTCATTTTCTAGTTATTCAAATACATTGGTAGAGAACGGTGCTCCGAAGAGAATATAGTTGTGGATGTCATTGTTGAAAATATATTGCATAATAGGTCGTTCGTCCTATTGCGCGGTGAGTGTTTCTTTTTTTACGGTTTGTTCGTCTCTGTACGTTGTAAGCACGCGGAGTTTCACGTTCATCCCGTGACTATTACCATACCCGCCCATTCTCCCGAATGTGTCGTAAAATGTACGAATCGGGGCTCGTTCTACGTTTTTACGAAAGTTTCTTCAAAGTTTATAAAAACAGATACGGTTCGTGAAAAATTTTTAAAGGTGTGGAAGGGCATGGGGCTGTGCATAAAACCTGCGCCGCCCTCTGGCCTTCGATATCGGGAGGTTTTGCTAGCAGCGAGGTTATTCGTACGCGTTCCTGAAAGTGGCTAACTTGGTAACAGGAGTGTCGCTGAAAAAAATTACGAAGAACCAACCTAGATTGCTATCCAACGATGTGTACAGCATGCTTCGAGAGGTGATAATTTACCACCGTGCTTACCACCATGCCTTAATACCCGTGCACTGGAGCCAACCGATACTTCGAGAGAGGCAAAACTTTATTCATCATAGCCCCCGGTTCAGGACTCCATGGTAATCACCAGGTGTCGCCCAGCACTTGTTGGACGTGCCGCAAGAGAGTGCCACTTCCTCAAAGCCCAGTTTAGAACCCCGTGCGGCGTCTGTGATCGCCTTTGAGAAGCGCAGCGTCTCAACGACAGCGTCTCGAAAGGCTAGCTGTCACGAGGAAAAAATGCGAAAACACTCCCCCTTACAACCATGCTACATTACAGTACCGCATAATACCACTGGTACGGTGAGCACCACTCGACGGTGGCACCGGCTCACCGTGCCACTGATGTGCTAGACTGCACAATCTTCGGGATTGGCCCACCAGAATGTTTACATACGAAAAATCGCGGTTAGTTCTCAAAGAAAGCGACTCAATATATGTACAATGCGTGGTTTTTCGATTCCTACTGGTCCCGGTTTCTCATTAAGTAAGTGCGTAGGCCCCACAAAATTTGTGCACTCAAGACATTCAAGACAAGCAAACATTCAAACAATGCTTGCTAACCGCCCCCCCCCCTCCCCCTTCCGTCATCACCGCGGCATTTTCACGATTTTCACATTCAGAGGTTGGAAGATATGCTAGGACCCACTGCAGAAAAATGGTGTTGCAAACATGAAAAAACAAAAGAGGTGAAAATGCGGCTCTCTTCTTTATTTCTGGCTGTCTTCTTCGTTTCTTTCTTTTTTTTCTTTTTTTTACAGTGGAAGCGACCCATTTAACACTTATAAGGTCTAACGGCAACGCGACGTAAAACATATATAGCAAAAATGAAATAACAATATTAGTAATACTAAGAAGAAAAAATATTCTGAGCGGATTGAGTTAAAGCACTAGCTAACGATAGCAAATTTCGTTTTTTTTTCCACGAAGGAAAGACGCTAAGTAAGCTAAGATATCAAATTCCACATTCAATCAGCCAAATAATTAATTATTGATCGTCATTCGTGCCATAAGCCCCCGTCTTGAGTATAACCAACCTCACGCTATGTAAGAAAGGCCTCGAACGCGCGAAAAAAAAAAAAAACCTCTTTCGCTATACGTAACCTCGAGGTGTATGCACACGTGCATTTATTTTTCCGTAACTATAAGCTCGACTAACAAAAAGGAAATAGGAGACCCTTTTCGCCTGAGCAGCGAAAGCGAGTTCGTTTCGCAAATTCGTTAAGGCCTCGTCGTTAAGACAACATTGCACTAACAAAACCGCACAGGCAATTTTACTTTCTTTCTTTCTTTCTTTCTTTCTTTCTTCATTTCTGTCCTTCGTACCCTCTGTTGACATTTACATTGCGTACTCTTTTGCACCTGTCTAATACGTACAAGAAAGAAGTGATCGTGAAAGTACAAAACAGTAATTTAGCGTTTTCACAGTCTACGCTTTTATACACACGCTTACAAACTTAACACTTATATATATATATATATATATATATATATAGATAGATAGATAGATAGATAGATAGATAGATAGATAGATAGATAGATAGATAGATAGATAGATAGATAGATATGAAATGTAGGCGTTTTAGAGTTCATGGTACCAACACGGTATAGTGTTATATTTAGATATTTACACTTGAGTACTGAGCACATTTCCTGACTCAGACATGTGCTAAAATGTGCACGAGGTGAGCCAGTGCCTCCCGTTCTCTCTAGAATACGATTGCTGAATGAGATCGAAATAGAACGTCGAAAGTTCTCCGCGGCGTTCAGTTCACAAGCTGTGTCAAGTGCATGCCACGCTCGCTTTCGGGGATCTTGGGCGACACTACGACCATTAAGTTCCGCGCATTTCCGCAGAACTTGGTTGGTTAGGATCTTTTAAATCGTGCACATAAGAAAATTAAATTTTGCAAAATCTTCATTCGTAAAGTGTACTAGAATTGAAAATAGCCTCAATATGCTCCCTACATTCGCTAACGTACACACAGTTTCGAACCTTTCATCCGACGTCGCACGCTATTACACAGTCCTTCCTTGCATGCGCCGAAATATATGCGGCAATCGCCTCTTCCTTTTTCTCGTAAACAATTGAATGAAATGGACTCCTTAGGTGCCAGAATACTCCAAGTGTTAAAGGAAAACTGAATATTACAAGTCCAAACACGTCATTGCCATATACAGTTATCAATATTCACTGTTTCGCGATCGCTTAACCAACCAAGCAGCCTCTCTCTTCGTTCGGCCATTTTACAAATCTGTTGAGGATGTCTGTTTCTTCATCAACAGTGGCAGCAATCACGACGTAACAACAATCACAGGATAAAAATTAAGCGGAGCATCAAGTGCAATGATAAACCACCGGATTCGAGTGGGAAGGTGAACCGCAAAACGTCTGCGTGCGTGCGTGCGTGTGCGTGTGCGTGCGTGCGTGCGTGCATGCGTGCGCGCGCGTGTGTGTGTACGTGTGCGTGCGTGCGTGTGTGTGCGTGTGCGTGTGCGTGTGTGTGTGTGTGTGTGTGTGTGTGTGTGTGTGGTGTGGTGTGGTGTGTGTGTGGTGTGGTGTGGTGTGGTGTGGTGTGTGTGTGTGTGTGTGTGTGTGTGTGTGTGTGTGTGTGTGTGTGTGTGTGTGTGTGTGTGTGTGTGTGTGTGTGTGTGTGTGTGTGTGTGTGTGTGTGTGTGTGTGTGTGTGGTGTGTGTGAAGATAATGTCAGTTGAGTGGCAGTCAGCACATTGCTGCCTGCAGCAGGCATTACTAAATGTGTCATACACGCAGTGCAGCAGCAATGAACATGTGGCGTGTTTTTGCCACCTCGATTTCTTAAAACACTCCCCAAATTCTGAGACACGCTTTCTGGGGAGATTTAGCAACGTGTACGTCTTCAACTGTGTACTGGTTTGGCAATGTTGAAGCCTCACAGCTGTCGGTGGCATTTTGATGAGGCGAAAAAAAAAAATGTGCTCCAAAGTGCACACTCTTTCATCGCACCAGCTTTCTTTTCACGATCAGTAAATGACTCTTTCCTTTTTCAGCCGTGAAAAAAGCAAGGCCTACGAAAATGCTGGCATACGTGGCTATAAATCACGGTGATCTTTTCCAACCCTACTCGAGCGTTTGCACTCAGTCGTTCTCCTTCTTCTTTTTTTTTATTTAAACGCCAAGCAAGCATTTCGGGGCACACTCGGGAGTACACGTCAAGTGAAACGCGTCAGGAAAACGCCCATATCTGTCTGCATAGCGAGCAACGACAAATCTTCATTACATCAGCAGCTTCTATGGCTGGAAATCGTCGGTTTTATAGCTTCGCAAGCTTTCGCAAGATTTCGAGCGCGTATACGGCAGTGTAGAAATTGGTCTACACGTGCGGCGCTCCCGTAACTCTCACGAAGATACTCTCGCGACAGTATCTGCGTAAACATTCATACGTGCAACGTTCGCCAACATGCAGCGTTTCTATCACCATCACACCACCAACAGCTTTTGCATATTCGCGTTGCTCGAAGAGGAAACAAAGGCGTTGCTTCACGGTCTGCAGAAGAGGTGTCCTTCATATGCGGGCCTTCAGGACGTAGTGCTTCCGGAAGCTCCCGTAGTAAAGAAGAAAAAATAAAATAAAAAACAACTGGGCGCTGTTGAAAACGGACGCCTCTTGTTCGCCTTCCTTCGAGACACCGAGTTGTTGTACTTTTGCTGAAACACACCGCACTAATAGCGTAAGAGATGGCCGCAGCATTTCTGGCCAAGCGTGCCAGACTAACTGCGCCTGCCGCCCCACAACCACCCTTACCATAACGCAGCTAAGTGTGTTTACAGGAGAACTGCGCTTTATGCACTTGAATTTATGCGCCGCATTCTTATCACGCGAAGATTGATATACAAGTTAGGTTTTAAGGTTTGCTATTACAAGCCGTAACTCTATTGTCCTTTTTTCTTGGGGGGGGGGGGGGGGGGGGGGGCGGACTAGCCGTCGCAATGGTGAAAGTTCATCTCACGCTTCTTTTTTTTTTAATTGGAAAAAATTTGTGATCATGTTATCATTCTGGAGCTTGAATACACTCTTTCCATCAAAATTTGATCATGGCGGCGTTCTATGACACGTTGTTGTTACGAGAAGGGACGACGTATTGCATCTAATTCAACTTCTTAATTGCTCTCGCGGTACGATATGTCTTGCTTGATAACTACCGTTCATTCTTTCTTACACTGCCACTGGTGCGGAAGCGTGTCCGTGTGTGTGTGTGTGAGTGTCTGCGTGTGTGTTCGCGTGTGTGTGTGTAGTCTCCCTGTGTGCGTATGTGTGTACCTGTGCGTGTGTTGTGTGTGTGTGTGTGTGTGCATGTGCGTGCGTGTGTGGGTGGGTGTTTTCGCGTGTGTCTGCATATGTGGGTTTGTGCGTGTGTGTGTAGTCTGCTTTTGTGCGTGCGTGTGCGTGCGTGCGTGCGTGCGTGCGTGTGTGTGTGTGTGTGTGTGTGTGTGTGTGTGTGTGTGTGTGTGTGTGTGTGTGCATGTGTGTGCGTGTGTGGGTGGGTGTGCGTGTGTGTGTGTGTGTGCATGTGTGCTTGTGTGTCGTCTCCCTGTGTGCCTATGTTGTGTGTGTGTGTGCATGTGCATGTGTGTGCGTGTGCACACACATGGTAAAACGAAGAGCTAAAGACGAAGAGCTAAAATGAATGAGCTCAAAAAGCGAGCGCATTTCTTGGTTGACTGCGCGTTCATGAATGAACCATGCCAGTATGTAAACAATATGGCTTTATATGTGATTCTGAGTGTACACTCAGTATTTTGAGTGTACACTCAAGGCTCAAGGCACTAATTAACACTCAAAAACAACTGAAATGGGTTCGGACGTGGGTACTAAGTGAAGGAAACACTAAAGGTTCCTGGTAGAAGTCATAGTCATGAGCATGACTCAGCAGAAATGAAATGACTCAGCGAAAAAAGATTAGCACTCAAAAACCACTGGAATTGGTTCGGACGTGGATACTAAGTGAAGGAAACGTTAAAGGATGATGGTAGAAGTCATAGTTATGACCATGACTGAGGAAAAATGACAGTTACTCAGCGAAAAGAGATTAACACTCAGAAACCAATGGAATGGGTTCGTGTGTAGTACTAAATGAAGGAAAAGGCTAAAGGTTGGTTGTTGAAGTCATAGTCATGAGCATGACTAAGGATTTCGTCTTAAGGTCTCTTAGGTGTAGCTAAAGGGACTCCTGAGCACTCGTGACATGAATGTCATGGCAAGCGTGTCATGTAGGTCATGAAAGAGCCGCCTACGTCTTGGTGTTCTCATGGTGGCTTCGTTAACTTGGTAGGCTCCCCGCACACTGCTTCACATAACATCGATTCCCACAGGGCGTGGGATCTGTCGGCTTTTCTTTCTTTCTTATTATTTGTCTTGCATCACAAAACACGCTAGGGGTACGATTTGTATATGATGAAGAGCGCGTGTTTTTGTCTACGTACGCCGCACTTGTGCAAACTCCTACAATACCATCAATCCACAGAACTTTAGGCGTAAGTGACGGCTCAAAGCTTCAGAATCACTGTTGTTTCGGTTTAAAAGTATGCAACTTGCTGAAGTGTCTTCGTGGCTATGACGTTTGCCTGTTGAGGTCAAGGATAGGGGTGTGAGAATATTCGAATCTTTCGTATAACGAACCGAATAGTGTCCCATTCGATTCGGTCTTCAAATAGAATAGCCCCTAATTCGTATATGCAAATATGTTTCGAATACTTTTCGGATATTTATAAACCTCAACTGTGCCTAAATAAACGTAAAATGGGAGCAAAAGTATGGTACATCTTACCTCCCGCGGGCATACAATAGACATAAAACACGAGAGCTTGTGCAGTGGAGCAGGCTACGCCACTTAGGTAGCCATACTTTACGCACTGTACAGCGATCATTCGCACTCTCTGAAGAGCCCTGTGCATGCAAAGAAACTACTTGTTGGCTCCTAATGCTCCATTTTGCTTTTAATAAACAATGCTTCATAACGTGTTATGTAATGACAGAAAGTTGCTAACTTCAAGAATACTGGAATGTGAAGCTCGTTGTATATAGATAGCGACAGCGGCTATTTATTATTCGAAAATTATTCGAAAAGTTTTCGATATTCGATTCGATTCTATTCACTCCTGGTTTAAATTCCGTCTCAAAAATCACTATTCGCACACCGCTATTTAAGGAGGATTGCCAGAGGCTGCGGCTGCATTCCGATTGGGGTAGAATGCACTAAGACCCTCGCACAGACACTTCGGCGCAGAGTGCAAAATCACAGAGAGACAACGATTATCAGAGAGAGAGAGAGAGAGAAAAGAAACAGAAAAATGAAAATGCAGGGAGGTTAACCAGCACTGAGCCCGATTGGCTACCTTGCTCGGGGGGAAGGGAAAAGGGAAAGGATAAATTACGAGAAGAAGAGAAAATTCTTTGTGGATATCACCGACGTAGCAACAGTTTTCTGATCGATATCACAGACGGTTTTGAATCCACATCATAGACGGTCACTCAATCCGATCGCCTTTGAAATTCGCAGCAGCGCTTTGCAGCCTTTTGTAGCTTCGATACGCTAGGCCATGGTACCAAGAGCTTGTCCAAAGTGAATGGTTTTCGGTCCAACTGATTTAGAGCTTTGCAGAGGTCATGTTTTAATTTTCAAAGGATGGGGAGTAGCACAAGAGGTGTTCTAGTCTCCTTGACACCGCAAGCATTGCACTCGGTGCTGTCGGTCATGCATATCAAACATGTAAATGCATTGATAAATATGCGGCAGGCATTGTTTTCTCTCTTCGCGGAAGCCCAGGTAACAGCCGCAGTTGTATAGATGGGTCAAGAGAATGCAATCGATGGTGAGTGGACTCAGCTGTATGCTACTTCCCCAATCTCATATCGTGCGCTAGCTTGCTTGAGTGTTGGGCGGCGTCAGTCCTCAATAAACGTGCAGAAACATTTATTAGGGGCTCACTGCTGCTGCGTTTCTCAGCTTAGGTGGGGGTATGGAGCGCCAACTCTCACGAGTTAAGCAATTCAGAATGCCCAGGTGCCTGAAATCGGACGCTAACGTTTAAGCGTAGAAGCCTGGTGCGTCACAGCAAGAGACAGAGAGATAAATAGAAGAGAGGAAACACTGGGAGGATCACGGCAAGACAGTGTCCAAAATGGGAACCATGAGAAAACGTGACATGCTGGGCACATTTGCGTACCAACATTGTCGTTTACGGTGCTTGTATTCAAGTAGACTAAGAGATGGCGGAGAATACGTATGCAGTTCAACTCTAAGGTATTCCTGTCGCAACAGTATTCAAACTCATCCTATCATTACTAAAGCTCATCAGACTTGCAACACAAAATGCAGACGGTATGGTAATGGTCTTTTCATGCTATTAGCATTCTTCTAGAGGGACTTCGTGCACTTTTTGGGAGGCTTTCTGTCTATCTGTCCGTCTGTCTGCCGGTGTGTCGGCTCCTTTAACCGTTTTGCCACCAACTTGGTTCACTTGCCGCGCGACTGGCCGCTCGAGGCACTTTGCGTGTATTCGCGGGCTCCTTTTATGCTTGAAAAAACACTTTCATTTAGCGCGCATTGAGCAAGAGAAAGTTGTGTCGGGAGTTTTTCATGTTGCTCTACAATTTTCTCACTGAAACTATGGGTCTAAATATAATATTTGCGAAGTTGATTAATTAATTAAGACTAATATTGTAATTAGGTGGAATGCAAAAAAATATAATCTGAGCATCTCCAAGCGACGACAAACAACATTGCCTTGGTTCTGTCCAGCTAAGCGGCATTTATATAGTTTTGAAGTTTGGCTCAAGTGACGTGGGACACACTATATATAGTCTTCGCTCGAGGCGCGACCTCTGTACGACCGTCGAGCGAATTCACCACCTCTGTTCCGAACCTGCCACTCTATGCGTTGCTTAGCACAACCACACTGAGCGGACTAACGGGAAGTGATCGACCGCTCTTTTATCTTGGCTGTCTTCTCCCGCGCCACAGCCAATGCCTGTCTTGCTGTGCTCAAATTTGCTTTTCTTTATTCTTTCGATTATGCACTTACGGTAAAGGCGACGCTTCTTCGTCATGCTGTATTTCATGGCAGAAGTTTTCGGCCGCTAGAGGGAAGCCTACTACCACAGGATTTTTCAGGCGTAGTAAGCTGGTGACAGCAACAGGCACCCTGCCCACCACTGCCTATCCGCTGTTCACTACTCCTTCCGTGTGTGAAACTAGTTTACATTGCCTGTTGCTATTCAGGAAAGTGCGTCAGATGCAGGCTGATGAATAGCAAGTAGTTCGGAGACCAGGTCGGTGACAAAAGGGCGGAAGCCGCGAGATTTTTCATTTTACTTCTTTTTATCCTACGGAGCTCTGTTGATCAGACGACGGGAAAATGCGAAAACTAGTGGGAAAATTCACGCACGCCGTTACCAGCTGGTGTTTTCTCGTTCGCATTGTTCAGCGTGGCGATATTTTGACAGCGCGTTCCGTAAATTTCTATGCAGTTCGGGCGTCTAGCTTTTGCTTCTTTTCTATCGATTTTCAAGTTCCCTAGGCCAAGCTGTACTTTACTTTAGTCGCAGGGTGCAGTGATGACTAACAGCGTAGTCAAACCAGGGTGCAATAGCTTTTTATTATCTGTCTTCTTTTTTTTCTTTTTAACGAATGACCGACGAACACATAAAGGAAGATGACGAGGCTTCGGTGCGCCGCTGTCTTAATGACAAATAATGATTGTCACCTGCTCACAGATGCAAAAAATACATTGACTTCTTTACAGCGAAACATTGTACTCGTGTCTTTGACAAAACAAAATATTTTTTTCTGCACTTGTTTAGTGAGCAGTCCTGAAAGTAAATCCAGATATCATTTATTATTTATCATCGCGATCTAAGCCAGACCATCTATTTACCGGCACAAAGCGCTCAATGCACGCCTCTTTAAGGTACTCCGAACAACTTCATAGGTGTGATCCTTGTGTAGTCATCCTTCACGTTCTGTAGACAGCTAACGTTCAGAAAAAAAGATCTGCGTTCATAAAATAGTGAGCGTGTTTGCCATAACGTCCGATTTCACGAGGAACAGCGGTGTTAAGTATTTTATCTATTATTGTACGTAACTTGGAAAGCAACGGCAGTCAGTTATTGCGTGGACTCCGCTGTCATGGCGTTCGTTTTTCTCCTGGAAGCGTGCTTGGCCATGGCATCATGAGCTGTCGAGATCAGCTGAGTATTTGGTTTCGGCTTCAGTGGCTGCCTTTTCTTCTTTCTTTCTTTCTTTCTTTCTTTCTTTCTTTCTTTCTTTCTTTCTTTCTTTCTTTCTTTCTTTCTTCATTCATTCATTCACTAACTCATTGTTTACTTGTTAAACTACTGACTGAATAAATGATCTAATGTTACAGTTTTTTTTTCTTTGAGATGTGTTGCAGCTGTATTGCAATACTATCCCACTGCTTGCCAGTGTGCTTACAGTGAACACAGAGCTTGCAATTGGGCCTTTTGTCCGACCCACTTGGTCCTACTCGAGCAAGGCGCTGGGTGCCCGACATCGCCCAAAGATAGCAAAATACAATGAAAAAAATTCTAACCAATTTCTTCCTTCACATACCTTAGCCCGCTAATGCCCCAATATTCACCAACCTACACTAACCTTTAGTTAGCAGTGCCACGATCAACATCGGAAGTGAGAGGAGTGACAGGAAGCAGCGCTTCTTCATGTCACTTCTGTCACTTCCCATGCAGAGCGTCGTGCTGCTAACCAAAGATGCAACATTACCAACATGCCGTTCAGCCACGCTTGCGAATTACACTAACCTCTCTTAACAAAAAAAGACAAAATAATAAGATAAAGGCTTCGCAATTACAGCGATACCTTGATAAAATATTTATACACCGGAGCACCACCAAGGAACAAGACCTGACAGCAGTGACGCGCTGTTGTGCGGACATAGCCGCTTCCCTAATTCGGGGCAAACATCGTGTGCAAATAAGTGCAAACGCGGGATCGGGGCCAAAGCGCTGTTAGGGAAGTGTTGCCTGGCACCGAGAGAGTGACTCATCAGGTAAGCATCAGCGTGGAGATAAGTTTGTCACGGTGATGATTTTTTTTTTCGTTTTCTTGCTGCGCTAAGGTTTGAGGAAAGCGAACTAAAAGCCAAGTTATTTTGAGCAATTGCATTGATTAACACTCACGAGGTTGTTAAATAGCGGTTTCTTTATTTTACAACCTTTTATATACCCTTCAAGCACCCTATGAAAAGTCTCTTTTGTATATCAACCCTGCCAATATACCTTGCAAATACTCTTAAGGGAGGTAAACGTATACAGCGTAAGCAGTAGATGACAAGAAACACTCGAGGAGTTGGAGCCTTCATTACTGGCATAAACTTGCCCTTATAGAATACGAATGGGGGGGGAGTGAAGCAGCCAATTTTAAGACACATGGATGAAAACAGAAGCTAACGCAAGCACAAGAAACAAGCAGGCGCAACAGCACAAACTCTAAATGATTCGCTGGGTGGAGCCTAATTAGCAGCTCGTGGTTTTACGAGAGCTTTTCCTACCGGTTATGCTACCGTACTTTGAACGTTTACTGGTAGCAGAGCCAAAGTCCGCTCTTCTTGCGCTGCAGGCTTTGCGGTTGTGTTTCCCAGTATGCTCATGACCACATCAAGAATGCCCCCCAGCCTCCTCATATTCATGTCGGTAAAATAGCTGAAGTAACGATACACCAATCAAGGGTAAAGCTCCGTCTAGCGAAATATCTTCAGTGGAATCTACATATAGAGTCTATGTCTCTCATTTCACAATGTTGTCATCTACAGTTACACAAAAATGCTGCCGTGTAAGCTGACTCCCCGGCGCTTTAACCATAGAATGTACTAGCACAAAATACTGGAGCAAACACAAGCATAAAGGCTGGAGTGGACGAAAATATCGCTTTTTAATTTGGATAAGAATTACGTACCTCCGGAAGAAGTCGACTATCGTCTGCTCACGCTCGGTCGCGCCTGCCAACGTAGGAATGAAATTTTGGCCACTGTGCTTATCGGTGTCGTAGCCATCGGGTCTCGCTAATTTCTTTGAGCTTTGAACACTCAACTAACCTCTAGCTACGTGAAACTTCAGGTCAGACCCCACGTACGCTTGCCAGCGCGCGCTCACTCCTGGCTATATATACGCCTAGGAAAACATCACTTTCAGGTGAGCTATTGATATCGTTTCAAAACGCGCAATTCGGATGTGGATAGTATCCGTCGGTCAAGCTGGTCATTGGCAAAGCCGGTCCGCATCACGGAGCACGGCCTGCTTGGAGCACATGAGCGCGAACACGCATTCCAGCTCTGCCTATATACGCATTACAGTTGGCGCTACACTTGCAGGTAGCTGCATCTGTTGCGTAGCGTAGATACCGCGGCCGCCGCGGGATGCCGCGACCAGCCCACTCGCTGAGCTCGTTGCAGCTCGCTGTGAACAACCGCGTGCTCTGATTGGTTTTTCTGGGTCACGTGGCTCCATGTCTAGTCTACTACTGGTAACTACTCCAGGCACGTGGTGAGCCGGCCCGAGCGCCAAAGTCTGTATGCAATAGGTCGTCTGCTTCCCGAGTTGCACACCTTCGTGGTGTTTCGCCATCATGGTCAAAGCTTAAGGCACGGATATCCTGTTCCCAGCGTACCAGGCAGCTGCCGGCGAAGACGGATACGCCACGCCAGCGACGCCATGATTGCCTAAAATTTGCCACGTGCATAGTTCGGCGCGTTGAAGGTGGCTCGCAGCAGCGCAGTAATCAGCTATTGCCGCAACGCATGTGCACATGTGCGCGGCGAATGGCCGCTTTTGTGTTTGGCGAAGGCGCGAACTTCAGCACACTCGTTTCAGTGCACCCGAACTGTAGCCTGCATGCTGCGAACCAGACGAGCTATAGCGCGCGATGCACTCTGCTGTAGTGGCTCTGGCGTGAGCCGCGCCGAAGCGCGCCGAGCACCGCCGGTCACGCTGACTGAGCCGGATGCTACACTGTATAACCATAGAGGTACAGCGCCTAATTTTCGTGGTATCGTGGCACCCTAGCCGGCGTAGCGTAAATGCACCGCGCATGGCGTGCGTCCGCCGATGCACGCGCTGCCGACGTACTCGCACTCGGAAATTCTGTGATTGCCGTTAAGTGCGAAAGAATATGGGCTACTCATGCCATTCGGTGCGAGAAATCACAGCCGCGTTGGCACGAGCTGTACGCGTAGCGCGTTATCTGAAAGGTCGTGCCGCACAGAAACACCTTCTCTTATCGCTAGGCACAGCAAAGAGATGACGCATGCACCTGTAGAGACGCGGTGAACTCAAACGTAAGTTGAGAGATAGCCTCAGAGCTTGGAGCGCCGTAGGTGCCAAAATCGAAAGTATAGCGGCGCCTATGTGAACATCCAAAACCTGGTTTGAACTGCGCGCCATGGTGATGTTCAGTAGGCGGAGCGTTGTGGGCACCGCCCCGCTCTGCAGTAGCCTTCGCAGTGCAAGGCATTGAAGAAGGAGTGCGAGCACCGCAAACGGGATCAAGGCGATCTTCGATTGCCAATAACCTCGCTTCTACTGAACACATTGAAGTACATTTTGCTAAAAAGTATTTCTAAAATAATCTATTTTACCTTCAAATGTATTTCTGGACTGCGATAAATTAAAGGAATTGTGCGCGTGACGACACCAATTTGTCGCAGTGAAAATGTTTAGGTAACGTTTGTTGTTTCGTTAGGGCCGGCATAACGTAAATCTATTACAATCTGCTTTTATTCTAAATCAGCCATTAGCCCTCCGGGATAGGTCAAAACGGCTCCAGCTCTGCCGATATGGGCGTGGGGGACGGCCATATGGGCAGAACTGGAGCCGTTTTAATCGATCACGGAGGACTAAATTATGGGGTTTTATGCACGTGCCAAAACCACCATCTGATTATGAGGCACGCCGTAGTGGGGGACTCCTGATTAATTTGGACCGCCTGGGGTTCTTTAACGTGAACATAAATCTAAGTACACGGGTGTTGTCTGCATTTCGCGCCCATCGAAATGCGGCCGCCCTGTCAGGATTTGATCCCGCGACGTCGTGCTTAGCAGCCTAATACCATAACCACTAAGCAACCACGGCGGGTGATCATGGAGGGCTAATGGCCGATTTGGAATTAAAACAGATTGGAATAGTTTTACGTTATACCGGCCTAGGTAACTTTATAGAAGACAGGACCATCAACCAGCGCATCTCTAGCGGTAGCATACGTGGAGAGCACTTGCGTCTCAAAGAGCTACGACAATTCGCGTAACAATCCAGTTAGCTGCCGATATGGACGAGAAAAGCATGTGTTTGTCATGGAGATAACTCGAAATCGGCCACTCGGATAGAGTGTAACGCCAAGAACGAAGAGCCGGGGAGAATGCTGAAAATCTAATCAAACATAAGAAAATTGAGCAAATCTCACGTACTGTGGGAATCGAAGTTACGCGAAGCATTTTGCAGGTAGCTGGCTATGGAATCGACCCTGCGGCGGGGCGTTTCGATGACTTCACTCTCTCGATGACTTGGAGCAGGCACTCATTGTGGATCTCGGACATGCTGAGGTTCAGAAAGAACGTGTGCTTGACTGTAGCTGCTCGATCATTTCTAACACGTTCCCCTTTCTCTGCGTCAAGTAGCACACCAGTAGTACGCCATTCTCGAGCTGCTCAAGTAAACCTCTGAAAAACACAATGTCCGAGTTGACAAACTTCTCGTCGAAGCTGCGGTCGTCCAAGTGCTTCTTTTTGAGCGTCAGAAGCCCGTTGGCGTGCACGGGGTGGAATAGTTGCTTTTGAATCGCTGTTCGTACAGGGGCAACTACCACCCAGTGCTCCGCAGCCGACATGTCCGGAACTTCTTACGCGAGAATCAGAGGTGAGAATCAGAGGTGAGAATCGGATGACACAGCTCAAATGACGACGATGCCGCGACCACGTCAGTAACGCGAACATCATCATATGCCAAGCGGCTCAAGTTCGTAGGAACCGCCAGCCCCGTGGCGTAGGAGTATAGATAGATACACTCCAAGTGCCTCAAGTTCGATAAGAATGCTTAGCATTAAAAAACCCTTCGCAGAGTTATCCAAATCCGAGAAACTTATAGACAGCAAAGCTGTATAAGGCAGTTCTCACAACCTTCGGGATCACTGCGGGCCTGGTTTGCTACTGTCGAAACCTATACCGAACACCTTGTGAACCATATATAAGGTACAATTCCTTTGCGAAAGCTTCAGTTTATTAGAGCTCCATAGAGTCGCCGCTTATGACCAACGCGTACTCTCCTACGGCTAAATTCAAGCCGACTGCGCATTCCACCGGCCTGGTCATATGTACGAACTCATCGAGGCCTTCCCGCAGGCTGCTCTGCACGCTAGGGTTTCTTATCGTCGGCTGCCACCGCATGACAGTCGTTGTGGAAGTAACGTTAACAGCTTCGCTCTAAGACACGCAATTTTTCGACCATGAGCTAATGAGCTAATAACTCCACTATGTCTATAGCTCTAACACCGTGCACCCATTCGCATGTCCGGCCATACCTAGATATATATACCCTTGGACTAAAGGCCTTAACGAAACTTTTTGAACAGCGTTAATGCGTGCGTGTTTTTCTGTGGGTTCATTTGCCGCTTGCGTGCGTGTGTGTACGCGATGCGCGTGCGTGCGTGCGTGCGTGCGTGCGTGCGTGCGTGCGTGCGTGCGTGCGTGCGTGTGTGTGTGTGTGTGTGTGTGTGTGTGTGTGTGTGTGTGTGTGTGTGTGTGTGTGTGTGTGTGTGTGTGTGTGTGTGTGTGTGTGTGTGTGTGTGTGTGTGTGTGTGTGTGTGCGTGCGTGCGTGCGTGCGTGCGTGCGTGCGTGCGTGCGTGCGTGCGTGCGTGCGTGCGTGCGTGCGTGCGTGCGTGCGTGCGTGTGTGGTGTGTGTGTGTGTGTGTGTGTGTGTGTGTGTGTGTGTGTGTGTGTGTTCCGTGTGTGTGTGTTCATGCTGTGCCCATAAATTATCACCAAATATGCGAGTTCATCAGCCAGGCTATGTCAACCTTCGTTACTCTCTTTCTCCGCTTCTGTGCATATAGGTTGCGTGAAAGGTAGCTCGTGCCGACGAAAGACAGGGCTTTTTCACACCCATACATGATGAAAGGTATGTTGATGTTCTTTCCCGCACGGTAATTGTGCGCTACAAAGAAGAAAAAAAGAAAACAGAAATAAAACGATGGAGTCGATACGAAACGAACTATCGGTAAAATGATTTCGTAAAGCATTACCACTATAAAAAAATGCCGTACGCAACCGAAAAAGCAAAAAAATGCAAAGAGGTGACGTTTTCTTGCCTGCATCAGAAATGATCGAAACTGTAATCGATGGCTTCACGATCGATCCCCGAGTGTTCACATGTGCGAAGAAAAAAACGTTGTGTTCACGCAGACAGAGCTTTAGGCACAAAATGGTTATTGGAAAACGCAAAAAGTAAGTGTCGAAGTTCGATGTAGATGGAATAAATCAGAGTTGGAAAACCATCACACCATTATGCGGCGAAGTTCCCCCCGAGCAGATGCCGTCTGAAAATTCTCTGATCTTCAGCTGCCGATGTCGATATGACACGGGTGTGTGCATCGATTGCCGGCACTCTGGCTTCTTGATTTTTAAGCCAGCCGTAATTTGTGGTGCGTACCAAGGATCTACCAAGACAGACGAGAAAATAAACTTTGTTGCCGAGGTGGGATTCGAACGCGCGTATCTTATTCCGGTTCAAGTGTGCGGTAATGAAACGACAGTTGACGACCGAGTAATACCTTTCCTGCCCTTAGACCAATGTGCAAGCTATTTGGCGACATCGTTGTGTTCATATGTAGTTTAAAAAACAAAGTTCTCCCGCCACACATTTCAAGGGATTGTTTTTTTGCGTCAGTAAACTTGCAAAACAAAAAAAAAAAAAACAATAGGTGCACTGTTTGAGAGTGGCAGCATGTCCCTAATTATATCTGTGAATTGCTTATGAAGTAAGCAGATAGGAATGCACAGTCACGGCAGCCTTTAAGTGTTTCACGGTTTATATTCCCTGCCCATTTCCGTACTCTCGGAATTAAGTTCAAGGCTGTAGTTCACCTATTACGGAAACTTGGAACACTGTTTCCACGGTCAGCTTCGTAACGTATAGAAAATTTTGGTTGGTGGTGAAATTTTGCATTTAATAAAAAATATATTGTACTGTTGCTACACCATAAAGTGAGAGGGATGCACACAAGAAAAATTGTCTTTCAAGCGTTAATTTACGTAATGGCACGTTCATGCTTAAAAAGCACAGCCGAACGCAAGCTTACCGTTGTGATCTGGTCCTGGGGTTCGTGGTTAGGAGTCGGGCGTCACTCACAGGGTCAGTTGCCTTCGCCGCCGGAGCGCCTGAAACATGGTAGCTGGCCTCCGCTATCGCGGGGCATCACAATAAAGATGTATTTTATTGATAGGAAAGGCAGAGATGTCGCCCTGAGCGGGCGTCACACTAAGCTGACTAAGCGGACCCACGCCGTTGACCGCGCTGAGGGTTTCTTGTTGGTGAGAAGATGAGGTCGGGAGGTTTGAAGGAAACGAATCGGTTTATTTTCCATATTTACAACTCCCCACTCTCCATAGATACGGAGTGCGCTCGATGTCGGAGCACTTTGCATGTTTGATCTGACTACATGTCTGAGCACACACAAATCAGCACACTTCAAGGATGTCCTCCAAGGACACTCCAGGGACACCAAGGATGTTCTCTTTTAAAACAGACATTTTCTCTCGGTAACTTAACGAATGAATTTGATGACCGTGTCTCGGCTAATCAGAAGGGTTGCACTGCTCACTGCACACCGCCCATGGTCGCACCACCTTACAGGACTCCGCCTCTGATGTCAAAGTCAAAAGTTAAAATAGTTATTCCAACATTACAAGACAAATGTAATGTTGAGGATGTCAGGTAAAAAGCCTTCTGGAGGCTTGACCTTCGAGACCGTCTTCGATGCAATGACGAGGCAATCGGGAAACAGGGGTCCACGCTGTTCCACAAAAGTCGTCGACATTGGCTCTTTGCCGCAATTAGTGGACTCTCCGTGACGGTCAGCTTGTACCGAGTTGAGAAGCTTGGCCTTGACGGTCGTTACCACTTCCACAGAATGTGGTATCTGCTGTCACCCCGAAGGTAGTTTTTTTGCTCACCTGTCAATAGTCGGCGCCGGGCTCCGTCGTCGTCTAGACGGGTGCTGGTCAAGTGTTCGCTTCGTGGGAAGAACCTGAGGAATGAATGCTCATTGCCGTTTTCAAACGTAACATTAAGCATATCGCTATTGCCCTCTCAAGGACGGAGCAATACTTGTGGAATAGGAAAATTAATTCCTATAGGATTGGGGCTGCTTGAAGGAGGTACTGGCTAGTGCATTTACTACTTGAACTCAGGGATTAAGGCTAAGTGAAAAGGTAGGCAAGAAGAGTTCACAGCATGAGAGAGAAAATCGAGCACGTTCACGTTTAAGAACATGTATATTTATTCACAGAGGTGCATAAACATGACAGTTGCAGACCAACATGCACATAATAGGCGCATCTAGCCAAAAGAGGCAGTCTGGATACATGCTACGTACTTTCAAGAAAATACTTTCTCTGTTATTCCTGCGCCTATAGCAGCTTCATTTGGCCTCCAAACCAACAGCGGGACGCTTCATTAACAGACGCATACTTAAAGCGTCACACCAGCCTTTTATTTTTTCGCAAGTACGCGAGGTGCTAAGTCATTAGTGCTTGATCATTAACAAGGTGTTCCTGGTAAATATGAATGGTTATCTATATAATATCACTGCATATAACTAAACATTAATACGAAATTAGCAAGCGACACAGCGGTATGCATGTAGGTCACCAAGACAATCAATACATAAAGAAAACATGTTAAAAATATTCATGCACAGGACAAGTTACCCGAAATCCAGCATCTTAGGAACCACAAAACGCATCATGTTTTTTTTTTAATTTTACTTATATCTGTAGAGTGAACGTCACGCCTATTCTGCACACTATGACAGACATAGAGCACGAAATGCCGCTTAACAACGTTTTATGGTGTATTTCTTGACATGAATCAATCACTCAATCTTCCGATACTGCTTCGACAGAATGCATTTTGGATGTACCACCGTGCGCAAATGAAATGGGAGTCAGAAATTACGAAGTAAACATTTTGCAAGCAGTAACGCGAAAGCACGATCTCGCACCGCTACTTATCCGACCACTAAATATGGCACAACCCTCACACTAACCGGTCAAGCCAAAATTATTACACGACTCATTAAAATCAAAAACAATATGACTTGTTCGTGTTTCAATTGTACGCTATTTACAGTCGGGAGCAAAAATCTAGAGACTACGGCGTCAGAAAAAAATTCATTTCTTCTAGCACAACCGTGCAACGTGAAATTATCTCAGTGCGTTACATTATTTGACCAGGCAAGGGCAGGCTGTTTCAGCCTCCATACCTAGGCTGCCAAGAAAGAAACATTTTTCAGGGCATCCGGGATCTCTGTAGTTTTGCTCGTAACTCTACACGACTCTCATAGAAGTTAGGTACGTTTAAGTGCCTGGTGCGCACCGTGCTAGTGGACGTTCGGCCACTACGTAGTCTTAAAACTGAGGATGCGAAGCTGCTATAGAAACTTACGTAGTCTCGCTGTAGCCTTAACAGCTGCACATATGACTCAGCATGCTGCAACGGTTCAGCAACGCCTTAATCTTGAGAAGCATGCAGTGCAATAAATGCGTTCGATTAAATTGCGGGGCGAATTGGCCTGAAGATACGAGGTGGACGACACTTGAATCTGATTTGGTGGACAGCTATTTTTTGTACTCTTAGCATGTTATTCATTGGTCAAAAGTCACGAATAGATTGATCAACTCTGGGCTGTCCAGAAGGCCCACGATGCGGCCCGTCCCAACGTGGGAGCGGCCCGCAGTATAGCCCCTATAAAAACAGGGTGAAGATTCTTCCGGACCTCAATAGATTCTACTACCTACCTACCTACCTTAACTACCCTTTTTTTTCTTTGAAGGTGTAGCAACGTAAAATCATACACAGAGATCACAAAGACGCAGAAGTGCATGTTCTGTACCTCGAACTTAACTACCATCAGGAAAATTACGAAGTACGGCCCAATTGAATTTGCTTAGCATAGTTACAAGGACAACAACCGATCCTCGCCCGAGTATCTTATAGAGGCAAAAAACGGCTAACCTGGGTCACGCACAATCAGCGTCGTAGTGGTAATTTCATTGTCATCTGCTTCCTATCGACTATTGCTCGTGTTTACATTGCTTGTGTTGGTACGCAATGAAATTTTAATGGATGATCTGTTCCATCGAAACACTTAACCCACATCTGGCAAACTTTTCACGACGACAGCAATAGAAACTTCGTTAAGGGAACCGGTACGTGAAAAGCATAAACTCAGGACGTAAAAAGCAATATCAGAGGAAAGTGCGATGATTTATAGATGGCGGCAAAAGCAAGCTGCCTTTAATTAAATATGGTCCTTACGCAGTAGCTTTGAGTCTGGATTGCCGAAATAGGGGCGAAAAAAAGCAGCTAACTAACTACTGCGGCCGCGCCGAAGAAGCAATCGTAGATATTGATTTACCGTGGCTCACCATGTTTCAAGTGTGCTGTCTTGTACTTACGCACAGTCATCGTTCTTCGTGGTTCGTGCCTTCGGGTGTCGTGTGCACGTGAAGCTGCGTCCAGGTTATACGGAATATGGCACTGTACTAGTCTGTAAATGTTAATTTTTACAGCGACGCTGCTTTTGGCTAGGGTTCCGCGTATTTTTCATGTCCGTAAGGAAAACCTCAGCTCCCGCGCGAACGAGCTCGTGCCTCTGCTCGCGCGTTCGTTGTCGTCTTCTTCCACAGCTGGCTCGTCGGCGTGCCTCGGATATGCATTTTGAGTAGTTACCAATAGGCACCATTTTCAAGATCAGTAGGCTTCCACGTAGATTTACAGAGGTTTCGCAAAGATTTACCGCTGTGCGACCCACGTTGGCCATGTCTTCACCATGTCTATACGTTTGCACCACCCTCTCTTTGTCGGCGTTCCAAGCGCTTGCGTATCTAGTTTCCTTTCCTTCCGCTCTCCAGTGGTGCAGGTATGTAAAGAAACCAGAACGACAAGTTGGCGTTCTCCATTTTGAATTCGCTTCTCTTGTGCAGTCGCGTATATAGCCCGGACTCCCGAGGAGCAACGCGCCTATGAAAATCGACGGTGAGAACAGATGCGAGAATGCAATCGGCACCGGCGGGCCGCAAACGCGATTTTTCCACTGATCAAGACAAATAATGACCAACGATCAAGACAATAATTGTGTTCGTATACCTTTATTCAAAATTCTGTGTCATGTCTGTGTCGTGTGCTAAACAGCTGCGCTGGTCATCCACCTTCACGGAGTGGAATAGCTCATGATATTTTTTTTGTTTTTCAATCACCCGCTACTGTCACACAGTGGCTATGACGTGGTGCTGCTGCAAAAAAATTTTAATTAAATTATGAGGTTTTACGTGCCAAAACCAGTTCTGATTATGAGGCACGCCGTAGTGGGGGACTCCGGAAATTTGGACCACCTGGGGTTCTTTAACGTGCACCTAAATCTAAGTACACGGGTGTTTTCGCATTTCGCCCCCATCGAAATGCGACGTGGTGCTGCTGAGCAGGACGTCACGGGTTCGATACTGGCCGCGGCGAACGAATTCCGTTAAGCGTGGAACGCAAAAACGCTTGTGTTACGTGCTGTTGGTGCACTATAAAGAATCCATGGTTGTCAAAATTAATGCGAATTAAGCCCTGTACTGTACGGTGCAATTCCGGGGCAGTGAACCTCACTATATACTTCTTCTTCTTTCTTCTTTTAAGCCACAGCAATAACTGCAGTTGTCGCAATCTCCTGCAGAGGTTTCGGTTTCAGCACGAAAGTTGAGGCAATTCGTCATGTGCCAAAGATGTAGCTCGCGAATTATTGAAGTTCCTCTATCGCAGGCATTCGTTTTCTATCCCACGTTTATCCTTCATAAACAACGTAAGTACTTTCTTTTCGCACGTGCGAGCACCTGTTTCTAGTTTTCTCTCTTTGCAAGAACAGTTTGACCAATCAAAGTAAAAGCTTTTGCAGCCGAATTTATGCGTTACAGCTCGTTATCCCAGCGCCTCGCTAAGCGGTGTACCGTACTTCCGGAGCGCTCAGCTAAGAATCCACTGCGCAGAGTGCACGTAGGCAGCTTACGCCGATAACAAGCCAGCAAGGGATTTCACTTTGCTCCAGGCCGGAAGCTTTTTCCAGGTCGCTATCGGGGTGCCGTACTGCACGGCCAGGTTCGACCACGTGCTCGCATACACAGGTACATTTTCGCTGGACCAGCCCGACTGCAAAGCCAATGGTGTCGATCTATTGCACCCTGGCGAGTTTCTACATTAGCCACAAGATTTCGTGTGCCCGCGCAACAGGTTAGCAGGCTGTACGTGAGAAAGTTAAAAGCACACAGCAAAATATAAATGGTCGCGTCCGGAGCATTCTTAAAACGCGATACCGTTAACCATTCAGGCTACGTTTTGGATGGTATTTTTCATGGAGGTTAGCATCTTTAGTTAATGGCGAGGCATAAAGTGACTTTCTGCGCCACGATCTATTATGAATGTGCTTTGAAATTTGATATCGCGCATGCTTCTGCCAATATGTACTACTCTTTCCTTGTTTTGTTTTTTTCTGATGCGCTTTATTCTTCGCTATAGTTGCAAGGTCCTTTTTTTCTTTTGTTTTTGTCCCATTTTGGTACATATATGTATAGGCTGTTCTGATAAAGCACATTGCAACTGGACGTTCGTATGCGCCGACGCAACACAGCTCTGACCGCACTTATTTCTATAGCATGCTATGCCTGAGTTAAGGGATGCTGTACTCATCCACTAATTTTTCTATCTTTATTTTTTTGTTTCGTTTTTCTACGTTGTTTAGTCGCTGGAGATAATTAGGATATCTGGCCCTCCAGTTGCCTATATTCAAGTGATTTAATTATTTGATAACGCTACCAAGCGTCAGTTTGTTATACCAACTTGAATTTTCCTCCTATCGCATATATGAGATCATTCGGCCTGGCTACTTCACAAAAAATAAGTCGACGGTGGTTGCTTTGGTAAGTTATTGACATCTGCGACATGTTATGTTCCCGCATTCCTCATAACAATCTATTGTGTGCCCTCCAAAGGTATATATTGATACGGAACAGCCACCACAGTGTGACTGCATTGAGGAGAAGCAAGACGACGTGTTCCCGCTTGATATATCGCGTCGCTATCGGGGCCTCCGTTAAATTCCCTGTAAATTGTAAATAGCCACGGGCATCAGCTACACGTAACATTATTTGGTTACGCACACGTAAAATTATTTGTCCTGCTACCCCGTCGAAAACCCGCAGATGGGGACGTCATCGCTTCCGTTTTCTCTGTGTCCCAGTTGCTTCAAATTGGCTACGAGCAACACCGCGATCCTTCGTTACGAGCCCTCACCGACCGTCTGGAGAAAACGCCTGGTGACGCCTCTCTCCGGATGTCTCTCCTCAAGGAGGGGACATTATACCGCCGTATTTTTGAACCCCGCGGCCCTGACCTACTGCTCGTTATTCCACCACATCTGCGTTCGACTGTCCTCCGCCAACTTCACGATGCTCCCTTGGCTGGGCACTTGGGCGTCTCGCGCACAAACGACCGTGTACACCGTCGCTTCTTTTGGCTGGTTCTCGCCCGCTCCGTGCGGTGTTACGTTACCGCTCGTGAGCCCTACATGTCAGCGCCGGAAGGAGCCCTCAGCACTTCCAGTTGGATGTCTCCAGCCAATCGACATCCCACCCAACCCTTTTTTTTGTGTTGGTCTAGACGTTCTTGGGCCGTATCCTCTCTCGAGCTCCGGAAATAAATGGGTCGCCGTCGCTACTGATTACGCTACGCGGTACGCAATCACAAGAGCCGACAAGTTGTGCTCCTGCGTCGCTGACTTTCTTCTCTACGACATTTTAGTGCACGGTGCTCCGCGCCAATTACTCAGTGACCGTGGCCGTAGCTTTCTCTCGGCAGTATTCGAGGATATCCTCGGTTCCTGCTCGACAAGGCACAAGTTCAGCACGTCCTACCACCCACAGACCAACGGCCTCACGGAGCGCCTCAACCGGACCATCACCGACATGCTTTTGAAGTACGTTGCGGCCGACCACCACGACTGGGATCTTCATTTACCATATGTGACGTTATATGTATGTACATGTATAATATGTATAATTCATCGCGTCAGGACACCGCCGGTTATTCACCATTCTATTTCGTATATGGCCGAGAACCCGCGTTGCCCTTGGAGACTTTGCTGCCCTCGCCCGCACGTTCCGCCACTGAATACGCCCGCGACGCGATCGCACACGCCGACCACGCGCGCCAGCTCGCCCGCACCCGTCTTAAGGCCTCACAGGAGCATCAGACACCTGCATGATTGCCACCATCGCGACGTGCACTTTTCTCCGGGTTCTCTGGCGCTTCTCTGGTCACCCATCCGCCGTGTGGGCCTTTTCTAAAAGCTGCTGTCGCGCTACACTGGTGCATACCGTGTGGTGCGACAAGTGACTGATGTCACGTATGAAATAATCTCCGCCGACCTTTCAGTGTCGTCGTCAGTTGCAAGTGACATCATTCACGTGGTGAGACTAAAGCCATACCACACACCTTTCAACGCGGATGTGTAGCTTAAACACCGGGACGGTGCTTCTACTGCCGGGGGTGATGATACGGAACAGCCGCCACAGTGGGGCTACACTGAGGAGAAGGAAGACGACGTGTTTCCGCTTGATATAGCGTCGCCATTTTGGTCTCTGTTAGCTTCTCTGTAAATAAATTGTAAATAGCCTCGGTCGTCAGCTACACGTACATGTACATGTACAGTACATGTACGTGTACGTGTACACGTACAGTACAGTACATGTACGTGTACATGTACATGTACACGTACATGTACAGAAACAAATGGGTAAACGTAAATAGCAGGGACACTCACCGCCGTGTAACAGTGGCTAAAGTATCGGTGACTGCGAGGTCGGGGGTTCGATTCCCGAGTGCGATGGCCACATCACAATTGAAGCGGGATGCAAAAATGCTCTTGTACTTGTATTTAGGTGAACGTCCAAGAATCCGAGGTGGCCTAAATTCGCCGCCCTCCACAACGGCAACCTCATAACATACATTGTAGCTACAGGTATTGAATCTTCGCGATTTTTACACAATGCATATATAGTGTGCAAGATGTCATAGCGCTTATAAAACTCGTGCAACATATATGGTACCCACCCATTGAAGTAATACACCATGCGTCCCTTTTTTTACGATATTTATTGCAATTAAGTTAAGAATCTACGTAAGGACTGTTTAAAAACACCAGCCGATACTGACAGACTGCAGTTACTTGAAAGTCGAAGCTCAGAGTGAACACTGAGAATATGAACCTGCTGTCATGAGCTGTAGCCCTAATTGATGTATGCCTGATATTGCCACATATTATTAAAATTACAACTCCTAAGCTAATCATAACGTCTTGGAATCAACGCGATCAAATGTGCTATTTCGCTAGTATAAGCCGCTGGTCAGGAATCATTTCTTTTGAAACAATCGCTCGGCTGAAATTCAGGGCAGAATTGGTTGTCTAATAGGTTATTGCATGCTTGTTTTTCACGGAGTTTGCTGTCTAATTAGGAAGAAAATATAGAATGGCCAATCAATTTTAGAGGAGCTGATAGAGGCTCAACAGATTGCTCAGTTGGAGAGACTAGCCGGTTCGCGCACGGGTAGGAATATCCTCAGCAAATTAGGGATAACCGATCACAATCAACGAGGATGTAAAGTGTCGGTTCCCATGGTAATCAGGCAAAAGATCCAGGTCCCCATTCTGCCTAAAAATATGCACCCCGAACTTGATCAGGGAAGGAGGGAGAGCAGAGCTAAAGCTCTACTCAAGGCATACGGTAAAGACAAGGAGACATTGTTTGTGGACGCAGCGGAGTACCCAAGTCACGAATCCTACGTTGCAGTAGTAATAAACTCTGACCACGAGTGCATAAGCGCATGCTCGATACGCTCTAATTACAGTGAAATTGCAGAAGAAGTAGCTATCGCTCAGGCCTTAATTTCCCCCAAATATAGATACGTCATCAGCGAGTCGCAGTCAGCCATCAGAAACTATGCGCGAGGAAGAATATCGCCCGAGGCCGCTAACATACTCCACGGGAAATCACAGTTAAAATCATCAGAGGAATTCGAAGACAGATACATCATTTGGTTCCCAGCCCACACCTCCTGTGAGCCCCTCGCTCCCAACCTCAACGAGGAAGCCCACTGCGTCGCGCGAGGTCTCATTTACCGCGCTCGCGAAGAAGCTTCCCCCGAAGGAACGGGAGGGGAGACCTGGAAGGTGAAGGACAGAATGTTCAGATTTTGCGACGTCACCCGCTTCTACCAAAAGTCGAGGTGCATATTCCCACCTCCTAGCTCCAAATTAGACAGATCTCAGGCGGTTGGCGGTTGACTGGAGGCGACTTCAAACTAGAACCTTCCCCAACCCGGTGCACCTACATCGCATCTACCCCGAACTATACCTAGATGACTTGTGCAAATTATGTAGGACAGAACACGCCACCCTAGAACACATTCTACGGGATTGCGCACATGTTCAGGATGAATATGCAGTCTCCCCAGAACAGCTTGGGGCGCGGTGGAAAGCCGCGCTGATCAGCTCAGATCTGCAAGATCAACTATGGGCCATCCAGCGAGCTCGAGAGGCGGCCGGGAGACAGGGTCTCTCTACCGCCCCTGGCGCGGCCTAGGCCCAGGCCTCAATCCGCTGGTCTAAATAAAGTTGTTTCACTCTCACTCATTTTTAATTGGTGAACAGAATGTGTAAAAATTGCCTGCGGCAGATTGCAGAATTTTTATCCTTAAACTGGATTCACAAAGACACGGACATTACTTGCGCGAGAAATCCAAATTATCAAAGGTTTATTAACTTTTAACTATATTTTACGGCATTTATTGTTATTTGCAAATTTAGCCGTTGAGTAAGCATATAAACTTGGAACGAATTTTGAGGATGGCACCGGCTTCCAGATATGCAACTTCAAACTTGCGCAAAGGTTCACTGTTGTTTTACTCACCTTTTACCGTTTTCTGCATTGAATCACGAAATGAATTGTACGCAAATACATTCATTCCCAAAGTGAGCAATTTGGGAATTATTATCTCAAAGTTTATGTCATCCGGAGCACTTGTTCCTAGTATGTTCACCTTTCAAACTCAAGGGCTACAATTCATAAATTGTATTTCGGGCCATGAACTAATTTCTTCAATTTTTTTTAATTTGGTATTATTAGATTACACCTTGTGGCGCCCGCCTTTTCGAGTAATCTATCCATATATCCATCCATATATCCGTGTCATTTTTTTCATTTCTGCACAGCGATAGATAAGCCGTTGTGTTCTTCTTATAATATCCGAGAAAAAATTGCAAAACGATCACGATGCTCCCTAATGCGACATTTGAGCGCAGCTCTATACGTGTTTTCATTTCACGATATATTGACTGGCGCAGACAATCTGTCTCGTGCGGCACGTCCCTGAATCATAACGCCACAGGTGACCTTTGAAAATATTTAGTCTAAATAATTTATGCAACAGATATGCGCAGTCAGTGTTACTTGCTGTCGCTACTTCTACTCTCGACTATCGCATTGGAATGATAGCGGAATGTAAAAACGATCCATTACTGCACATTGGATTGTATGGTAAGGGACAACAGGTGCTCAACATTAAGCCGGGCAACTTTAATATGGGGTCTTATAGCCGGTACACAGTAAAGATCAATAATCATTTCGGTGCCGGGTTTCTTCGGAGGTGACGCACCTCCAGTGTCGAGTTTTGTAGAGCGCAGCTCTTAGGCGCCCGTTCCTGCTGGGCTCGTTGTGCTCGTTCGCTCGGTTACGTCACCGACGCGTCGTCGGTGGCATAACCGAGTGAACGAGCACAGCGATAGATGAGAACGCGGACCGCAACGGTAGATGAAAGACGCGAGGAGGAAAGCGGAGAGTAGATAGCAGCGGAACCACAAGGCGGGAAGTGGAGGAGGGTATGGCGAAAACGTGAGAAGAAAAGCGTAGTGTGGCGACGATGGCTACGAGATGGCGCCAGTGTAACGCGCGTCGTCTGGGAGGTCTGTCGGTGGCGGCTGCTGTGAAAGGCGCCCAATCGATCTGCAGATTAGCGAGGCAGTCGCGCTCGCCACACTTCGCTCCGTTTGAAACGTGCCGCACGAGACAGATTGTCTGCGCCAGTCACTATATCGTGAAATGAAAACACGTATAGAGCTGCGCTCAAATTTCACATTAGGGAGCATCGTAATCGTTGTGAATTTTTTCTCTGATATTATAGAAAGAACACACCGGCTTATCTTTCGCTGTGCAGAAATGAAAAAAAAAATGACGCGGATAATGACAAATGCTGTCCTCACATTCCTATCTGACAAAAAGAATGTAAAAAGGAGTATGCCAGGGCAGGAATGCGGAAACGTACCAGTACGTCAGGGACGCTGAATGGGCTAAGTGGCAGTACTCGCGCTGTTCTTCGCAAGCTAATTAACGAAATTATCGTGTTTCGTTTATAGCAAAAGCACGGGGAAAACTTCTGCAGGCTTAGTCAGTGTTTACTTAACATGTTAAGTTTGCTTGATGGGAACCCGAGTTTCGACGTTAGTTGAGTAACAGTTGTCAGCAGAAGATTCCTTGTAAGGTGGGCATGTTATTCTTACATACGTTTCCATTGCGGGCCCTGGCTCAGGTCGTTTGATTGCCTCATAAACATACATATGTCGTAGCTTGAAGCACTTGAAGAAATAAGGCTTTTACTCACTGCTAAAGCGAACGAGTCTATCTGCCAAGAGCAGCACTCGCAATCAACTTTAGACCTCTCGAATGGCAATTGTGTCGGACGATCTTTTTGCACTGGCACGACGCTTCCAAAATTGTTGATACAATGACTGTGGAATGAAGCATATGTCTGTCTTTCAGGTTAGCACGATCGTGCGGGTAAGTGTCCCAGTAGGCACGATGAATTTCTGCAACGGGCAGTCAAAGTCAGCTGGGCACGTTTGGATCGCTTTTTCCACTTATGCGTCCGCTTGTATCGACTTTGGATTTCTACGCCAATTTAAGGCTACGCATTCGGAGAGCGAATACCGACTCCAATCAGACACAGGCTAGTATTTCTAATGATCCCATTTTACTGAAGGTTGGTTGTTTATATGCGATGGCTTAGAAAGACTTCTCGCACAAAGACAAAGAGAAAATAATAACCTGAAAGGCAGGGAGGCTAAGCAGGTTTTGCACCTGATTTGCTACCCTTCACTAGAGCAGGTGGAAGCGGGGAGAAAATGAAAAGGAGACGTGCATAAGGAGAGGGATAACAAGTGATGCGCATAAACGCAACCGCATTAAATCGTGCAATTAAACACCATCGGCGCAGCCCAGACATTTTCAAAAAGTGTAACAGCGTTCTTTTAATTCCCGCGCGAATGACAGTCAAACCAATGGTCCCAATCATTTTTCATCTGTGTTGTCCTGTTGCCTTAAACCGCCATGTAAAATCTCTGTTTCCTTATAAAAAAGGAACGGAGTAGCTGATGATACGTTTATGGCGGCTCCTCGGACAAGACATTGATCAGATGTTGGAGTACTATAAAGAGAGGGAGAGAGGGAGACCCTTAATGATATGAAAAGCAGATAGGTCTATCTGAGGTACATTCCCCTAGTCTGCTAATCAGCTCTAGGGTAACGGGAAGAGGGCAAGTAAGGGGAACATGATTGCTGGGATGATAGAGGGAAGAGTCAAAACACATAGCTTGCACGTCTGCTGATAGCCTGGACGGAGTCCAGGCCCACAATTTTTAAAAAGTAAAGTGAGGCCTCAACGGCCTGAGAACTAGATATACAGTCACGCCCTAGAGGCACACGAGAACACATGTAAAGTTTATACTTGCGGCATGCGTGCAACATTTTCAACAGTGATTGCCCATTCAGAACATCTGCAGCCGCACAAATTGTTGTCGCCGGTAACCAAGGCACGGCGCTACAGTGCCTTGAAGTATTTCCGTTGCCAAACACGCTTCATACCTAGCGGCAATTGTGGAGGTTTGTTTGCGCCAGGCAAGCCGTTACGATAAAGGAAATGTGGATAAGAAAGGCGGTCGCGCACCGCACGTCTAGCGTATGGAGAAATATGGAGCGTTTACCGATGTTTCTGTATGCGGAATGCAAATAAGGCTGACAGGAACCAGGTAGTAACAGTGCCTACATATAATAAATCGGACGCTGTTCAAGCGCACTTGTAGAACTGAAACAGAAGGTCTATACATTTTCTTTTTGTCCCGAGTGATTTTGCCTTGTGCCTATTTTGTGTTCTTGTCGTATACGCGGGATATTTCACGAATAGTGTATTCGTATTGACCCAGAAATGTTCATAGTTACATGGTAAATTGTATTCTTGTAGTATTCTAGAAGAGAGAAACATGCTTCAATGATATGGTGGAGATGTTAGTCTGGCTGTTCGCGGGAAGTGCTACTCCAGGTGCTGTATTCGATCACTGTTTCGTACAAAGGTTTATGCAGGTTTCCCAGTTTTATCTTTCCTTTTTGTTTTTCTTTTGACAATCACGTGATAGCATGTCCAGTTTACCGCCGGACTCATTGATGCAGCTGAATTTTCAAAAAGGGATCAAGTTCGCTTAATGACATGAAGTGGGCATATTTACAAATATATTCGTTGCGTCAAGTTACAGGCATTAGGTGATCACTTTTGGTACGTGTAGTTCATGTGGCAAAGCAAAATAAAGTGACACACATGTGCCCATTCGCGGACATGTGTGTAATCCATGTTCTTCACGCAAACGCGCCCGCGTACTTAACGTAATCTACGCACCTATACTCACATCACAATCTTGTCACATTAGAAAACTTCGCTTTATTTCTCACCGGATAGCATGAAACTGCTCAGCCGTGCTTTATGTGATGCGCCCAAACTATGCCTCGGCCGACGCGGAGGCCTTGCAATCCGACATCGCGGGCTCATGGGTAAACTTTGCGTGCATCACACAGCGCACCTGGTGGCCCGTAGTGCAAGTGAAATAATGGCATCTCGCGGCACGGCACTGTGACGTGACTACGTACAATTTTTGGCAGGATGCAAACGCGCAACTTTACGTAAGAGAGAAATGGACACAGTGAGAAGAAAGAAGCCAAAGCAAAGCAGTTAGGGTCACAAAAATACCACGGGAAATGGAAAACCCGTGTCCCTGGATACCGGATGGGCTCTTCCAAGCACCAGTCGTTCCGCTAGCAGGCTTCCAAAACGACGAAGTCAGAACGAAGGGAAATTGCGAGAGTTCGCTTTTGAATTATTGAGCAGCTTGGAGATAGGTAGCCAGCATTACCCACGAGCCGTGCAAGTAATCGCGCGGGAGCTTATTCCTTCGCATTTCCGGTCCACGAAAACTGGGGGAGACACTAAAAAAAAAACTCATGATAAAAATAGAAAGAGGAAGGGAAGCCGCCCGAAAATGCTGCGTACGAGAACGTATCCTTGAGGACTGGTGCTGCTTAGGTTTGGCTTAGTTAATCGGAATCGTGTGCTGCGTGTGAAGATGGGGATGATGATAGCATAAGTTACAGGCACATCTATTGCCACGCAAGGGAATGAATGTATTTGCCGCGCTCGAGCTCCTTCTTTTGGCAGGTGTAACTTCCGAGCCTGCTAATATGTGGAGCGACTGATGTCCCGTACCACTAACACTGCCAAAAGAGACAAGGCGGATAGAGGAAGCAAAGATCTCCACTCCTCCAAGTCCACCTCACAATGAATGGGCAATCCTCACAACAATAAGCGATTAGTGACGTTTATAGTAATCATGGTGAACCTGAGGTCTCGCTGAGCCGCTCGTTGTGTATAAGAAACTTCAGCAGGCGAAACACTTCCCTCTTGTACAACCAGTGTGGTAACGCAATCATCCGCTGTACACATTCAGCCGTCAGGAATAGCCATTAACTCTTCGAAAATATCTGGCCAACATAGCAAATAATATTTCACAAAACTTATGCATGATAGATCGAGCAAACTGGTCACATTTTACATTGCTATCTTTGCGTCTCCAGACCAGAATTTGGTCCGACAGTGGGAGAATAAGTGCAGTTAAGTTTCTGAGTGGATTAATCTCTTGTTGACGTAGAGCAGGTATGACGAAGACCACAAAGAGTGAAGAGTAGTTCGCGATAGTTGTTCTTCGTATTTGCTGAATAGATTTAGGTGCCCTCGCCATTGGTCTGTACGTTACTGCTTGGGTCGTATGACTATTCAACTTCGTCTCCAGACACACCTATCTGCAAGGGAAGTCAGTGGAAGTCCACCTGGGATGCTAAACAGCATGCTTTAGGATGCGCAATAATTGCTAGAAGCTGATGCCCTGCATAGAGCCCTGCTATTGCGTAGAGAGTCAAAATATACCGCTGGTTGCACTAGGTTAAATATATACGTGGCATCAAGACAGTTTGAAATGCGATACTTTCTCTCATCGTCTTTGCAAGAACCCGTCTGACAATCAATTGCGCCTACAGACAAGCTATCGCGAACGCCATAGCACTAGCTTCGCATTCCACTACCACAGAGTCATCAGTGAAAAGTCGAAGGGAAAGTCTGTCTGTTTTTTCGATGGAAACGTTATGTATCATGAAAATTGGTTAGACCACCGCAAAGGTGAAGTTCCTTCAACTTCGTCGAGCGCATGTCGGTAAAACCAAGATTATTTCTCGCGAGCTATCACGGCTATGCGCATGCACGATGTATCACGAAACCATTTCTGACAATGTTTCATGGGAAAACCACTGAGTGCCCGTCGGAGAGCGCTTGTAACAATCTCAGCACGGTGGCATGCCCAAACTTCGAACAAGGGTCCATTTCTGCCATTTCTTGCTTTCCAAGTCTTCTTTTTGGCTACAAATGTGCGTTGAGACCTTTGAATATTTTTGCTTTCCTCTCTCTGGGGACTGAGCGTGTTTTATATCGGGTTATAGATCAATCATATACATTGAATGACTGCAGTCACGCCCCTAGCTAACTCCCTGCGCTGGCTATCTGGCCAGCACGAGATCTTTTTGGCGATGCCACCTTAATAAGTATTTTATATTAGGCGCGGCAAGACAAATGCTCTTGCTTCAAGGTTAGAACCTGAGGAGCAAGTATTAAGGTTTAATTTTAAGTGCTTTCAATGACCAACGTCTTTCATGACAATTAGATTTCAATAGACAATGTTTTCATAGTATTCACTCAAGTCCACTCGTCTCAAGAACAAAAATCAGCAACTTCATAAGTACTGCACAATCTAAGCAATTTTCGCCAGTACTCTTGAGGAAGGCGTCAAAATAGAAAATGTATTAGGTGGCTGGGTCATTTTGGTAAAAACTAGGGGTTTGCGAATACTGAAAATTTCTAATACTAATCGAATAGTATTTGCTATTCGATTTATATTCAAATTGAGAATTCACTATTTGAAGTTATCAAATATGATTTCCGTTCAAATATTATACCGGGCAACATGTCTTGCACTCATCAGGAAGAAAGTCTGATGCAAGTGTTCAGTTTTCCGAATGATTCTGCTGCAGAAGAACAAAGGTTCTTGCGTAGGTGAACCAGTTCCTGAGTGAACGCATGGATTAGGTTAGTTTCCATCATGTTCAGTCGTTAAATGAGCATGCTTCGTCTTTGGCGGTCTACGGACGTGCTGTTTAAATTTAGCTTAAATTTAGGCAAGACAACTTGTTACTTATCCAATCAATCCATCCTTGGATTCGTATACATAAAGCAGAATGCATTCATCACAAGAAGACTCAACTGAGTGCATCTTGTGATGTGTAGTTTATTGCCAGATATACTCCGTGGAACCAATATATTTCGGTTTGTTTAGAAATTGAAAATTTTCGATATTCGACATGAAATCGAAATGTCGTTTTTATTGAATATTTGGTTCTATTTGAAGATTGTGCTACTCGCACAATATTATAGGGAAAAAATATTTTTAAAGCATTTGAATGTGAACATTTTATGCGCTAATGCCCAACACTCTCAGAAGGCAAATGTGACATGCAGAAACACGGCTAACCTCTTTCTTCTTCCGTATGATCGCTTCACAAAAAAGTAACGCCTGAATTTTGAATTTGCTCTTGATCAAGCCACATATTCGCCAATATTTCAACACGCTTTTGGAGGGGCTGAGGCGAAGCTTTAAATCAAACGTTCCGGTCGTAAACCCATAAGGTTTTGTCAGACCTACTTCCGGCGTAGTTTTGTCATGGGCACCGTCTGACATCGCTGCTGCGTGCACTTAAACAAGGGCTTTAGCTCATTACTGCAGCAAATGTTAAACGCAAGGATTTCATCATTAGGCAACCCATTTCAAGAGGGCGCTTATCGGGGGCCAACTTCGACTTCTCTGTCAAAACACGCGTGAAACGTTCGTTCCCCCTCATTAGACTGAATCGATTGCAGGGACATTTGTTGAAATTAAGAGCGAAAGCCGAGCTCTTCCGGTCTGCTAGAAACATAGTCTTGATTTATGGTCTCGGAATGATTAAAAAGTAGTTGAAAGTCGGAATATTATGAGGGCAATAATGACATTTACAATTCCGAAACTCTTCACTGAAGCAACAACAAAATTCTGCCAATTACAAATATAAGATAGCATTAAGCGGACAAACATGGCTACTTAATGTAAAACTAGTCTCATCTGTTCTTATTATAATCTCCCGATGCCAAAGTTACGTAATCGCTGACGCAAGCATCATGCGGTGACCTGCAGCACTGTTTTAACAGCCCAAACAAACGTTCTACTGAATTATAGGAGGTCACTTTTGTTTGCTTTTAAAGCGAAGAACATTGTCTAACTTCACTGGTTCTACTTATCTAATTCACCGTTAAGAGGCGAGTCACATGCAGAAGTGGAGGGGGATTCGGTGATGTCGAGCTAGTGTATGAAAAGTAGATTACCGGACGAGGAGGGTGCTGCCGTATTGTGCGATTGGTCCGCTTCCCCTAGCTATACGGTGTTTGGTCGAAAATCGCGGTGGCGTGCAACGAAAGGATAAAAATGCCGCTAAAACGAATCCTCAGAGACGAAAAGTTGACTGAGTGATGACGCATACGTATTGAAAGCGCTTGACAGCGTTATAATGCTACGTAAAAATTTTTATTACAAGCAAATAAATTCATTCACCCCTGCAGCTGCGAGTAGCCTGTGCGAGAGTGATCGGCGAGCAGCGATCTTCTGTTCCTTAGGGAACGGGACAATCTACGGTTATTCAGAAAAACATTCACGTCTGTTTGGCATATTAATGCATCTTTAATGCGTACTCGTCACTTTAACGTTTTGAGTTTTCTTATTTTTGTGACGTCGTGCGACAGAAAGGTGGAGTGGGCGCAGCCTGTAAACTTTTCACAATAGCGTCGGGCTAATGGAGAAACAGTTGTGGAATCGGAACTAATTCTTTTTTTTTGTTAGGTCTAATCATCCATAATCAGTGTAAACGTCGCAGCAGACGGGGACTTGTCGCGCTTTTCGTGACATCGCGTGGCAGACAGGCAAAGTGGGGGCGGCCAGCAAAATGTTCGACGAATCATCGGGGACTGATTACAGAAGTGGTACAGAAACAGTTGGGAATACTTCTGCGTTATAGCCTACTTGACGTATTGAATGCATAATCACTTCTATGCTTACCCAACGAGAAAAACCGTCCGCCCGTCCGTCCGTCCGGTAAGATGAACGCTTTCAAGATGCCCACAGCAGCGAGCGAATTCACCTTCGCGCTGCCTCTCGCTTCAGCGCCAACTAAGCGATAAGAACGCAGAAGCTGTCAGCGCTCTCCGCACTGTGTCCCCATCGCAGGTCGCTTTCAGTACGGGCGCCCGCGCGGCCGCGCCAGGCACAGCGGTCGCCGGAGTACGGTTGGTCACGGCTGGTAATGGTTCGGCGCGGATGGATAAGGCTCTAAACAGCGATACCAGTTTATAATGATCTGAACGCCATCAGCGCCGCCGTCCGCAGCAGTTCGGCTGCCGTCCGCACCAGTTCGTGCCGCCGCAGCGCTGTCGTTTATTCTGGTCGTATCAAGTTTCATAACACTGATAATGACACCAGGCTGCGTGGAGCTGAGCAAGTGGCACTAGGTGTGGCTATTACATTTTTGATGAAACAAGCCTCTAGCAATGATAAAAAGCACTCGTATGCGCTGCAGCACAATTCTATATGGTCATGCGGGTGCGAACATAAGCGTCTTCATACATGATCCTATATGATTATATAGGGTGATTTCCTTTTTTTTTTTCTTGCTGCGCCATATTTTTAACAATTGCCTAAGGCCGATTTAGCCGCACTGCACCAGTTTCCAGATATTATTTTTCAATGTGTGCGACAAAATGCATTCGCGTTCCAGTTACTTCTTTTAAGAAAACGGTGTTTTATGCATTGAAGCACAAAACTAACTGGAACACCACTTTATTATCTCGAATGTGGTGCAGTCCACAAAATTTGTTCCATGTGGATACGCCTTGCGAACTACCTAGCTAGCATTCCTAGATTAAAATATGTGCCGTGAAATAATTATTTGAAAAGGTAATTAGCGTAATTAGGTTAATTATCTAATTACGCTTTCTGATTTCTCTTAGAATTATTAGCCGCATCATTGGATAATTTAGATGAAGGATTATAAATGTGCGGTATACTACAGGTATTTTTTTAAATCTGTTGCAGGTAAAGAAAAAACTCCCGTGATAAAAACAGATCGTGTATATTCGGGTTTTCTCAGATGGAACACGCAAAAATTGGAAGAATGTAAACAACAAAATTACAATGTCGTGCATCCCCCTTGTCCGAGCTTACGTTTCTTTTTTAAATATTTAAACATTCTGCCAGTTCCCTTAAGCACGTATTCCTTGTTTATACCTAATATCAATTTTAAAAGCAAGAAAAGTTACATAATTTGGGCCCATTTAGGTTAAACATGAGATCGGTACGTTCAGTTTCGGTTTCAGAGACACCAGGCGGTGTTAAAACTTTCGCTATAACTTATAAAAAAATAGAACGCAGGGTCCCTATAATGCAAAACTATTCCAATCTGTTTTCATTCCAATCTCCTGATGTCAAATTTACGTAACCATCCAACGCAAGCATAGGGCGGTGACCCGCTGCGTTGTCTGAACGACCCAAGCAAACACTCTCCTCGTTAATAGGAGATCACCTTTGTTCGCTTTCAAAACGAATAACATTGCCTACACTAAGTGGTTTTTCATATCTAAATGGAAGACAAGAGGCGAGGAGCCCGCTTAAGTGGAGGAGGTTTCGTCGGGGCCGAGTCAGTGCAATGAAAAGTGATAACCGGATGAAGAGGGTGGTGCCGGCGTCTCCGATTGGTCTGCTTCCCCTTACTCAGCTTGCGGTGGCTGGTCGAAAATCGCGGCGGCGTGCAAGGCAAGTTTAAGAATGCCGCTAAAACGGATCCACAGCAAGGAAGAGTTGGCAGAGCGATGTCGTATACGTGCCGAAAGGACCAGATAACCTTTTATTGCCCCGCAAAATGATTTATTACACGCAAATAAATCCATGCTCGCCGGCAGGTGCTTGTAGCTAGTGCCTACGCGATCGACAGGCGGTCACCTTCCATTCCTTTCGGAACGGTGCAGACTTTGGCTATTCAGAAAAAAAATTCAGTTTTGTTGGGCGTATTAATGCATATTTAACGCGTACACGTCACTTTGACGCGGTGAGTTCTCGCGGTATTGTGACGTCGCCAGACAGACAGGCAAAGTGGGCGCAACCCGAAAGCTCTGGACCTAAAGCAGGGGGCTAATGGCAAAAAGGCGTCGAATCATGAATATTTTTTTCTTTTAATTGGTTTAATCTTGCATAATCAGTGTGTATAAACGTCATATCAGATGGCGAGCTACCAAGGTTTTTGTGACGTAGTGTGACAGACACGCGATGGAAACACGTATTTAGCTGTTCAGCGTGCTTACGCCGACGTATCCCGATGTGAAACATGGAAAAACCAACGAGAAACGTCGGACGTACAGTCAACCACGAAATATCACGGACCGTGAAACCTGAGAAAAAGCTGAATATCTCCACAATCTCACAACGCAGCCTGATATTTACATTTCCGGCCTCGACTAGAATATGCTAACAACATTGTCGTATACAGTTTACTGCTACAGATTGCTCAAGAATTGAACTTTTTCATAGATCCCGTGGTCCGTAAACTTTTGTGATCGACTATACATCTATCAAACAACTGCCGGATCCGTCTAACGTATCTTTAAACAAAATTGGAGGGAGACGTCGGACGTACCTTTAGCCACAGCCTTGAAAAGAAATCAAATCCTTGTATTACGTTCCAAAACGGCGATATGCATGAGTATGAGGTGCGCCGTAGTGGGAGACACCGGATTAATTTGGAGCACCTGGGGTTCATTACCAACCACCCGATGCACAGTACACGGGCGTTTTTGCGTCTCGTCCACGTCCGCGGCGGGGATTTTATCTTTCGCCCTCGAGGCTTAGCAGTACAACGCCACAGCCACTACGCTACCCCGGCAGAGGAATCCCCTCAAAGCGGCACGAAATATTTCGTACCATAATCCCACAATGTTCCTACAGTCTAACAAACGTACTCGCGAGTTTGTCTTTAACGATGTTCACCTTAGACCTTTCTCGGCTTTACGCTGGACGCAAGCGCTTGCAGGAAGGCTAGCACGAGCACCAGTCCTTTCTTTCTTTCTTTCTTTCTTTCTTTTTTATTTTGTCCTTCAAACGGAAGAGATTTTGTCCCTGATTTCGCCTATACGACTTCGTCCTCTTGACTTCTTTCAGCTCCGTCTTGTTCTCGTTGTTGTTTGCTAACATTGGTTCATACCCAATACGGAGGGATTGGTCCTCCTCCTCCTTTTGAGTGTAAGCCCTTGTTTATTCTCCCCGTCCGAAAGTCTTCGCATGGATTTGCGGTAGGCTTAGCGTGCATTCACTTCAAGGAAGTGTTGCGAACACTAGAAATAGTAGCTCACGGCTGTCGCGCGTGGCGTTCTCACTCAACCTTTTTCGCGTTTTCAACGCGGTGAGGTCTTCCGGTGGCGTATGCGAGTGCAAATTCGGAGTTTACGGATGCTGTACTAGTGGCATGTCTATTTTTAGACATCGGTGCAGCAATAGGTGAGGCATAGCTCTCGAGCACTTTTGTTACCCGCTCAGTAAGCTGGACATCGATTGCTTAGAGCGTTCGATGCGCGAGTTGGTTTACGTTTGAAGAAAGTGCAGTACGGTTACACAACATAAACACATAATAAAAAAGAACACAGTCATCTGGGTGAATTCGAAATAATTTTAATATTTCATTCTGTACCTATGAGCACCTATCAAGGCTGGTAACTGATACCAGGCTGCCTGCTTAAAATTATTTTGCTGACAGACGTATTTATTCTTGCTTCACTACCAAATTTAAATATACAAGAAGTTTAGTATGAGGTGGGCGCGAGAAAAAGGAATTGCGTTATATAATTACGCGGCCATGAAGCATAAATGCACTATGCGAACTACGTTTGTGAGCAAAAGTCAATATAGTCGTAGAATTTTAACAGCATTCCGCCTGAGGATGACATTGAGATAAATAACCTTGCTGAGATTATGCGAATCGCAGTGATCACTGAAGAGAATAGGCGTAAATAGTGGCTAAAGCAAAGTGGCGCGTAAGCTACAATTACACTAGAATGCGCTAGTCTCAAAAGAAAACTAAATATTGATGACTTCTGCGTTGTGACATCCTAAAATGTCACAACGCAGAAGTCATGGTGTTACGTGTCTACTCCAATGGCATTATCTTCGAGCTACTACGTAGCTTCCTCTTCCAGACGACTATGCTGTAGAGTAATGATCAGACTTTAAAATATCTTTGCCAGTTTATTTGCTAGCTACATTTAGCAGACATGATCCTGTATGAAAAGCCAGCAGACTGAAATGAAAAATGGTCATTGAATTTCAGCAGTTATGGCATAAAGATTCAAGTTCTGCAGCTGCCTATAACACCTAGATTATTCGCTCCGCCTACGCATCCCAACTGGACTCTGCTGACACGACAGTACACCCTCTGTCGCTTATGGCTGGGAGGGGCCTTTGCAAAGTATTTTGCTATCCGGCATTGGTATGGCGAAAACTCTATAAGTGGGATTACTGTAGTCGCGAGAATACCTCTGCACACATTCTGTGTCTGCCCAGCCTACAATGTACTGAGAAGATCGCTCACGCTTGCGCTAGCTCGCTTTTATAACAGACCACGGTCAGAGTAAACCAATTTTCAATGCCGACACCATAAGCCGTTGCAGCAGAGGGCGACTAAGGCATTGCTGCAGTTTTTATGGACAACAGACCTGCGCCAACGGCTGTATCCTGAACTGATATTAATTGTACTGCACGTGATTCTGTACTTTGTTAGACAGGGGTAGTCAGTTTTTACCAGCGGAGCTGTTTATGCCGACCGTCAGTCCGTAACGAGTGTACAAACATCGTTCGTACACGGCAAGTAGGCTTCATTCACTGCCAGCAAGAACGTGGGAAAGCCAGCTTACAAAGACCAAGCTTAAACCGATCTCCCTAAAGTCGGCTTCACTTTCAAACTGAAATGCAATGCTGGAAAGACGTTTTTCCACGGGCAATAAAAGTGGACTTATATTAAAATGTTAAGGCCCTAGCACCTTTTTTTATTATTTTATTATTGTTTGCTATTGCCTCGACGCGCGCAGGTCTGGTAGAAATGCTGGAAAAGGGGATGTGTTTGAGTTTCCTCGTATCAGAATTAAGTTTTCTCGTACATTAAAATTACAATCCGACAGTGAATCCGACGCCGAATGGTAAAGTCGTATTTTACCACTGTTCTGACGGATTTCACTGTGAGAAATTCAATTTTTGTCCACTAAAACCTTGCACCACGTGGATGGCCTGCGCAGTCGATGCGGTTGGATGATTTTCCCCGCCACCCGCGATTCCGCGCCGGTGTCCGACGCCGGATTTTCTGCGAAACGTGGCCCAAAACGCTATCGCGTTAAAAGCCTCACTGAACGATGACGTCACCGCGCGTTGCCTCGCAACCACCTCGCGGAGCGGCGTGCACATGTTGCCTTGACATCGGACGTTCAGGAAAGGGAAGGAGAGCATGCGTGCGGCGCCTGCTATGCTCGGGAGAGAGAAATAAATTGTAGCAGTACCAACGAGGCAAAGCGCAGAGCTGCTCCCGATGCCATCCGAGTTTCCCCGTTTCCCCTGCGTTCGCGCCGAACGCGCGCAGTGTCCGTGACTGCAGCAGACGCCTCTGGCGGTGGCTCGGCAGGTTTTCACCAGCCACGCCCCGGCAAGTGTGGAGGCGCAGCTTGGACGTGACGTCACCGGGGAGATAAAGCTCGGAGCCGCCGCGATGGCGGCAGAACTCTCGTTGACCCTGTGGCGAGTACATGTAGCCTCGATATCGGACAACCAAAGAAGATCCGGGCACCCAAACAAGAAGCCGCTCATCTTGAAGTGTGGCCAAGCGAGAATCTGCGTGTCGGTGGCGAGCCAATTCGGAATACCGTGCCTAGCAGCACTTAGCATTTCCTAGCAAAACTTAGCCAAGCCTTGTAAAACCTGGAAGAAGCGAAGTCGATCACCAGCTCCGCTGTTTAGTCCAGCCTTGCACCACTAGTGCAAGCTGCCCACGTGTTTTCTTATCTTTCTTCTACCCCCTGCCCCAGAGTATCGTAGCAAACCAGATTTTTTATTCTGGTTAACCTTTCTCACTCTCTCGTTTCTTTCGTCTCTGTCTCTCTTTCTCGAATTGTGTCAGTATTCATGAATAAAGAAACGAATAGCGCAGATAAGTATTATTCGACGACGATAATGTCTGCCAGACCGGAATACGAGGGGGCTGACGCGCAGTCACTGTGGTCCTATTAGCTTTGTACATAGAGAGAGAGAGAGAAAGAGAGAGAACTCTTTATGTCAGAGTGAGCTCTCTACAGGACATATTAAACTGGATTTCTGAGCATGTGCATTTACTTCTTGGTGCTAATTATAGGAGACAACTTGAACATTGTTCTTTCTAATCATTACCCTATTTTTTTGCAGTCTTTTTTTCATTCAAACTTGTGTCACTGCGCATAGTTTTAGTTGTTATTGAAGACACATTTTTGCTGTCGTTCCCTCATCGTAAGTCAGGAACACACAATTACGAATCAGGTTCACTGTTCATCATGCAATTTTTCATTTGTAAGTGGAGGTGCCAAAAAGTTCACCTAATCCTAGGATACTGAATAACTTGCGAACTTTGGGTTTACATAAACCGCAACACTTCATTTCTCGTGCTGCACATATCCCATATACTTTTGTCCCCGAGAAGGCATTGGATATGCGTGGTATATCGATCAACTGAATCAAGGACAGTCACATTATAGATGCTCTTCTGAACTGCCAATTTTCGTGGTTGCTTTTGTCCCATATTACATGTGATCTGCGTTTTCAAATATAGGAGCTTCTATTTTGGCTTCGCTCGAAGAAAAAGACACATGAGCTTCGAGTTTCAGTTTATTTTCTCCATAAATTTATACCTATCGCGCCAAAATAACATCAGGTAACCTGTGTACCGCTTCAAATTTCCCAGGGCCGAAAGAAGTGGTTAGAATTTACTTTTCGCAGGTGATGAACGCACCGTGCAGTAAGTGCCAGCGATGACAAATTGCCGTATATGGGACAGCTTGTTTCAGTGTAGAACACTTGCCATTTGGTGGCACGAGATTGCACTCACACTCACACCTACGTGTACAGTTATAAAATAACTTTCGTCAAAATCCTGCATATATGATGGTCTTGTCTTCTCCTGCACTTACGGTGAAGCCAGTTCCAACCAAGTACCAACCCGGCAGCTTCTTTTACCGACCCAGCCCTCGTTTCTAGTTTAGATTTACTTTAAGGGCAAGGAGAGAAACAGTCGCCATAACTTCGGCGGGCGGGCACTTCATACAGCGAACACCCGCGACGTTCTCAGTGCAGCTTTCCACTTCTGTATGCAACCTTTTTTTTTTCTCTCTTCTCCCCTCTGAAACCGCTTTACGCCAGATCCCAGCTGCTTCTTCCACCGCAGCAACGCCTAAGTGTCTGCCGCCTCGCGCCGTTTCCGTTGTTGCCTCGCAGACACCTCTGAAGCATCTCCTGACTCGGGAAGTACGCACGTCCGATGCGCACCATGTTTATGATTGAGCGCACTACCATCACTTACCGTAAGTGGGCGTTGCACTCACGAGGGTCTGCCTGGGCAAAACCGAGTTGCTTGTTTGCAGAGACGAGCGTTTTCGTCTGTGGAGGCACATTCTCTTCGTCGTGACTGCCACGCGCGTCGCGGTGAAGCCCCATGGAATGTGCCCCCGCGTATATGGTTATGCTAATAAAAGAAGTCTTATATTCTGCATACCCTCTCTCTTTCTGTTACTGCGACAGCGGTTAGATGCTCCAAAAAAGTGTTTGCGCTCTCCAGTTTGTTCCTTACGCTGCGGTGTTCCTCGATGCGCCGTGATACGTGCATCGTTCATTTCTTATGGGGAACAAGGGCTGACCTGGAGGCGCTATACTGCAGTTTGGGTGCGCAATTAAATTATGCGGACACCGTGTGGTAGAGAAGCCATGAAAAGTGCACTGCATTTTGAGCAGTAACAGCCGCGTGCCGATGTCAACGTGTGCCTTTAGCAGCTGCAGATGCGTCCCGCCAAGCCTTGCCCTCGGCCATGTGCGATCGGAGGAGCGCATGCCCTCCTACGTCCGTTCTAGCATGTCGGTGCCAAATAAGGTCAGGAGCTGTACTTATGTGCCTCAAGGCGATTTGGTGAACTTCGCTGACGGGAAATCGCAGCCTGTGCTATATGAAATATTTAACGTAAAGGTTTCCTCGTGAGCCATCGCGGAATTTCTTGAGCGTGGCTGCTGTTGCTGTCTTGCTGAATAGTCTACGCTTAGAAAAAAAATTCATTATGCAGATACAACACACGTTTGGAATCTATGTGAAGCGAAACTTTCGTGAAGCGGTTAATGAAATGCAATAAATTTGCCAGTTTCATTCCTATGTCTCTTGTGTAAAAGAAACTTGCGAGCGAGCGTATGTTCTCGCGCACACATGCTACGCAATGTGGCAACTCTATATGTATTAGCTTGTATTTCTTCTTATTCATTTTAAGTCTACAGTTCGATTGTTTGCCGATACCCCGTAGTTTGTATGCGCCATATTATACAAGTCATCATCAGCACGTGGCGATCCTCTCAAAGAGCTAGTTTGCGCTTGCGCGATAGAAGCATGCGTGCGATTGTGGACTGATGCTTACAGTATCGGGTTGCTGTGCTTGTAAGGGCCGAGGTTTGAAACCCAGCATCATGTAATGCATTTTTTTTCAAGTGTGAGCTATTCGGCGATACAGCAGCACCCAGCCAGCAGTCTGGGTCAGGAACGTCCGGGATAGTTCGCCGCAAAGAAACTTTGGATTTAACATTGCATTACGTGGCCCGATGATAGGATCGAACCTCGACTCCCCAGCACAGCAGCTCCATTCTCTAACCATTAGGCCATGATCGCACATATATTTCTGTCGAGCTCTTTGAGATGAACGCAGCGTGTGCCACATTGCTCTGAGCATGGGTGTGTGAGAGCGTATGCCCGCGAGGCGGAAGACACTGGAAGACGCTGGTTTTTTGCAATGGAGTAAATGCCACCTCCAGTCATTTTGGCATATATGCCTATGTGATGAAAGAAATCCCGACGAAATCGTTTAAATATCGCGTCTCGCTCTTCGGGTGGAGCAATTGCCGGCAGTTTTTGCAAGGCTAGGTCCTCCTGCAGCAAGCAACACTTGTCCTCCTCCTCCTAATTTTAATAAAACTTCGACCAACAGCTCTTGAACACCCTGTGTAAATAAATTCGTAATGGTACTCCACATATTATTGCGATAGCAATTATATGGACACTTCAACCGGATTTCTGCCGTCGCCGTCGTCGGCGCCGTCGCCGGGAGGTTTCCTATAGATAAAATCTTCGCCGCGTGCCGTATGCCCGAGCGGAAGCGCGCGGCGACGCGCGCTATCACGGAGAGCGAACGCACTCAATCACCCACGCGCAAGCAAGGAAGCGGGAAGCCAGCGCCGGAGGGAGCGCGGGGGGGGGGGGGGGGGGGGGGCGCACGCCACCAACAACCGCGCTCGTCGCTCGCTCGCCCGCACAGTCTCTTATCTCCACACGGCTCGGACCTTTATGCGCCGTGCATTCGCCGCTCAGTTTCCGTTGAAGCGATAGACCGCACGTACCTTCGCCCGCTGCGCGGCGTATGCGCTCGCTGCCAGCGTTTTGACAGTCGTTGTCTCCAGTCATTCAGTGTGATCTATTCATGTTTGTTTGTGCGCGCTCACACCACGCTTGTTCATTCAGTTAGTAATAGTCGGGCCACATTTTCCAACGCACGCTACACATGCAATGCTGCCCAGATCGGCAGTGCAGCACTACAGGTGTGTCCCTTCGCACGCGCTACCCACGGGAAGCGCTTCTCATCAACACCACCGTTTCACACGCGCCTTCTCGTGGTCATCGAGTCTCTCTTCATGTCGGTCTACTTACGCCGCAGCACACCTGCTTACTTAATCAGCTCATGTTTACTACAACTCATATTGCTACCAAAGCCGCTCACCTTACTTCGTATGACATTGTTGTGTTGCTATCGCATTCATTACTTCGCCCTTAGGGCGAAACTGTGACATTTTTCTCGTCACAGAAGACTGTTTCCAGGATGTAAAAAAATAATTGTATTGTTCGCCCTGTGTTTTGTTCGAATTTCGGCAATGTTACTGCACGGCCAATTTCGAAACACTTTCCAGACTGCGTCCCCAGTCATCGTGTCATTGTCTTTCGAATTTGATTTCAAGCACGTTTTATTTACAAATTTGGTTCGTATTTGATTTTTTATTTTGTTCATACGTATACCGTATATAGTCATGTTCTCTGTGCACACCTTTTTGGTGTATGCAGGTTTCCGGTATACCCTGTGTTCTTTATTCGTAACCGTATTCGTGCAAACTACCATTATTAGTTGATTTCAACAGATACTTTAATTTTTCTGCAGCAGTTGGCGGCAAGAGTTCAGGCAATAAAAGAACGCCAGTCACCAACTCTACACTTGCGTCTCGGGTCACTGCAGAACCCTTGGCAGCCGTATAGAAGAAAATAGCATTAGGCTCGATTCACTGATTGGTTCCCTGTGAAGACGTAATGTAAGACGAGAACATAACGAGAATGAGGAGATAAATGAGCAGAGCATAAAAACCCATTACGGCTCTGAAAGCGGACTCCACACGCTCCTTGACGCTTCGTATTTCGTCATACCGCCACGGACCGAGGCGCTAATGACTTGTCTCCCACCCTATAACTGGCTGCCGATGTTCGTTTTTCTTGAGAAATTGAACCAGACAAAAGACGAAGGACAGAGAAGAGGCGTCGAAAAAATAACTTATTACTTTTTATTTTATTTACTTCGCGCGAAAACTTGCGAAAATACTGCATTGCGCAATACCTTTTTTCACTGTTTTGTGTCGAGTAGCTTTTTTTTATAGCTACTTGAATTTATTGTCCTGCACTAAGGAAATTATTAGGGGCACCCCGAAATTCTCTCTTGTCGCCCTTGCGTAACGCCGGAGCATCGCAAGCGTAGTTTTTTGCGTAACAACTGACACTTTCAATCGTAATTGTGAGGGGGGGGACTCGGATATTGTGGTTATTTCGGTGTTATACTAATGACAACCTTTGCTCCCCGAAAAGCGGCTGACGACTTATTGTGAACCGAAATGGGAGGTGGTTGGCTGGGAGGCAGAACTTTGGGCTGTCTTTTGTAGCAATTTTGATCACTTTCCACTCTTTTCGCCCTTCGTGCGTCATTGGCTATCAGGAAGCCGCGACTGCTCTGTCGCCGGGATTGAGTGTTACGAATAATAAAAAGACGAATATAAGCGGGCAAGAAAGAATCTTACGATATAAATCCCGTGGTTTGTGTTGAATAAGCAATATTCTAAAAGCCAGATTGGAGTAAATATTGTGTAGTGACTTACCTACTACTGCTTCAATGAAGTCCTCAATGTGGCAGCTTATTTTAGATTGAGAAATTGTGACTTTTGGAGCTCCGAGTAGGCTCACTGAAACCTCTTTTCACCGGAGGTGTTACGATATATGCGTTAGAGGAGTGTTCGTGCGGTAAAATGATTGGGATATCCCACAAAACACCGAGTGCCAAGTCGCGCTTCGTTTACTTCTTTTAAGTAATCTCGTTGGTCGCAGGGCAACTCTTTACTCGAAAGCGGTTTACACTCGGTGCTCAATTTGTCCGTATGGTTTACAGAGCTTGCGGAGCAATATGAGAGAAAAATATATCACCCGGAACATTTTCTTCATCCTCTTATGAGGATTTTGCCACGAAATTTCTTCAATCACAATTCTCGCAAGAATCCAAACCAAAATATAAATGCATTTCTCAGCAGGATATTAGCAATCGAACAAGCTATATCGAAACATTGGCCTAGACTTTAGTAGCAGAAAACTTAATCAGGTAATGATCGGATGAGATAATAATGCATGCCTCATAATCAGATCGTGTTTTGTTTTTTTTTTTTTTTTTTGTTACTGAAATAACCTAACAGACATGCATGGAGTGGATGCTATAAATAAGTATTTCAGGAAAGTTCTCGACTTGGTGTCTCATTGCGCAGCTCCCATTTCAAGTGTGTGCTAACCCCGGTACCATCGCAGTCAAAACACATAAATTCGGAAGTGTTGACAATTTAGGAAAGTTTTGGTTTATATAGCCAATTTTACGTCTGTTCAACTCGATGACTGCATGTTCATTACTGTAGACACAGAAGTTCTTTTTTTGTGTGTGTGTGAATTTCTAATAGCATTTTCTTGTAGCTTCACGTGAAACAATTAAAATAAATTCTGGGATTTTACATGTAATAACCACGATCTGATTATGAGGCACGCCGTAGTGAGGTACAACAGAATACCTACATGGTATAATTTTTTAACTGCGCTAACACACACTGACAAGGACGAGGCAGACAAGACGTGCGCAGTAGAGAAAAAGCCCGGAGGCAAGACGTGGCCCGTTACCATTGACCACCTGGGGCTTTTTAATGGGCCCATAAATCTATAAACATGAGTGTTTTTTAACACGAAAGTGTTTTATTCCGGGGTCCACCAAGACTTCACTGACGTATTTCCGTCACGGAAATACGTCATAGAACATAATACAAAGAAAGAAACCAGAAGAAAAAGTTCCACAAACATGCAAAATTTGGAAATCGAACCCACGACCTCTCGGTCCGCGACGATAGATCGCCGAGCGTTTAACCCATTGCGCCACAAACGCATTTGCAGAGAGCTACACAGACGCGCCTTATATATCTAACACTCCTCCGTGTACCCGCGCTCTTGCTCGGGGCGGTGCCGCCGCCTACGAGCAGAAAAGAGAAGTACTGCATTATGACACTAAAGCCCGGGATACATGGAGCGAACTTTCTCGACGAACTTCACGCGTCAAGTAACGACGCGGCGACACGACGCAGGATGTTTGCTGTGTTGCAATACATGCGGCGAACGCCGCCGCGCGTTGGCCGCCGTGTTGGCGGCGGTCCCGGCCGCCCGCTTCGAACTGAATTTGGCGTTGTCCTTGTAGAATTCACTTAGTTGGAAGCAAATGACTGCGTAAACGGCTTTCGCTTAGTCTCAGGCCGCTTCGACGACAGAGTATTATGGATAACCTTGAGTAGTTTTCGAGATCGCTTCTCGTTTCGAACGCGTCTAAGCCTAGCGAAAGAAATATCCGATGCCAGCGCCATCTATCGGGGAAGTCTGGAGATAGGCATGACGACAGCATGTGGCCTCTGAGATCAGAAGATTTCTGTTGAAGGTTATTGTAGAGAGCTTGCACTGCTTGTCTGTTTCCTCGCAGATCAGCGGATATGGGATGTACAAATACAACGCGATTCCTGAGAGATCATACTAGGAACTACTCAATCGGTGCAGAGACATGCAGACACGGCAACACCAACGCGATTGCAGACGACGCGAAAAGGCGCGCGCGCGCGAAACACCAGCATGCATTGCGACCGGAACTAGTGCCTCCTGATTGGCTGTCGTCCACCGCTGCGCGCTAGACGCTTCCGGCGGCGGCGTTCGCCCGACGAAAATGTTTGGACAGGCAGATCGGCTGCGGACGGCAAATTTCTTGACGCCGGCCGTCGGACGTTCGCCGCCCGACGAAGTTCTTCGCTCGGACGCCGGTTATTCGCTCCATGTATTCCGGCCTTAACGCGCACCGACAGTGAACGCTTCGGTGGTCTCAGCACTACGACGCCTCGATGCCAGCATTCGAAGGGACGCTGGCATCAAGAAGCACTACCAACGCCACCTAGGTGGCGTTCACCGTACTCAGCACAGCGCAGCGTGGCCTCCGCAATTCGCTCTGAAAATGTTTCTGAAGTTGATCGCGCAGGCTGCAATTACGACGCGCTGTACGCGCTGATTTGACTCGGTGACGATTCAGTTACGTGCTTTGTCTTGCGCGTTGTATTAGTGTGTCAGTTACGTGCTTCGTCTTTCGCGTTGTGCTAGCGTGTGCAGCGTAGTGCAGCTTCCATATTCACGACGGTTGCTCATGGTCATCGACGTTGGTAGTCGTGATGGAGGAGACGTGCCACCAGGCGTCAGCGTGGGTGCATCAACGCCTAAGGGCGCTTTAGCCACAAAACACCAATAGACATTATATATCAATGTGCAATAAACATTACACTACTTCTGTGAAGACACGTTTCACTTTCGTGTTCTATACCGATTCCTATATAAGAGGGATCAACCACATTTTTTTTTTTGTATTTCGCACGCATAGAAATGCTGCCGCGAAGTGGCCGGGTTCGAACTTGCGACCAAGAGTTCAGCAGCTCAATGTCATAGCCACTAATCTACCGCGGCAGGTGCTTCACAAGAACAATATGCGATATCTAAACAAAAATAAAGGTTGTGTTTGTTGACACATTGGAGAAAAAATGATTCAACTCATTTTCCATCAATGTCTTCCGCCAATGTCATCATCTTCCAACAATGTCATCAATCATTTCCTACCAATTTAAGTAACAATAAAATGCGTATTCCTGTTACTTATATATTTCCCTTCGTAATGCATTCAACTTTTTTTCTTTTTGGAGTGGTATTCAATAAGCACACGCTTTTAATGTAAAATAATACTGCAGCGTAATAACTGGCATGACTTACATTTGAATATAGAATAACGCTATGCATAGTCTAGCCAAGTTTTCCTCCTTTACCCCCCCCCCCTCTCTCTCTGTCTCTCTCTCTGCTATTCATCGCTGAATCATTGCGTAGCTGGCATTTGGCGGGATCCTAAATATCTTACGGTCATTATAACACGTTACGAGTACGACTCAAGCAAGATCTTTGGAAGGAAGAATTAAACTACTGATTATTTGGCCTCTGTGTATTTCGCTAATCAAATCGCACATGTTGTGGCGCTCTTATAGCAACGTCATCAAAGGTCCTGTTAAGGACGCACAGACACACGGGGACTCAACGCCAGAGGTACGTCGGATTTATCTGCATTACATATATGGTGGGCGCTTTGCGAAAAAGTATATGCAACACGGGGCTCTGGTCACTCGTCGCGGCATGGAGCAACCCCACTCATTACTGCAGAAAGAGGGGGGGGGGGTAAGTTATTTGAGGTATTGTCAATAATCCCTCTTATAGAATGTGTCGAAAGCACCGTTTTCTGCGAAGACTCAGGTGGCGTCGCTTTACTTGTTAAGGGCATAAGAACGCTGGAGCGATCATTTTCTCCTTAATTCTGGACTGCTGCCGTTTACGGTAATTGTGCGGGTATCGAGGAAACAACATTTTCTCGTCCAACACCTCGTTAGCTGAATAGGTGCAGTTTCGTATTATTACATTCCCGGTAATTATGAAGAAAAAAAAACGAGAGGGCTCGAGAAGTAGTTGTCTGAACAAGTCTCGTACGTTACGCTCGTAGACGCCGCTAAGTAAGGACCTGCGTGAGTGGTATTTTTGAAACTAGATTGTTCCTAAACCACCGGTACAATGAACACGCTTCTTGGTGCGGACAGCGAGCACATTGCCTTCTCTGAGCGGAACATGTCATTCCCACAGTTTTTTTCGAGAGTGTTATAAAGCGGGTTTAGTCGGGATCGAACGGTTAATACAGAATTATGCACCCTGCACTTCTTAACGACACCTCCGCGTAGTTGACCACGTGCCACCGCCTACATTTGAATTCTAGTCGGAATTAATTAATACTACGGCATAGCTGTTGGGGACCTTGCACCATCGCAACTCGAATCCCAGTGAATCAGAACTCGAGATAAAGGGCTCGCCACGCCAGGCCACTCCTCATTGTAACCATGCAGATTTTGTTTTGCCTTGCAAAGTACCGTATCCGCTTCCCTATAGAATTTCGTCGCAACCCTTGGGTGCCCTTTTCATCGCCTCAGAGCGATGTACCGAGCCACAGCTGCGGTGCATGCCGCACAGGAGAGGCGATTGCTTTAAACCACTCTAAAAAAACAAAAAAATATTTCTAAACTTCTGAACAATTCTTAATATGCGCAATGGGTCAGCCGCACCGGTCCACGAAGTTTCAAATCTAAGCGTCGGTGCGTTTGCTTACTGAAAGAAATCCTAAACCTCAGTTCACTGCATAAAGAAGTGTTTTAAATTTGTCAATTCCACTTTTCAGATCCTTTACGCCCTCCCCCCACGTGCCCCCTCCCGGGCACGAATGAATGCACGGACGCACACACACACACACACACCTCCCGTTACAAATTCTATAAGTTTCATGTTCCGTTCAATGCACACTTTCTTTGTGGGAATTTTTATTCAGACACACCTCAACATCAGCACCTGATCAACAGTTTAACTCGTCATTATCTGCTGTAGTTGTGTCCGCTGCAGCACGAAGGCCGCTTCCACAGATCTCCCATTACTTCAACATTGCGGTAGCTGCCACCTACTTGTGCTATGTCTTTAAGAGCGAAGCTGTTTACGCCAGCCGTAATTTGTGGTGCGTAGCCGTGGTATAGCCATGGCAACCCGGAAGAGGAGGAGGAGGAGACCACGTGCGTCTCCTCCTCGCCAGCTTCCTGCCTTCCCGACCCCCGCCTCTCTTCTCTCCGCGGCGCGCTTTGCCAGGAGAAAAAAAAAAGCCCAAGCTTGCACTAGGCTGCGCAAAGCTCAAGACATAGCGAAGCTGGACGATTGATTGCGTCTCTTGGTTGTAGCTGGGTTATCTCTCTCTCTTCCTTCCTCTCTCTCGCTTTCTTTCTTTATCTCTCTTTCTCTATTTCTTTTTCTCTCTATCTCTCCTTTGTTCTCTCTCCTTCTTTCTCTTTCTTTCTGTATCTCTCCTTCTATCTCTTTCTCTCTCTCTCTCTATCGCTCTCATTTTGTATTGCTCTCTCCCAAAGGAAGTTGTGTTGCAATCGTCAGTACAATGCAACCATATGGTTCCCATAAATGCACGTTCCGCTAGCGTGGGTGTATAGCGTACTTAGGAACGACACGATATGAGAATTCAATTTATATAAAGCCGAGGTCAGCCTTCTTGCTTACGCTGATGACAGTGCAGTTATCTGTGTTGATCATGAAAGTGTAATGCATAGTGTCAATGCTGTAAAACGTTTTTGTCAAGCAAGCGGTAGTGCTGTACCCAAGAGACTTGGGTATTGGCATGGAGAATTTGACGTCGCTCACAAGGTGTTTGTGAACATTAAATGGCAAGAAACACCAACAAAATACTTAGGTGTGCCACTGAAGTACTACTGTGACAGCGACCCTTATTGGAAGAAACAAATTTCTAGAAGTGTTGCATGAAAAGGCACAAAAATGGAAAGGCTGGGACAAGTCAATTTTCACACGGGCCACGTCTTGCAACATATTTCTCGTAAGCAAACTATGGCATGTAATGCAAGTTTTGCAATGCAGCAGGTTAAACATACATAAAATGCACAGAGTGTTCGCGGATTTTATTTGGAGCTCTGTATGGGGAAAAACTATTCGTACAAATCTATTTAAAAGAGTGCGCGATGGTGGGCTTGGTTTAGTGCATCTGGATGTAAGACAACTCGTCAGTCGATTTGTTTTTCTCTGAGATATAGATGACATGTTTCTCAGAACTATGATTCAATTAAGGCTGGGTAAAGTGCTACCGGAATTTGTTGTCTTCGGTGTGTGAGCAAGGACCAGAAAGGTGATGTCTAAAAGAAGTAGTTTCATCTTTCCGTTTTAAATGCGAAGCATTTCTTGCCGGCGGCTCTGTCCGTCCCTCCCGCGTCCCGCACCCCCACAGCGCATGCGCGTCCCCTCCCCCTCTCTCTCCTCTCCTACGCTCCCCCCTTTCTCTCCTCTAGGAATCCTCTACGGAGCGGCACCCGCGTGTGACACCCCCACAGCGCATGCGCGTCTCCTCCCCCTCTCTCTCCTTTCCTACGCTCCGCCATTTCTCTCCTCTATGAATCCGGAGCGGCGCAATCGAGCGCGCGGACGACAGAGGGTGCGCAGCTGCATACTTCGCTGGGGGCGCCACGGTAGTTCCGCGGTATGAAAATGACGGAGCGCGCGCGCCTCATTCTGTCTCCTGCGCAGCGCCGCGATGAGCGCTTGGGCCGCTGTCGCGAAGCCATCTTCCTCTCAAGCTAACCATCTCCCCGCTGCTTCGCATCCACACATGGTTCCCTTTAGTGGGAGATGGAGTAATTTTTTTATCGGTGCGCTTTTCATTGCAATATTTGATCGAGCTGTCACGTAAGAAACTGTACAAAGACCTCGTCGACGTACCTCTGGCCTGTGCCATTGTACCATGAATTACACTGTGCAGGCCCGAGAAAAGATGTTTTGAAACGCGTTAAGAGAATGCTCGTCGCGCCAGGGGTTAAAACTTTTTTTTAGCTGCGCACAGGAACCTACCCGTTAAAACATGGTGAGAAGATAGGGGTTTATTTGTTCCGTGGGGTACTCATTGTTTATTATGCAAAAAACCAGATACAATTGAACGTGTGTTTTTAGATTGCTGGAGTGGAGTGTTCTTCTGAGACATCTTACAGAGAATTCTGAAAAAATAGTTGCCATTAAATCCGTATGGAATCCGTTATCTCACAGTTGAATACGACGATGGCGCGCCTTTTTATCTTGTCATGCTCCTGAGTCTGCACAGCATATGGCGAACTCGGGCGGCTGCACACAATGCAGATATTGATGTTAGCCCCGTTCGCGAACATTTTTGCGAATCTGTGTCTCCTTTTGTCATAGTGCAGAAGGTGCAGACGTATGTAGCGGAGTGGGTTCCAAGATTGCAACTTTTGTTACACATGACGAAATACTGATGACATGTAGTCAGCAAACACCTCACTCACGCCAGTAATAGCTTTGCTGTAATATTATTGACTTTAAATCCAAGGCGTAGAACGCGGGCACACTTTGCCTGTAATTATGTGCAGGATACTGAAATTGGCTGCACTTCTTTTCGGTATCAATTCACTCACTTCGCTACACCTACCACGGAGGCAATCGGTGGAACTCATGCTCCTATTCTTGTCTGTCGGATCAGCTCGTACCAAAGAAGGGGTGCCCGTTTCGTCACTCTTCAATTTGTAGTGTCACCAGTAAGATGCTGGGCCACGGCTCCGGCGGCCAGCGCACTTTCAAAACAAGAGCGCTACTCGCTACGGGCGGCCATCGCACGCACCGCTCATCGTATACATAGGCGTGGTGCGGAGAAAGGAAATGAGAATGTGTGGAGGAGGATAAGGGGTTGCGGGAGGCTGCACTGCTTCCTCCACCAACGGCATGGTATATATATACCTGGTCGCGAAATCGATAGTCAGACGAGTTCCTGCTCTATTGCGGGTTTGCGCACGGCGTCGCGGACGGTTTTCAATGACGTTTCCACCCGTCCCTTCGTCTTTCTCTCTCTTTCTTGTGTGCTGAGAAAGGTAACGAGGACGTTCAACTCTATTCGAGCCTGATGAAAGTCGGAACCTTACCTCCTCTCGACGTGCGCGTGGGCGCGCAGGCGTTTCTTAGTCTTTATTTTTGTTCGCGGTGTTACCTCATTGCGCAGACCGAGCTGACTGAAGAGGACATCGCTAATACCTGTCTGTCTCTCGTCTTTCTTTCTTTTTTTTTGTACTTTAGGATCGATTCAAGAAGCGCGCCAGTTAGTCCGCCCCAACTTTGACAAGTAATAGAGGGAACGTTGCACGGCGCTGTATCATGTCGCGTTTTTCAGCGTATATTTCGCAACGTATACTTTGCAAAGTATGCACTTTTAGAAATGTACTAAATATGTCTCATTCCATTCAATGAGGATGTACTAGACTTCAGGGCTTTAATTATCACTCTAGTGAATGGAGCCTCTGCATTGTGTTGACACATTTATATACTAAGGCGTTGCTTCAGTCTGTCAGTCGCAATGTAGAAAACAAATTAACGCTGTCTGTAGGAATGTGGCTGTCAGGTGTTATACCGTGTCCACGCCAATATTTCCCTCCTGATTTGCCTCGTAACTTATATTTATCATTTTTAGCATCGCCACCTGAGTTATTCTTTCAGAATATTGGGGCTAACATATAGTGCCCCAGCTAACGTTAGCCAAGTGGTTCAAGCGAGAAGTGTACTTAGAAGCGCGGTCCACGATATGGCTATAAGGCGTATACGGCGTTCGGTCGTCAGACCACTGTCGACCGGACACCGTAGGTCTTATAATCGAATCGTGCACCGTGATTTTATGATATCCTTTTTTTTAACAGCTTGTTTAACGTTAGCTGGGACACACGATACAACGCCTACTTAAAACATTTGCAGCAGCTGCAAAAATGCGTTAAGTATAGCAGCATTTTTCTCTGTTTATTATCTATAGTAGCATTCTCTTCAACGATCTTCCCATGCTTTCTTTTACGGCTTTGCGAAACCATAAGGTCACTTGCTTATACAGAAAAATACTCAACGCAAGTTTCTCCTTTCCGGACACCATATTTACCTTCCCACGTGCAAACACTAGGCATATAAATAGAGATAGCTGAAGTAGTCCTTATTGCAGCAATATGTTCGATCATTAGAGTTCTGTAGCGCGATAACTTAAAAATCGCTGTTCCTGTGGAAACAAAAGAAACCAGGAAATTTGACCTTGTATGTAAGCGATTCTATTTCTCTAATCAAATGTCATGACTCTTCGTCAGTGAAATTATGCTTGGTCATTAAACAAAGTTCTTACTCGTTGAGCAAGGGTGTGCGTGGTTGGCCTGCATGTATGTTCTGTATTAGACCAGCTACTAGCATCATAGGCTATTGGTTTAAATATTTTGTGCGCATTTTTTAAAATTTTGAAATAAAGCTCATTTTTGATTGAGTTATTGATTCGTTGATTGATTCATTCATTCATTCATTAAAAATGTTTTGATAGCGCCTATTGCGAGATACCTACGTACGTGTACCTACGTAATTACGAGCGTTTTGAGTACTCTTGTGGTTATCGAACCTACAAGTTTCGGCTTGTGATAAGTGGCACAAACAAAGCCTAAACCTTGCGATACCATACCGAACAGAATAAAGCAGAACAGTGAGGAACCCTTTTCGCGAATTATATGCACTAATTAACTGGCCTTGGATACGACGTCTCTTTCCAAGATATAAATAAACGTGATGCGAAGCAGGCCGACATATAAAGCGAAATCAAAACCTGTAAGAACAGCAAAATTTCATGGTTCACAGTTTGCGCAAAGTGTTATTGTCCTTTGAAATGAAAGGAGGCTTAGTCGTCATGCAGTATTGTGTCGGATGTTCTACTTCACATGTCACTGACGAAAAAAATACTAGTCATATAAACTCGGAATAAAATTCGCGCTTTTGTTAGAGCGAGGGCAAACTCAGTTAGAAATCGTGCATGAGCACTACATTTACATGACCTGTACATAATATGTATGGTATGGTATACTGTTACGTTCAACGCCTAAGCCATAATGAACGCTTTATAAGTGGACCATGTATTCGCCTCTATAAGAAAGAAGTTTCTGATATAATTGAGTGGATAGGCCTTTGGTCTTCCCACATGTAGCATCTCTTTCTACCCATAAAGCACCCAAACCCACGGAAAGGATGCATCAGCACAAAAGACAGTGGCGTCAGTCAACGGCACAAACCCAGCTAGCGTATTTCTCTCAACTTAGGCCTTTAGTTGTAACGCCTAGTAAGTCAAGTCTCTGTCTCTCTCTCTCTTTTTTCTCACAAACGCTGCAAGAGTTACATATAGAGCAGCGCGCCAGTTCCGCGTAATTTACTGGCTTCCACTGTTTCCTTTTGTGTCTCTTCAGTTTAGATGTCAGCAAAGAGTTAGCGCGTGTCAGAACCAATTGGTGGTGTTGTAGAATAAGAGACGGAGAACTTTTAACTTGTGGAAAAACGACAGACGTCCGTTCGCTTCGAGCGCATCAAGAAACTCTTATATTTTGACTAGAAGGCACGGGAAAGAGGAGAGAGTAGAGAGAAAGGGAAAGTCACAATACACTGTGCCAAACAGGCTTTCTTGCACCCCGCACATGCAAGCAACCCGTTCCAAACCTGAAGAGTACCACCGCACCGCCTGTCGCTGTTCGTAGAACGCCCCCGCCATTAATTTGCACGCAGTTTGAGGGGTGTCAAGTGTCTGATACTTCTGCCACAGCGACCTCATCAGTGCCGTTTTAGGTGGGGGAGTCTTCCTCGCCACATTGTCGGCGGCCCCCAGCGCGGGGGTGCTTTGGCACCAGAATGGAGCCAAAGCTTTATCCAAGTGCGGCCCGACCGCACTTGTTAGGCGTGTTAGGCGTTCGCGCCGCTGGGACTGCGCCATGACCTACCTTGATCTCGCGGTTGTAGCCTCAACTGAAGTAATGGGGTGGTCGAGCGCGGCGAAGTCGTATACACACGTTTAATATGGCCTTTATGGTGCATGTTCATCCCCGCTTATTGCCCATTCTCTGGCCTCGTGATCCCATATATTACTCCAAGTCCCCGTGACTGGCCGCAAAAGTAAGCTACTGCCTCATATAGAAAGAATATAAGTAGCTGTAACCGTTCGATGTTGGTGTCGGCGGATGACATGGCGTACGTTCTGCGTACTTTTGTGTATCCCTAAGCCTTCGGAGACTCGTCAATACGTGCAACAATTTTGCCGCTGTGTTAACACACTTGTGTATGATCGACCTTCTTTTATTTTTTTCGCTTATCTACCAGTCCAGGTATTTTGTTGGTCTACAGATGGCAAAATATATCTGAGATAGAAGAGGCAAACAAAACAATGCTGATGCAATCACATAGTTGAGTAAAAGTTATTGCAATCGAAAAAGAAGAAAAGTTAGATATCTGCAGTTATTGGGACTGGCAAAAGATTATCGTTAGATATATGAAATCAGAATAGAAATCAGTTTCGATGAAGCGTAATCGCTGGCAGCAGAGTATCATATTGTCATAGCATAGGCACCGGGCGCGAAGTTCTGACCCATGGCGCCTACATGCGGCCGCGTCGCGAATATAATGACATGTAACCGCCCAGCCGGGCACAGCAGGCGCAGCCGCCAGCTACGTTTGTTGATTATGTTCCGTAGTTTCTTTTGTTATGCGGGGCCGGAATGCATCGTGGAAAAAACAAGTTGCGCTTTTCGGTGCACTATTAACAGCCGAGCTGTTAAAGCTTTTGGTTCGGCCGTGGAGCGTTAGGAGAAAATTGCACCTGGTGATGACGTCACCGCGAGTTGCCTAGCAATGCCTTGCACAGCTGGTGCGAGGCGTTGCTAGGCGACGCACGTGACGTAATCGCTCGGTGAGGTTGCCACCCTCTCCCAGGTTACCCTCACCACAGCGCGTGGAGCGGCCGACGTATCGGGTGTTCGCCGGCCACGCCTCGCGATGCGCTCGCTGCACTTTCGCTGGCGTGGCGTCCCCGTGCCGAGCGCGCTCGCGCGTCAGCGCTCCGTCGGACTATAAAGTGGCTATTAGAAGACTGCGCGCCGACCGCGAGTATCGTCCCGATACTCGGGGTCGGCTAAGTTTGGCTAAGAACCAGCCAAGCCAAACCAAGTTAAGCAAAGGAAAACAAAGTTAAAGCTGGGGAAGGGCCACCAGCTTCGCTGTTTGCCCAGTCTTCGCACCACTTAGTGTGAAGCTGCGCCTAATTTTTTATTACGATAGAAATTATACGGACACTCCAAGGGCATTTCTGCCATCAGCGTCGCCGTCGTCGTCGCCTTCGCTGTGAGGTTCCGCATAAAGTCCAAGGGTGATAAAATCGTTGCCGCGCGCCGTATGCTGTATGTGCGAGTAAAAGCGCGTGACGGACGCGCGATTTCACAGAAAGCGAACGCACGGCGGAGAGCAAATGCAACATCTTCCGTCGTGCGAAAGGCCGTGGGGAGATGGGAGGGAGGGGAGGGAGTGGAGGCAACGTTTAGCTGCAACACCAAATGCGTATCTTGCGACCGGGCGCAAGGGGAACTGGCGACTCAATCTCTCACGCGAAAGGAGAACAGCGGGAAGGCAGCGCGGGAGGGAGGCGGTGCGGCTTCTACTCTGCCGGCAACTGCGTACTTGTACTTTGCGCGGCTGCGGGCTGTCCTGCGCACCGGATCTTGAATGCAATCTCCACACGGCTCTTACCTTTGTATGCGGTGTGCTTTCGCCGCTAAGTTTCTGTTGAAGCGATAGACCGCACGAACCTTCGCTCGCTGCTGCTGGTGTGCTTGCTCACGCCAGCGTTTTGACAGTGGTTGTCTGCGCTCATCGAGTGCGATCTATTCATGTTTGCTTGTGCGCGCTGACACCATGCTTGTTAATTGCTGTTAGTAAGCGAATGTTTCCAAGTTGATGCAGTCAATAAAAGTACTATCCTTACTACGAATAGCCCTCTACTAATTTGCCACCGGAATTGATACTTCGCCTTTCGGGCGAAACTGCAACTTATTTTTGATGCGAAAGCATCAAATGGCCCATTGATCATAAATGCTGGCATCATCTGTAGCAGCGAAAGGGCACCTAAATTCCCATTGGCTGCGACACCACGTCACAAGTGCACTTCGACGGAGAAGAGCGGGCGAATCGGAACACCTGCTGTCGTTGCAGTGCGCCAGGTGTAGCGTGAGGGGAGAGGGCATCGCCGCGACGCCACGTCACCAGCACGCCTCGGCGGAGCAGCTGTGAATGTAGGCTTACAATGGGGGGGGGGGGTACATATATCTCCGCCAGTCAAGCTGCTTCGTGAATACAGCAAGAGACGCCTTACAATGCATTTAA